>NC_143137.1:87637348-87940378 GCF_059928025.1 Delphinapterus leucas | reverse complement strand
CATCATTGAGGGTATGAGAATGAAGAGGAGAGGACCAAGGAGAGACCTCTGAGGATAACCTGCATTTCGAAGGGGCAGGGAGAGCAGCAGCAGCAGTAGAGGCCAGAAGAGACCCTGTTATTATTAGTTCATTCTCTGGGAGCCAAAGGAGGGGTCAGTTGTGGATGAGTTTTAGATAAAGCAGGGGAGTAAGTGAAGTAAATGAAGACCAGTGAAAAAGGCTCTTGGACAACTTAGGTTTGTAATGGAGGTGCTCCCTACTGAGAATTGGGAATTTTTAAGAAGTCTAAGGGAAGCTGCTACTGAAGGGCAGATTAAAGAAATAAGATTAGTTACAGTGAGTATTTACTGAACTTTCACTGCATATTGGGCATCATGCCAAGTGCTGGACACATTCTTCCACGTAATCCTCATAGTGACTCCAAGAGGTAAGGTAATGGAAAGATTATTGTAAAATGGGGAGGATTTTTAAAATAAGAAAAAAATTATCATGTACCATATTACACAGGGCAAAACTGAATCTGAGAAATTGCCCCTTAGTCCACAATTTCTTTTGACAGGCGACCTGCTGAACCTACACTTTTTTCTGTTAGGTTTTTTTTAAATTGAAGTATAGTTGAGTTTCACTGTTATTTTGATGGCAAGGTGTGGGTCACGTGTGAGATACTTGTTTTCCTTCCTGGTTGTATTATTACTGTGTAACAAATTGCCTTAAAACATAGTGGCTTAATTACCGGGATGTACACATTAAATATCTTACAGTTTTGTCTGTTATACTTAAAGCTGAAAAAGAAACCCCCACAAACCATGGTGCCTTAATAAAACGAACATTTATTGCCACGTAGTTGTGCTGAGGGTTGGGCATTCAGAAGCAGCGTAGCTGGGCGGCTCTGGCTCAGGTTTCATTCACTCTAAGGCTGGGCTGGGGCTGCAGGAGCCGCTTCCACGCGGGCTTGCTCACGTGGCTGGCGGCAGGAGGCCTTGCTTCCTCGCCGTGTGCACCTCTCCTTGAGTGTCCTCACAACATGTCAGCTGGCTTCATCCAGAGTGAGGAGCCAAGAGAACAAGGAGGACGCTGCAGTGCTTTTTATGACCTACTCTGGCAAGTCTCACACCTGTCACTTCTGCCACATTGTATTTGTTAGAAGTGAGGTACTTGAAACTGGAACACAGTTAAAAATAAATAAAATAAAATGTATCGAAAAAAAAGTGAGTTACTGAGGGGAGTGTTAGGTTCTGCCCTTCGAAGAGAGTTGTATTAAATAATTTGTGATGAACATATTTTTAAAACTATCACACGTGTCAGGTACACTGAAGAGGAAAGGCCCTGGCTGAGAAGTCAGAAGACTTGGGTTCCAGCCAGCTTGCTGCCGTGTCCGCTGAGAACGTGGTTTATCTTTCCTGAATGTTTGTTCTCTCTAGGGAACCAGGGGTCATAACACTGCGGTCTACTGCACAGTGTGTCTTAAAGGTGATAGCAAGTAAGACAGCACCTGAGATGGGCTCTGTGCACTTCAGAGTGGTGTGGGCTTCGTGTCCCAGTCCTGCTGCTTAGTGACTGTGTGATCTTGAGCATGCTGTTTAACCCAGTGGTCCCCCACCTTTTTGGCACCAGGGACTGGTTTCATGGAAGACAATTTTTCCGCGGAACTGTGGGGGGGGTGGGGGGATGGTTTTGCGATGATTGAAGTGCATTACATTTATTGTGCACTTTATTTTCTGTTATTATTGCATTGTAATATGTAATGAAATAATTATACAACTCACCATAATGAAGAATCATTGGGAGCCCTGAGCTTGTTTTCACTTGCTACTCACTGATAGGGCTTTGATTATGAGTCTGCAAGCAGTTGATTTATTATGGTCTCTGTGCAGTCAAACCTCTCTGCTAATGATAATCTGTGTTTGTCGCCGCTCCGCAGAGCTAGCATCACCTCAGCTCCACCTCAGATCATCAGGCATTAGATAGATTCTCATAAGGAGCGAGCAACCTAGATCCCTCGCATGCGCACTTCACAGTAGAGTTCGTGCTCTGCCACCACTGATCTGACAGGAGGCTGAGCTTAGGCAGTAATGCAAGCATTGGGGAGCGGTTGTAAATGCAGATGAAGCTTCACTCCCTCGCCGCCGCTCACCTCCAGCTGTGCAGCCTGGTTCCTAACAGGCCGCAGACTGGTACCAGTCTGTGGCCCGGGGGTAGGGGACCTCTGATTTAACCCATTGGTGCCTCAGTTTCCTCATTTGTGGAACAGGATTAATGAAAGTATCCCACAAGGTTACTGTGAGCATTAATTGAGAATTCATGTGACATATTTAGCGTGATGCTTGCACATATTAAGCCAGGTGTTAACTTAATAAATAGTGACTTTAATACTCTTCTCTTTCTGCTTGTGTCCATTCTGTTATCTCTTTCTTGGCCTTTACCCAGTACTTGGCCCTAGGACTTTCACATGGATATTTATGAAGAATCCCTGATTATATAAGGTATTAAAGTATGATTATAGTTTAATGCTGCTATTATTACTCCCTGTTTCACATGTTACATCTTGTGTTTTTGGCAAGCTCAAGTATATTTCTTTAAATAAAACTCTTGAAAAATAGATCACCTGATTGTAAGGAACTAGTTTGGTTAGAAAATATTTCAAACTATTCTGTACCACGTAGTGTGACTTACTAATAAGTAAGTTTGCCAAGTGATTATAGTCTCATTAATATATGTCATTTGTATGGACCAATTTGAAACTGTTTTGGTTTTCTCAGCTTTCTTTTTCAAGGGAAATTTCCAGTTGTGATGTAATTCTATCTTTAGTGAATAATTGAGACCTCTGAGATATCTTTGTTAGTGGTGGGTTAGGATTAATTGTGCAAATCATCACATATGACTTTTCTTAATAGTGGTTCATAAACTGTTGCAGATGACATACATATAACCTCTTCTTATTGAAACCTGAGATTTTATTATGGTAAAATATATATATCATAAACCATTGTAACCATTTTTAATTGTACATACAGTTCAGTGGCATTAAGTACATTCGCATTGTTGTGCAATCATCACCACCATCCATCTCCAGAACTTTTTCAATATCCCAAATTGAAACATTGTTACTCATTAGAAACTAGGATTTTCATTTTTTTCTACTAGGTGCTATTATGAAAACCATTTGATTTTTTAATTTTTAAAATGACTGAGAGGGGTTTACCTGGTGGTCCAGTGGTTAAGAATCTGCCTTCCAGTGCAGGGGACGCGGGTTCAATCCCTGGTCGAGGAACTAGGATCCCACATCCTGCGGAGCAACTAAGCCCGCGCTGCAAGGAAGATCCCACATGCCCTGAGCGTGTTAACACAGCCAAAAATAAATAAATATTAAAAAAAAAAAAAAAAACTCGAAACTGACTTTGAAAAATAAATAAATGAATAAGATAAAATGAGACAAGATTTATTGCACTGCTGTTTGGACACTACCTACATACAGTATTGTTAAAGTATATTTGTAGTAAAATGTCTTTGTGAAGGTCTTAGATAGCTTATTTTATATAAGAGTTAAAAGAAAGTTTCAATAGCAGCAAAATATTATGGTTATCTCTTTGGAGATGATTGTAAATAATTTAATACATAACAGTTTTGTTTTATGTTCTCTTTAGAAAAATTTATATCACGTTTGCTCTAGAGCCGGTTTTCTGTCATGTGTAAGAAATATGGTTGAGATGAAAAGCTGAAAGCCTTTCTGCGAAATTCAGGAACAAGACAAGGATCCCCACTCTCACCACTTTTTTTTTTTTTTAAATATTTATTTATTGGCTGGGTTGGGTCTTTGTTGCTGTGCACGGGCTTCCTTTAGTTGCGGTGAGTGGGGGCTACTCTTCGTTGTGGTGTGGCGGGCTTCTCATTGTGGTGGCTTCTCTTGTTGCGGAGTGCAGGCTCTAGGGTGCGACGGGCTTCAGCAGTTGTGGCTCACGGGCTCTAGAGCGCAGGCTCAGTAGTTGTGGCACACGGGCTTAGTTGCTCCACGGCATGTGGGATCTTCCTGGACCAGGGCTCGAACCCATGTCTCCTGCCTTGGCAGGCGGATTCTTTATTTTATTATTATTTTTTTTGCGGTACACGGGCCTCTCGCTGTTGTGGCCTCTCCCGTTGCAGAGCACAGGCTCCGGACGCGCAGGCTCAGCGGCCATGGCTCACGGGCCCAGCCGCTCCGCGGCATGTGGGATCTTCCCGGACCGGGGCACAAACCCGCGTCCCCTGCATCGGCAGGTGGACTCTTAACCACTGTGCCACCAGGGAAGTCCCTCTCACTACTTCTATTTAATGTCGTATTGGAAGTCCTATCGACAGCAGTCAGACAAGAAAAAGAAACAAAAGGTATTCAAATTGGAAGGGAATGGGTCAGACTGTCACTATTTGCAAGTGACAGTTACTCTACATAGAGAACCCTAAAATCTCCACACAAAAATTAGAACTAATAAATGAATTCAGCAAGATAGCAGGATATAAGATTAATGTACAGAAATCTGTTGTGTTTTTGTACACTAACAATGAAATACCAGAAAGAGAAAGTCAAACAAAAAAACAAACAAACTTGTTTAAAATCATGCCAGAAAGAAAAAAGAAAAACCCAAAACCTAGGAATAAACTTAACCAAGGAGGTGAAAGACCTATATGTTGAAAGCTATAAATCATTGATAAAGGAAATTGAAGATGATTCAAAGAAATGGAAAGATATCCCATGTTCTTGGATTGGAGGAATTAATATTGTTAAAAATGGCCATATCACCCAAAGCAATCTACAGGTTTAATGCAGTCCCTATCAGATTACCCATAACATTTTTTACAGAACAAGGAAAATCCTAAAATTTATATGGAACCACAAAAGACCCAGAACTGCCAAAGGAATTCTGAGGGAAAAGATCAAACCTGGAGGCATAATCCTTCCAGACTTCAGACTACACTCCAAAGCTACAGTAATCAAAACAATGTGGTATTGGCACAAAAACAGACAATATAGATCAATGGAACAGAATAGAGAGCCCAGAAATAAACCCAGCCTCATTGCTGTGGTCCAGTTAATCTTGGAAGAGGAGGCAAGAATATACAACGGAGAAAAGACAGTCTCTTCGACCAGTGGTGTTGGGAAAGCTGGACAGCTACATGTAAATCAGTGAAATTAGAACACTCCCTCACTCCATACACAAAAATAAACTCAAAATGGTTTAAAGGCCTAAGTATAGGACATGACACCATAAAACTCGAAGAAGAGAATATAGGCAAAGCATTCTCTGACATAAATCATAGCAATGTTTTCTTAGGTCAATCTCCCAAGCAAAAGAAATAAAAGCAATAATAAATGGGACCATATCAAACTTAAAAACAGCAAAGGAAACCATCAACAAAACAAAAAGATAGCCTACAGAAAGGGGGAAAATATTTGCAACTGGTGTGACCAAAATATACAGACAGCTCATACAACTCAATATCCAAATAAAAAAAAAAATAAATAGGCAAAAGACTTAAATAGACATTTCTCCCAAGAAGACATACAGATGGCCAGTAGGCACATGAAAGGATGCTCAACATTGCTAATTATTAGAGAAATGAAACTCAAAACCACAATGAGTTATCACCTCACACTAGTCAGAATGGCCATCATCAAAAAGTCTACAAATAATAAATGCTGGAGAGGGTGTGGAGGAAAGAGAACCCTCCTGTGCTGTTGGTGGGAATGTAAGTTGGTGTAGCTGCTAAGGAAAACAGTATGGAGATTCCTTAAAAAACTAAAAACAGAGCTACCACATGATCCAGCAGTCCCTCTCCTGGGTATATATCTGGAAAAGATGAAAACTATTAATTCAAAAAGATACATGTGCTCTAGTGTTTATAGCAGCACTACATATTTACAGTAGCCGAGACTTGGAGGGCTCCGCGCCCCTAACCCCTGCGTTGTTCAAGGGTTAACTGTGGTTCATACATGTTCACTTTTTTATTGTGGTAAAAAAAACACAGCATAAAAAATTTATTGTCTTAACCTTTTTTTTCCCCCCCCCGGTACGCGGGCCTCTCACTGTTGTGGCCTCTCACGTTGCGGAGCACAGGCTCCAGATGCGCAGGCTCAGCAGCCATGGCTCACGGGCCCAGCCGCTCCGCGGCATGTGGGATCTTCCCGGACCGGGGCACGAACCCGTGTCAGCATCGGCAGGTGGACTCTCAACAACTGCACCACCAGGGAAGCCCTACCTTAACCTTTTTATGTGTACAGTCCAGTAGTGTTAATAACTATAGCACGTGTAATACAACTCTAGAACTTGTTTTTTCACTTTAGAAAACTGAAATTCTCTACTCATTAAACAGCAGCTCCTCCTCACCCTACCCTTACCAATCACCATTGACTTTCTGTTTCTAAGAGTTTGACAACTTTAGCTACTTTATATAAATGGATCATGCAATATTTGTCTTTTTGTGACTGGCTTATTTCACTTAGCATAATGTCCTCAAGGTTCATCCATGTTGTAGCATGTGACAAGATTTCCTTCTTTATTAAGTTTGAATAATATTCCATTGTATTTACATATATTTATTTTAAATCTACTCTATTTCATAGCTAAGTAACTGAAAATTTTAGATTAATTTTATAGTTCTGGGGTGGTGTGTAATACTTTCTTTCCCCTTGTAGACTTCACTTTTTAGTAAGTCCTTGATTTCTTTAAATTAATTAGTTTTATTTATTTATTTTTGGCTGTGTTGGGTCTTTGTTGCTGTGCGTGGGCTTTCTCTAGTTGCGGCGAGCAGGGGCTACTTATTCGTTGCGGTGCATGGGCTTCTCATTGCAGTGGCTTCTCTTGTGCTCTGTTGTGGAGCATGGGCTCTAGGTGCACGGGCTTCAGTAGTTGTGGCACGTGGGCTTAGTTGCTCCACAGCATGTGGGATCTTCCTGGACCAGGGCCTGAACCCGTGTCCCCTGCATTGGCAGGCAGATTCTTAACCACTGCACCACCAGGGAAGCCCCTAAGTCCTTGATTTTTAGGAACCAGAAAATTTGTGTCCACCAATGTGTGGTGCCATTTAAATCCTACAGTCAACTAAGTGCCATAAAAAATAAGGAGCAGCAAAGACTTAAAGCTGCTTGATTGGTATAATCATTACGGAGAACAGTATGGAGGTTCCTTAAAGAGCTAAAAATAGAACTGCCATATGATCCAGCAGCCCCACTCCAGGGAATATATCCAGAGAAAACCATAATCTGAAAGGATACATGCACCTTGATGTTCATTGCAGCACTATTTACAGTAGCCAAGACATGGAAACACCCTAAATGTCCATCGACAAAGGAATGGATAAAGAAGGTGTAGTACTTATATACGATGGAGTATTACTCAGCCATACAAAAGAATGAAATAATGCCATTTGCAGCAACATGGATGGACCTAGAGATTATCATACTGAGTGAAGAAAGTCAGAGAAAGACAGATAGCCTATGAAATTGCTTATATGTGGAATCTAAAAAAATGGTACAAATGAACTTATTTACAAACAGAAATAGACTCACAGATGTAGAAAACAAACTTAACGTTACCAGGGGGGAAAGAGGAGGGAGAGATAAATTGGGAGATTGGATTGACATATACACACTGCTATATATATAATAGATAACTAATAAGGACCTACTGTTTAGCACGGGGAACGCTACTCAGTACTCTGTAATGACCTTTATTGGAAAAGAATCTAAAAAAGTGGATACACACACACACACACGTATGCATGATTCACTTTGCTGTACAGCAGAAACTAATACAACATTGTAAATAAACCATACTCCAATAAAATTTTTTTAAAAAGACTTAAAGCTTCTCGAATACCAGTAGTTATGAAATGGAATCTGGCTTTTGTGTTGTTTTTGTCAATACCAGAAAGACTTAGAGTTCTTTGACCTTTCATGCAACAATTATTGGAGTGATTTCTGTATTCTAGGCATAGGTCAGAGGTGACAAGGAGGAGCTGTTTTCCACTTGAAAGAGAATCGTTTGATAATCAGAGTGATATTGAGAATTCTTCACCTTACGGGACAATGAGAATACTGTAGTTGAGGATATTAAAGTTACAGTTGAGGGTGGTTTAAAGCTAATAAGGAGGTTGAAATAGTTATTGATGAAATACTCATTTCCAGAATGCTGTAAAAGTTTTAGAACCCTGGTAGAAGCATTCAAGATGATGACTTTGCTGTATGAGTTATCCTAGGAAGAAGTTTTTTTCAGCTCTTAATATAGTAAATACTTGTACAGAAAGACTTACATGGTACTTCCCATGTGGTAGGTGGCAGGTGGTAAACATTTTACACTTTCCTTTTGATGAAAGGGCGAAGTTAAGTTTCATTTTTATGTTTCAGTCAGTGGAGAAAGGGAAGTATGTAACGTATTGTAAACCAACTCTGTCCAACAAAACTTTGTGTGATGGAGGAGATGTTCTTTGTCTTGTCCAATATGGTAGCCACAAGAAATCTCTTGAGCACTTGAAGTGTGGCTAGTTCGATTGAGGAACTGAAGTTTTAATTTTGTTTAATATTAGTTAATTAAAATGTCAATAGTCACATGCAGCTAGTGGCTGTGTTATTGGCCAGAGCAGATAGAGAACTTAGGCCCATGTGGTCACAGGCCATTTCTGTTTTGGACACCTGTTTCTTACCTGACTTTGTGTTCCAAACACATTAGTTTCTTCATGCATAAAATAAATATGTATGAATGAATGTGAGAAAAGTTTTCATCCTTCAAAAGATATGTTGTTTCAGATATTTTCTACCTTATTTCCATTATAACTTCTAATTGTTAAACAACAGAATGTCTTTTCCTTATATATAGTATTTTCTCATTTGTTGCAATATACTTGGTCAAATTATTCATTTCTTTAGTCTGGTCTTGTGCATTTCTTTAAAATGTGAGATGAGTTTAGAATATCTCATTAGCAAACTCAAAAGCTACATTTTAGTTTTTAGCTTTGAAACTGTGGGAGAGAAATTAAGACTGACAATTGAGATTCATCATAATGGACTCTCTTTTTAACACTTGACATCAATATAAGTGTTGTCATTGTTCTTTGTTCCATTTACACAATTACTTAAAATCCCCTTTTCCTTCCTTCAGTGTTTTAAATCAGAAACTAGATAAGCAAGTTGTTTTTATTTCTTCCAAAGTGCGAATTTGGGTGAAACGGAATGTGTTCAGGTCAGAAGAATGCTTAATTGTTCATTACCTAGAGGCCATCACACAGTTGGGGCTTAGCAAAAAGACTTGCAAATAAAGTTAATTGTAGTGCTGTAGAAATAAGGAATAATGGAATGGTTGTACTGTTGAACCTTTAAGAGGGTGTAAGCAGGAGTCTGCAAACTGTAGCAGGCTGGCCAAATACAGCCCTGCCACCTGTGTTTGCATGGCCTGTCATGTAAGATGGTTTTTATGTTTTTAAATGATTGAAAAAAATTCAAAAGAAAATTTTGTGACATATGGAAATTATATGAAATTCACATTTCAGTGTCCACAAGTAAAGTTTTATTGAAGCAGTCACATTCATTTGTTTACATATCTATGTGCTTTTGTGCTACAACAGAGACCATTTGCTTACAAAGTCTGAAATATTTATCTGGCTTTTGGCAGAAAAAGTTAGCCAGCCTCTGGTGAGAATGTTACTGAAAGATGGAGGAATATGACATTGTAAGCTAAGAAGTATAGTTTTTTGAAAAGTAGGAAACTCATAACCAGTGCTTAAGGGCTAAAATGGAAATACGCTCATTATGGTGAGTCAAGAAATGTGTATGAAATGAGAGATAAATACGGGTTTTTTCCTTCAGAGAGCCTAAGCTCTGGTAGTGAACTTGACAGCTGAAGGCAAATTTCTGCAGATTTTATGGACTCTGGTACTGCTAAAGTATTGTGTTCTTCCTAATAATAACAAGTTTTATGCATGTTTGCTATTTTGCAGTAGCTCCTTGGAGGCATATCTGGCGTCCAAGGCCTCCTCACAGGCTTCTTCTACCCACCTACTGTAAGCGTCCCTCTTACTTTTTCCTACAGTCTTTTGTTTATGAACTTGTGAACACATCCTGCCCTCGAGACTCCCTGAGAGTAAGTTTGAGCTTAGAGAAATTATTTTTCAGCTCCTTAGCAAAGGCTGACTGGTTACACTTTTTTTTTTTTTTTTAAGGTCATTTGTATTTGGGCCCCAGCCCCGCAGTTTGTTCCCTTGCTTCTTTTTGGCTCTGTCTGCACTTTCCCCATGGCCTACTTTTCTGTATTTCATCTCATTATCCCTCCTTTCCCCTTTGTTTACTTGAAGCTTACCTGCTTTTACCCATCCGGGTCAGATCCATAGTTAGGGTTTGTGGGAACTGTGTGGGAGGAGAATGATACTCCCCTTAGAGAGGAGGCAGGGAGGCGGGAAGGGAACAAGATGGGTTCCACAGATAATTTGGTATGTCTAGGATTTAACATCTTTCTGGGAAAGTGTTGGGAGGTGCAGCCAGGGAGGGAGGGAGAATTTATTATGGAACGACCCTCTCTTACACCAGTAGGTTTTCAAATCTTAGTGTGAGATTCATCCAGGCTACCACTTCCCTGACCCCACCCCCGGAGATCCTGAGTCTCAACTGCATAGGATCCAGGGTAGGTGATGACAGGTGGGATACAAGCATGGCTGGGGTGAGAGCAGGTTGTGGAAGGTCTTGAGGTCTTGTTTGAGCTTCGACTTTTGTTAGTAAGGTAGCTAATATTTTGAGATTCTTCATCAGGAAAGTGACCCTGGGAAAGCAGTTTCCAAAAGAATTATTCAGAATGCATTGGAATGAGGAGGAATTCGAGGCAGTGAGGTAAGCTAGGGGACTGTTATAGCAATTAATATGCATTCATTCTCATTCCAGAAATGATTTGAATTGGTGAGACTTCAGACTTAAGGCAACAGCAGCAGAAAAAGAAAGAATTTGAAAGAGAATTTGAAATTGGAAACAAATCTGATACATGGGATAAAGAGGATGAAAAATGAGAGAATATAAAATAAGTTGTCTTAAATTTTGGAGAATACAGAGTGATATTACCTGATGTTTTGATGAACGAAATTAAGATTAGCTTTACTTCAGGAAAGGAGTAAGTTTCACAGAAGACTTCGCTTTCCTTTTGCAGTTACCTCTTAAAATCTTATTGGTTACAGTTTTACTGTCTTGCTTGATGGTTTTATTATTCTACTTTTATTGTATACTACTGCAGACCCTTTTGGAATGACATGAGATAAAAAATGATACATGTTTTCTTTAGTTGGCATATTTCAAAAATGAAGATATTGAAAATGAACCCTTACTCCCATTACTATTTTGATTTCTGTATGTATTTCCATTTGCATTCTTTTTTTGTTTAGGATTTTTGCCAACTTTATTGAGGTATAATGGACATACAATAAACTGCACACATTTGATAGGTTTTAAAACATTTTTTTAAAGTTATTTATTTATTTTATTTTGACTGTGCCAGGTCTTAGTTGCAGCACATGGAATCTTCATTGTGGCATGCAGGATCTTTTTAGTTGCAGTATGGGGACTTCCTAGTCGCGGCATGCCGACTCTGAGTTGCAGCATGCATGTGGGATCTGCTTCCCTGACCAGGGATTGAACCCGGGCCCCCTGCTTTGGGAGTTCAGAGCCTAACCTGCTGGACCACCAGGGAAGTCCCCATTTGTTAGGTTTTTGATATATGTATACACCTGTGAAACCATCATTACAGTCTTAATTATAAACATATCCATAACCCACAGAAGTTTCTTTCTGCCAAGTTGTAATCCTTCCCTTCTGTCCCTGTTGATCTTCTATCATGTAGATTAGTTTGCATTTTCTAAATTTATGTAAATGGAGCCATACAGCATGTATCCTGCTGTGTCTTGTTTCTTTTAGTCAGCATACCTATTTTGAGATTTGTCCATCTTGTTGAGTGTATCCGTATTTCATTCCTTTTTATTGCTGAGTAGGATCCCATTGTATGGATATACCACAGTTTGTTTATATTTGTTATTTGTTGATGGATATTTATTTTCAGTTTTTGCTTTTATAAAGAACCTGTGGTGAACATTTGTGTATAGGTCTTTCTGTGGGCATATGCTTTCATTTCTCTTGGGTAAATGTGTGATGACTGGATCATATAATAGGTGTATCTTTAGGTTTTTAAGAAAGTGCCAAGTATTTCCCCAAGAGCCTCTACCATTTTTTCCCACCAGCTTATTTAAGACATCCAGTTCCTCCATATCCCTGTCAGTACTTGGCATGGCCAGTCTCTTTTAATATTTTGGCATTCTAACAGGTATGTGGTGACATCTCATGGTGTTAATTTTCATTTTCTGGTGACTAATGCTGTTGAGCATCTTTTCATGTTCTTATTTGTCATCCCTAGATTGTCTTTGGTGAAGTGTCTGTCTTTTGGGAGTGGTGGGGGGCGCGATGTGCAGTTTGCAGGATCTTAGTTCCCCCACCAGGGATTGAACCTGGGCCCTCATCAGTGAAAGCGCAGAGTCCTAATCACTGGACCGCCAGGGAATTCCCTGTTTGGTGAAGTGTCTGGTTAAATCTTTTAACAATTAAAATATATTGGGTTGTTTGCTTATTATTGAGCTTTGAGACTTCTTTTATATATTCTGGGTACAAGTCCTTAATCAGTTATGTGATTTACAAATATTTTCTCCCATTCTGTGGCTTGTCTTTTCATTTTCTGACTTTTTTTTGTTGCGGTACGCGGGCCTCTTACTGTTGTGGCCTTTCCCGTTGCGGAGCACAGGCTCCGGACGCGCAGGCTCAGCGGCCATGGCTCACGGGCCCAGCCGCTCCGCGGTATGTGGGATCCTCCCGGACCAGGGCACGAACCCGCGTCCCCTGCATCGGCAGGCGGACTCTCAACCACTGCGCCACCAGGGAAGCCCTGACATTTTTTTTTATGTAATTTTTTTTTAATTTATTTTTGGCTGCGTTGGGTCTTCGTTGCTGCGCACGGGCTTTCGCTAGTTGCGGCGAGTGGGAGCTACTTTTCATTGCGGTGTGCAGGCTTCTCCTTGCGGTGCCTTCTCTTGTTGCGGAGCACGGGCTCTAGGTGCGCGGGCTTCAGGAGTTGTGGCTTGCGGGCTCTAGAGCGCAGGCTCAGTAGTTGTGGTGCATGGGGTTAGTTGCTCCGCGGCATGTGAGATCTTCCTGGACTAGGGATTGAACCTGTGTCCCCTGCATTGGCAGGCAGATTCTTAACCACAGTACCACCAGGGAAGTCCCCATTTTCTGACATGTTTTGAAGAACAGAAGTTCTTAATTTTGATCAAGTCCAGTTTACCAAAATTTCCTTTTTTTTTTTTTTTTTTTGTGGTACGTGGGCCTCTCACTGTTGTGGCCTCTCCCATTGCGGAGCACAGGCTCTGGACACGCAGGCTCAGCGGCCATGGCTCACGGGCCCAGCCGCTCCGCGGCATGTGGAATCTTCCCGGACCAGGGCACGAACCCGTGTCCCCTGCATCGGCAGGCGGACTCTCAACCACTGTGCCACCAGGGAAGCCCCAAAATTTCCTTTTTATATACATGCTATTTCACAAAGATCGCCTTCTTATGTTTTTTTCTAGATGTTTTATAGTTTTTACTTTTTCCATTTTGAGCTAATTTTTGTGCATCAAATAAATAAATTTTGTGGATCAAAGTTCGTTTTTTTTTTTTAAACAAATGACTATCCAGTTTTTCCAGCACTTTTTGTAGAAAAGATTATTCTTTCTCCACTGAATTGCTTTTGCACCTTTGTCGAAAATTAGTTGACCATATATGTGGACTGTTTCTATTTTTGGACTCTATTGATTTGTCTGTCTTGTCACACTGTCTTGATTACTGTAGATTTAATAATGACTTGAAGTCAGGTGGTGTAAGTCCTCAAAATTTGTTGGTTTTCTAAGTTCTTTTGGTTATTCTAAGTCCTTTGGCCATGGCTAACGGGCCCAGCCGCTCCGCGGCACGTGGGATCTTCCCGGCCCGGAGCATGAACCCATGTCCCCTGCATCGGCAGGCGGACTCTCAACCACTGCGCCACCAGGGAAGCCCAGTCCTTTGTATTTTTATATGAATTGTAGGATCACCTTGTCAGTTTCTACCAAAAAATGCCTATTTTGATTGGGATTGCATTGAATCTATAAATAAATTTGTGATAAATGACATCTTAAGGATATTGAGTGTTTACTCCATGAGCCTGATAATTCTGTGTTCATTTAGGTTGTCTTTAATTTCTTTCAGCAACATTTTATAGTTTTCAGTGTGTTGGTCTTGCACATCTTTTGTCAGATTTATCCCTGAGAATTTAATACTTTTGATGCTATCACCAGTGGTATATATTTTTAAATTTCAGAATTTTACTTTATTATAGTTAGCACTTACATAAATCATGTTTATGATTATGGATTCTGGAATTAGACTTGGATTTAAAATGCAGCTTTGCCACGTTTTTTTAAAAGATTTATTTATTATTTATTTTATTTATTTTTGGCTGCATTGGGTCTTAGTTGCGGCACATGGAATCTTCGTTGAGGCATGAGGGCTGTTTGTTGTGGCTCACAGGCTTCTCTCTAGTTGTGGCATGTAGGTTTTCTCTTCTCTAGTTATGGCGCACAGGTTCCAGGGTCCGTGGGCTCTGTAGTGTGCGGCACCCAGGATCTCTAGTTGAGGTGCGTGAGCTCAGTAGTTGTGGCACGCAGGCTTAGTTGCCCCACGGCATGTTGGATCTTAGTTCCCTGACCAGGGATCGAATCTGAGTTCCCTGCATCGTAAGGTAGATTATTCACCACTGGACTACCAGGGAAGTCCCTGCCACTTTTTTTTTTAACTAACTTTATTTTTTTTAATTTATTTCATTTTATTTATTTATTTATTTTAGCTGAGCTGGGTCTTTGTTGTGGCATACAGGCTTCTCTAGTGCGGTGCGCGGGCTCTACAGCGTGTGGGCTCAGTAGCTGAGGCGCGCCTGTTTAGTTGCAGTATGTGGGATCTTAGTTCCCCGATCAGGGATCGAACCAGGGCCCCCTGCATTGGGAGCGCGAAGTCTTAACTGTTGGACCACCAGGGAAGTCCCTGCCGCTTCTTGTGTGACATGAATTAAGCAAAAGTCATTCAGTCTCTCTGAACTTGTTTTCATCAGTAAAACGGAGAATGCTTATAGATGGGGTTTCTTAACCTTGACAGTGTAGATTCCAGTCACAGCTGCTCAGACTGACAAATGAAAAATGTCTTCAGACATTGCCAGATGTCCCTGGGTAGGGGTGAGACAGACAGGATATAAAAATCACCCCTGATTGAGAACCATTGGTTGTTCTAACTTCATGAGATTACTGTGAGGGTTAACTTGATATGTATGGAAAGTTTAGAGGACTTATCCATGGCAGGTGGTGATTGAGTGATACTATATCACACATTCTTCAAGTTGTTTTGGCAACTTAAGGTATTTTGTTTACTCTAAATAAGCTCAGAATAGACAGTCTCTGGAAAGAAATTATTTAATTATGTCTTAGAGTCCAGGGAACTTTTTTTTTTTTTTTTTTTTGCGGTACGCGGGCCTCTCACTGTTGTGGCCTCTCCCGCTCCGGACGCGCAGGCTCAGCGGCCACGGGCCTAGCCACTCCCCGGCATGTGGAATCCTCCCGGACCGGGGCACGAACCCATGTCCCCTGCATCGACAGGCGGACTCTCAACCACTGCGCCACCAGGGAAGCCCCAAAATTTATTTACTGATTTTATTTATTTGGTTTCACTGGGTCTTAGTTGCGGCATTCATGTGGGATCTGGTTCCCTGACCAGGGATTGAACCCAGGCCCCCTGCGTTGGGAGCATAGAGTCTTATCCATTGCACCACCAGGGAAGTCCTAGGGAACATTTTTAAGAAAAATATTTATTTATTTGCTGCTTTGGATCTTAGTTGCGGCATGCGGGATCTTCTGTTGCGGAACGAGGCTTCTCTCTAGTTGTGGTGCACGGGCTCCAGAGCGTGCAGGCTCATTAGTTGCAGCGGGTGTGTGGGCTCCGGAGTGGGCGGGCTCAGTAGTTGTGGTGTGTGGGCTCTCTGGCTGTGCTGCGCGGCCTCATTGCCCCGTGTATGGGATCTTAGTTCCCCAACCAGGGATCCAACTGGCGTCCTCTGCATTGCAAGATGGATTCTTAACCATTGGACTACCAGGGAAGTCCCCAGGGAAAATTTGATAAATAATTTGGTGTGGGTGTTTTATACTAGTTTGAGAAGGTGTATCTAATTACATGTCTGCGTGGCAGTCAGAAAGAAATGGAGAATCATTAAGAAGTTAAACTGTTGTCTACTTTCTCTTGTGTCACATCTTCCTGGTGTGGTTTTATTATATTATGTCAAAGGTTGTGGATCTCCAGAATATCAGTTATAAAAATCAAGTGTGTTTCAAAATGCCGTTAGCTTCACCTTGCCTGATGGGCATGTGTTGTTTCTTTGCTGTTCATCATTCATTTCATCATCTATGAAAAGAGCACCCTAATTTCATTTTGCAAAATCGTACAGTATTGAGAGTGTTAGTGGAAGTGCAGCTGGGGGGATCTTGCCTTAGCCAAGAGATAGGCACTGGACACAGTCTAAACCTGGAGTTTCCTCCCTGGAATTTGCATCCTGTGCCCAGTGACTGGAGACCCTGTGAGGTTCCCTGTAACCTTCTAACAACTCTCCTTCCCCTTTTTTCTGAATGGAGTTGGTTATAACAAATTGATGTTTACCCCTTCTCTCAAAGAGCATAGATAAAATCTGCAAAGGGCCCAGAATTGCTTTGAAAACTGATATATAAGTATGTACTTTTCATACATACTATCTTATCTGATTTTAACATCATATTTCTTTGTCTTCATTTCTTTGATTTTCCTACCAGTGGAGGGCTGTTTTGTGAGAATAAATCTGATCTACAAAAAAATGTCATCTGAAAAAAAAAAAAATGTCATCTGAGAATGTCCAGCCTTTTTTTTCCCGATATGCGGGCCTCTCGCTGTTGTGGCCTCTCCCGTTGCGGAGGACATGCTCCGCACGCGCAAGCTCAGTGGCCATGGCTCACGGGCCCAGCCCCTCCGCGGCATGTGGGATCTTCCTGGACCGGGGCACGAACCCATGTCCCCTGCATCAGCAGGCAGACTCTCAATCACTGCGCCACCAGGGAAGCCCTGTCCAACCCTTTTGAGTAAATTTTCTTAGGTCTGTGTTCGGTGCTATAGACTTCTATGACTGACACAGTGAAGTAATTTTAACACTAGTAAGCCAGAGAGTAGGAAATGTTTTACATTCAAGAAAGCCTCTCATTTCCCATTTTTAAAAGACTGTTATTCCTTCATAGGTTGGAATAGTTTTAGTATGTTTAATTGTAGGGATGAACATCTCTGTCTCAGACTGAATAACAGGCAGAGGTTGTAGAAGTCCATGGTTCATCCTATGGAGGGAATGATGAAAACTGACGTTTGTTGTCTTTCCTATCTCTTGTCTTGGATGCAGATGGCCTTTCTGGATATTTAGAAGGAGATTGATTAGGACATGGCTAATCTTGTGATTGCCTGATGAGTTTTAGGCCAAGATATAGTTTGAGGAATTGCAGTCTTGGGAAGTGGATGATGTTAGGTAGAAGTTGGTAAGCTTGTTAATTAAAATAGAAAGATGGCCAGTGCCAGCTTCCAGGGCGTCCCTTTTAATGGCAGTTTAACATTTCTTGGGAAATTAAAGCAGAAGGCATTTGTTAGGCTTCGTTTACTATTTAACTTTACTTAGATTAGAAGTAAATTACTGTGCTTAAAGGATCTTGTTTTAAAAGATAGACTTGAAGCTTCCATTTTAGGAAAGAGTTCCATCATTGGTAGGAAACTGGTATTTAAAGTGTTAGTATTTAGTCTATTAAGATTATATAGTACAGTTTTAACTTTGTTCTTTTAGACATAACTGTCTTTGTACGGTTCACGTGTGAATGTTTATTCACACGTGAAAGTTTTATTCACTCCCAGAAAGTTTTAACTAACATCAAGGTGTTTTGTTTGTTTGATTTGTTTTATGGTTGGGAAATTAGTATTGAAAATATAACATGAGTTCTGAAAATATCTGTTATGCCCTTTTAAAGGAGGGCAGTGGTTGTGCTTTGCTTGTTTGCGGATCACAGTATCTGGAATTTCAAAGAAGATTAGCAGGTGATCTCAGTAGAAACCCCCTGTGCTGTTAAAAATTGTTGATAAAAATTCATATCCTTTAATCACAGGAAAGCCACTGGAAAAACACTGTCATGGTTGTTTTCTTCATAGTTTATAATAGATTAGTAGCTATACATTAGATTGTGGGAAAATGTAGAGTAGGCTGGGATGGCTGGGGGTACATATGCCATTTATAGTGAAAGATAATAAAACTGCTCTCTATATGTTGTAGCTTGTATTTGAAATGTTCTCATTACTCTTTTCTTCAACTTATGTATCAGCAGTTCTCAAACATTTTTGTCTCAGGACCGCTTTATGCACTTAAAAATCATGGAGGACTACCAAATAGCTTTTGTTTATGTGGGCTATATCTTATCAATATTTACTATATTAGATTTATCAATATTTATTAGAAATTTAACTTAAGTTAAAAATTATTTGTAAGTAAATTTATTGTTATTTAAAATGATCACATCATGGTCACATAAATAACATATTTTTTAAATGAAAAATAGCTTTTCCAAAACAAACATTTACTGAGAAAATTGCATTGCTTTACATTTTTTGTAAGATTCTTTAAATGTCTGACTTAACAGAAGACAGTTGGATTCACATATTTACTTCTTTGTTCTGTCTATTGTGATGTACTGTTTGCATTGAAGCAGGGGTCCCCAACCCCCGGGCTGAGGACTACTACCCGTCCTCGGCCTTTTAGGAACCTGGCGGCACAGCAGGAGGTGAGCGGCGGGGGAGTGAACAAAGCTGCATCTGCCATTCCCCATCGCGCTCCCCATTGCTTGCATTACCTCCTGAACCATTGCTCACATTACCGTCCGAACCATCCCCTCCCCTCACCCCGTCCGTGGAAAAATTGTCTTCCATGAAGACACCGTCTCTGGTGCCAAAAAGGTTGGGGACCGCTGCGTTGAAGTATATATGAAGGAAATCTGGCCTTGGATAGGTTTACTGTTAGGAGAACAGTGTTTTTATAGCCTTTTCACATAATTGTGGATTTTTTTTTTTTTTTTTTTTTTTTGCGGTACGCGGGCCTCTCCCGGCCTCTCCCGCTGCGGAGCACAGGCTCAGCGGCCATGGCTCACGGGCCCAGCCGCTCCGCGGCATGTGGGATCTTCGCGGACCGGGGCACGAACCAGTGTCCCCTGCATCGGCAGGCGTACTCTCAACCACTGCGCCACCCGGGAAGCCCAATTGTGGATATTTTTTATTACTACACTAAAACTTGGCAAATGTTAGAAGAAAGGTTGGTAGAAGAAAGGTTGTATTGTGGAACCTGAACCCATAATGATGGACTTTAACATAACTGTTGCTTTAAAATCTGTTGATTTTCTTGCAATTTAAATGACTTTTCCCTCCATACATGATTATGTAATATCATTTGGAAAATATTAGCTTACCGAGTTATGCAGATCTTCCAAATGTTGACACATACAGTAATCAAAATTAACACTTGTTAACATCTTATCAGAAAGTGTTTAATTATTGAGACCGGTCACACTTAGGGTGGCAGGTATAAGTTTTATAGATTTCTAATATTCTCTTGCAACCTTAAATTTTATCATCAGCAACAAATACTTTCATCTGTTTTTCTTTAATTGATAGGTTCTCTTCACCCATTTTTAAGAAAATGTCTGCCATATACCCAAGTCTGAGTAAGCATAATTTGTATATATGTTCTTTCAAGTAAAAATGATGTTTCATGAAAAACGTGGCTCGTTCAGCTCACAACTCAGACAGTTGTCCGAGTGCTTTTTCTTGAGAGAGGTATCATATTTTGGTGGGCAGCAGTAGTTTTTATGTGCATTTTGTTACACAGAATTTTTAAAGTATAAGCATGGAGATTAGTAAAAATAAATTTTACTTCCTCATTAAGGACCTTCTTAAGTGAAAAGCCCCCCCCCTTTTTTTTAAGATAGTGGTGAAGTATACACTGACTGGTACAGGTAGGGATCATTGCTTTGATTCCTGCTAAGGCACCAGCACTTTTACCCACCATTATTATTGCACCATCAGTGGAAGAAAGCAAACAGTATTTTAGTAGTATTCTCAGGGGCCACAGAAGTCCTTGAAAATATACCATCTGAACATAATCAGCTTTGCTTCTTTCTAATTTGTGTATGTTTTATTTGGGCCCTGCTTTGAATGAACAGTGTCACTCAGCATTCAAGACTTAGTTATTACTGAATTTTTCTGGAAATCTCAGTTTGATGGTATTTCTTCCTTCAGCATTTTGTTACAGTATTTAGCACAATGTGATGGTGTGAGCTTCTTGAAGATGAGAACTGTCTATTAATCTCATCATATTCTCCTATTCTTGATGCATAGTACCTAGATCACAGTACATGACCAGTAAATGCTTGTGGAATGAAGGAGGTGATTGAAACAGACATATAACAACGCCAAACCTAGCCTGGGATCTTTACTAAAAGAAAAAATGGCCCTGTATACCTGTATTTAAAATTCCTGAGGGAATGTTTTTTGGGCACAGAACATTAAATATTATTTATAATGATGACCCAGAGTTATCATAAAAGATAAAATTATACTTATTGGTCTTTGTGTGAGAACAGGATTTCCATGACTAATTAATGCAAAAATGGATCAAAGGAGCAAGTTTGAATGTCTGTCTTTGTTGAAAACCCTTTGTAAAATAGGAAATAGGAATAGAAAGACCTTTCCTTAAAATCATTAAAAAAAAAAAAAAAATCAGGGCTTCCCTGGTGGCACAGTGGTTGAGAGTCCGTCTGTTGATGCAGGGGATGTGGGTTCGTGCCCCGGTCCGAGAAGATTCCACATGCCGCGAAGTGGCTGGGCCCCTGAGCCATGGCCGCTGAGCCTGTGCGTCCGCAACAGGAGAGGCCACAACAGTGAGAGGCCCGCGTACCGCAAAAAAAAAAAAAATCAGTCTTAATGATAGTCTTGATCATGGTAAATGTTATGTATATTACCATTTCCATTAAAATCAGGAACTAGATTGGTTGACAGTTCTCCCTCATTGTTGCTTGGTGTTAATTCTGTAAATGTTGGTGCAGTCAGATATAAAAACTAAACAAAACATATACAAATTAGAAAGAAGCAAAGCTTATTATTTTTAGATTACTATGTTGTCTACTTGAAATCTGAGAATAATATGTATTTTGAAAATTATAATCAATAAGAGTTAAAGTTAACTTCTAAACAAAAAAATCAGTAATTTAAAAGTATTTCAACAATAATGAAAACCTCTGTTTACAAAAGAATACCAAAATTATGATTTCTCTTTTGTATTGACATTTAAGCAGGTAAATAATTTGGACAAGTTACATACTTAGAACATGAACAGTTAAGGTCAGTGCTTTTAACTTGTGACTCTTAGGTGAGACAGATTATTTAAAAAAATCCTGTAACAATTTCCCCCAAATTTATTCAAAGATAAAGTTTCAAGTCAACTTTTATTTTTGCCTCATAATAATTTCAGATGAGTACTGTGTTTATCTTAAAGCATTTTCAGGTTTCAGCTGTAGGAATTACATTGAAAAGCATTTTCTTATTTCTTTTTTAAAGTTTTTTTTTTTTTTTAGTTACGAGAAACTTGAAACTTAGAAGTTGAGCCAGTAGCATATTAAATCCCCAGCACCTGTCACCTAAATTAAAAAATTATTAGTTTTGCTCCATTTCTTCTATTTTTTTCCCTTTTTGTGAATACGTTTTAAAGCATAGATAGGATACATTATTTCACTTCTACATACTTCCATATGCATGACTGTTTCAGCATGGGCTGCCATAAGAAAATACCATAGACTGGGTGGCATGAACAACAGAAATTTATTTTCTCACAGTTCCGGAGGCTAGAAGTCTGAGATCATGTTGCCAGCAAGGTCGGGTTCTTGTGAGGGCCATCCTCCTGGTTTGCAGACAGCTTTCTGGCAGAGTTCTCATTTGGAGAGAGAGTAAATTCTCGGATATATCTTCTTATAAGGGCACTAATCCCATCACAAGGGCCCTACCCTCATAATGTCATCTAAACCTAATTACTTACCAAAGGCCCCATCTCCAAATACTATCACATTGTTGGTTTAAGACTTCAGTGTATGAATTTTGGACTGGGGAGAGGGGATACAATTCAGTTCATAGCAGTGTCTACAAGATTTGTACATTTTCTTGTGCATAATCACAGTGCCATATTATATCCAACAGAATTAATAAAATTCTTTGTTGTCATCTAAAACCCAATCTATATACACATTTCCACAGGTACTTAGTCATTTTACAGTTGATTTGTTAGAATTGGGATCCAAAAATAAGTCCATGTGTTACATTTGTTTGTTATGCTTTTTAAATCTGGGTAGCTAAAAGGGTGGTTTTAAAAAGCAGTGCAGTGGCTTTTTCTTTCAAAAATAATTGTGTAAAAAAAAAAGTGAAGGAGAAAAAAATAAAAAAAGGGAAGAAGGAGAAGGGAGGGACTGCTGTAGAGTAAAAGTAACTTAAAATGCAAAATAAACAAATGTAGTATATGGATTTTTTTTTTGGATCCTTATTCTAACAACTCAGCTGTAAAAAGGTGGGAATATCCTGAATTCTTTAGCTCCAATATTCTAGAAAATAGGGGCGTGTAAACATTTGAATTTTAAAGAAAAAAAATTCCAAATGTATTTTAATTAAATGAAGATTTTTATAGTTCTCACAAATTACCATTGTATTTTAGTTTTAAAACAGTCTTAACACATGAATGAAAATTTTATGTGAGGATATTGTTAGAACTCAAGATACAGTTAACTCATGATACAGCTTTAAAAACTTCTCCAAAGCTGAATTCATCACAGTAGTTCTATAAAAGTTTGCAAAGAACACTACTAAGATTTTAAAAAAAATTTTTAATTTATTTGGCTGCATTGGGTCTTAGTTGCAGCACGTGGGATCTTTCGTTGCGGCATGCAGGATCTTTCGTTGTGGCACGAGGGCTTCTCTAGTTGTGGCACGTGGGCTCAGTAGTTGTGGTGCTTGGGCTTAGTTGCCCTGCAGCATGTGGGATCTTAGTTCCCCTACCAGGGATCAAACCTACGTCCCCTGCATCGGAAGGCAGATTCTTTCTTTCTTTTTTTTTTTTTTTTTGCGGTATGCGGCCCTCTCACTGTTGTGGCCTCTCCTGTTGTGGAGCACAGGCTCTGTATGCGCAGGCTCAGTGGCCATGGCTCACGGGCCTAGCCGCTCCGCAGCGTGTGGGATCTTCCCAGACTGGGGCACGAACCCATGTCCCCTGCATCGGCAGGCGGACTCTCAACCACTGCGCCACCAGGGAAGCCCGGAAGGCAGATTCTTAACCACTGGACCACCAGGGAAGTCCCTGCTAAGATATTTTTGACTGTAGTAAATATTTGAGGTGAAATAACATTATTGAAATATGATTTTAACCAGTAGATGGCAACAAATCAATATCTGAATGTAGTTTTAAGAAAATTGCAGGAGAAATAGTATAAGTCATCAACAAGGTACATTAGATTTTTTTCCACAAATAAACATTTTGTGCTTATGTCTTTAATATATGCTTGCTTGCTTGCTTATTTATTTATTGCTGCATTGGGTCGTAGTTGCTGCGTGCGGGCTTTCTCTAGCTGTGGTGAGCGGGGGCTACTCTTCGTTGCGGTGAGCAGGCTTCTCATTGTGGTGACTTCTCTTGTTGCAAAGCACAGGGTCTAGGTGCGCGGGCTTAAACAGTTGTGGCACATGGGCTCAGTAGTTGTGGCTGATGGTCTCTAGAGCGCAGGCTCAGTAGTTGTGGCACATGGGCTCGTTGCTCTGTGGCATGTGGGATCTTCCCGGACCAGGGATCGAACCGTGTCCCCTGCATTAACAGGTGGAATTTTCTTTTCTTTTTTTTTTTTTTTTTTTTTTTTGCGGTACGCGGGCCTCTCACTGCCGTGGCCTCTCCCGTTGCGGAGCACAGGCTCCGGACGTGCAGGCTCAGCGGCCATGGCTCACGGGCCCAGTCGCTCCGTGGCATGTGGGATCTTCCCAGGCCTGGGCACGAACCTGTGTCCCCTGCATCGGCAGGCGGACTCTCAACCACTGCACCACCAGGGAAGCCCCCATTATTTGCTTTTTAATTAGAAAAATTAATATAGATTTTCTTTTTATGTGATATGCATTGTTCATTTTAAAGCCGTGATTTATTTTTGATAGTTGGATGATTATAGTTGTATTTAAAAACTGAGCATTACTGCAGTTATTTGGTTTATTAGTTGGTAGAAGCTAGTAATCAGTGGTGATTTGGGGAATTATTTATTTATTTATTTTTTAAAGTATAATTTCCATTTTATTGTCTTTCCAGGGGACAGTATTTCTTTAGTCTTTAAGAACTTAGCTCCTTATATGGGCTTTGGTGGAGGTCGTGGGGCAGCACCAGCAGGTCTAAATCGGGGTGGAGCTGTTCGGTCCTTCCGGGCTTCCCGAGAACGATGCTTGACTACCTTGCTCTGAATGGCACAACTCACGCAGTAATGCACTTTCACATACAGCTTGCGAAGCACATAGGCGTCGAAAACACTCGCTTCGGAAATGTCCCTGACGGCTGCGGCCTCTACGAATGACGAACTTCTTAATGGCCTTATCCTTGGGCATGCAACGGGTACAGTTGGGACAGCGAATAGGCTGAACATGGCCGCGGCCCTTTTTGGCACGACCATTGTTCCTTATTTTCTTGGTCATCTTGGAAGCGAGGAGGCGGAAGAGTGGGAATTATTTTTATTTGCCTTGCTTTATTAGAAGTTTAATAATCATCTAGTTAGTAAGTAATGTTATTTAACTTAATAAAAATAAGTTTATACTTTTTAAGAAAACAAACTGTAGAACTGTGTGATAGAAAAAATTGGGAAAAATCTGTGTTTATCAGTATGGGTTATATTTCCATGATTATTGTAATGCTGTGTAAATGCTGTAGATCTGTTGGTATTTTTATCAACTATACACACAGCATTGCATCAGAAAGTTTGATACCTGACACAAAAGTGTAGCACCTTTGTGAAGTTTTCCAACAACTCAGCACTATATATTGTTGATGGATATGTGTATATTCTCTCTCTGTTTCTCTGTCTCTTATAAAACTTTATGAAAACGGACTGGCAGGGCTACACCAGAATGTTACTGCTGTTTGGAAGTAGGAGAGGAAATTGGGACTTGAGTTTGTTTTAAAGGGTTAATTTAGCTATTTTTTGTAATATTAGCAGTTGTTAATTCTGAAAAGCCGGAATGAATCTTTGTTAACAATACTTTTTGTTCTTTTCTGTATCTTTTGAATTAAAATAGACACAACTGAACATAAATAATCCTGAGCAGAGCAGCTAGTGATTACAAAATGTTAATTATTTGTGACTTCAAGTTAAAAAATTTAACAATATATACATTTTGCATTTTGTCCATATATACAAACTAAATGTCATTATTTATTACTTGATAAAGTAAACATTTTAGGTATTATTTAATCTATACTCATCTTTCTGATGTAAACTTAATGCATCACAATTTATATAGTTACATATTTGTAGGCCTTTTGGTGGTTTCTTATTTTATAAACGTCCCTTTGGCAGATATCTTTTGTGCAGTTAGTTCTGAGAGGAGGAAGAGTTAATTTTTGGTAAATAAGAGTCTATTGAGTCTAAAGGTAAGAGCAATGCTATAGTTTCTATTATTTATTTTTAGATTGTCTTTATTTTTATCGGGTTTTTCTTTTTTAATTGATCTTTGGGAGTTCCCTGGCGGTCCAGTGGTTAAGACTTTGCCTTCCAATGTTGGGGGGGTGGTCAGGGCAGGGGGTTGTGAGTTCAATCCCTGGTCAGATAGCTGGGATCCTACCTGCGTCATGGCCAAAAAAACCCCCAAAAAACATAAAAAAAAAGAAGTAGCAATATTGTAACAAAAATTCAATAAAAGACTTTAAGAAGTCTTTAAAAATTCAATAGAAGACTTTTTTTAATATTTACAATAATAAAATTGCAGTTTAGTTGATGTACAACGTTCTGTTAATTTCTGCTGTCCAGCAAAGTTATTCAGTTATATATGTATACATCCTTTTTATTTGTTTATTTAAAATTTATTTTTATTTATTTATTTATTTATTTTTGGCTGTGTTGGGTCTTTGTTGCTGTGTGTGGGCTTCTCATTGCAGTAGCATCTCTTGTTGCAGAGCATGGGCTCTAGGCGCCCAGGCTTCAGGAGTCGTGGTTTGCAGGCGCAGTAGTTGTGGCGCATGGGCTTAGTTGCTCTGTGGCATGTGGGATCTTCCCAGACCAGGGCTTGAACGCGTGTCCCCTGCATTGGCAGGCGGATTCTTAACCACTGCGCCACCAGGGAAGCCCTATACATCCTTTTTAAAATATTCTTTTCCTTTACAGTTGATCATAGGATGTTGAATGTAATTCTCTGTGTTATAAGTAGGTCCTTGTTTATCCATTCTGTACATAAAAGCTTACATTTAGATTGTCTTTAAAAAGAGCAAACTAATGTACAGTTCTGTTGATAGTATGTATGTACTTCCCCTTCCTCCTCCCTGGCAACTTTTGGCTTCATGTTTGATTTAGTTTTGTTAGGTGGATAAACGTAGGTGGCTGTAAAGAACGTACTTTTCCCATGTAATGATGTATTGTGTAGGAATACGTGTGCTTCTTAGTACTTTAAAATACCATCTTTCATCACTTGCCCTTGTTTCATTTTCTCATTCACGGTGGCCCTGGACTCTTGGCTGCCTGTGGCCTTGTGCCGCTGTTTTCCCTACTCTTCATTTGGCTGGTTTCTTGTTCTTCCTTAAGCCATCGGCTTTGATGTTGTGCCTCAGAGAATTTTTTCATGACCATCCCATCTACAGTGCCTCCTCGGTTGTGTTCTCTTGGAACAGTGTGTCTTTTCCTCTTTAGTGCTTACAGGAAGTTTCCATTGCCTTTTGTGCTTTTTGCTCATCTCCCTACTAGACTTTAGCTCTGTGAGATCAGGGGCCTTGTGTGCTCTATTCAAACATTCTGAAAATTCAGGGCCTACATCAGTGCTTAGAATGTTATGTGCATTTTAAATAGTTGTTGAATGAATGAACTCTAAATTTAAAGACTTAACGTTTTACATGTCAGAACTCGTTTAACTTTCTTCTGTTCGTTCTGTAGTAATGATACTCCAAAGCTAGAGTATGCTTTCTGGATCAAGATTTTGTTTTCTTGGATTGGAAGAATCAATATTGTGAAAATGACTATACTACCCAAAGCAATCTATAGATTCAGTGCAATCCCTATCAAACTACCAATGGCATTCTTCACAGAATTAGAACAAAAAATTTTACAATTCGTATGGAAACACAAAAGACCCCGAATAGCCAAAGCAATCTTGAGAAAGAAAAACGGAGTTGGAGGAATCAAGCTCCCTGACTTCAAACTATACCATAAAGCTACAGTAATCAAGACAGTATGGTACTGGCACAAAAACAGAAAGATAGATCAATGGTACAGGATAGAATGCCCAGAGATAAACCCACACACATATGGGCACCTAATTTATGACAAAGGAGGCAAGAACGTACAATGGAGAAAAGGCAGCCTCTTTAGTAAGTGGTGCTGGGAAAACTGGACAGCTACATGTAAAAGAATGAAATTGGAACACTACCCAACACCATACACAAAAATCAACTCCAAATGGATTAAAGACTTAAATGTAAGACCAGATACTATAAAACTGTTAGAGGAAAACATAGGAAGAACACTCTTTGACATAAACCACAGCAAGATCTTTTGTGACCCACCTCCTAGAGTAATGGAAATAAAAATAAACAAATGGGACTTAATTAAACTTAAAAGCTTTTGCACAGCAAAGGAAACAGTAAACAAGACAAAAAGACGACCCTCAGAATGGGAGAAAATATTTGCAAATAAAACAACAGACAAAGGATTCATCTCCAAAATATACGAAAATATATGGAGCTCAATATCAAAACAAACAATCCAGTTAAAAAATGGGCAGAAGACCTAGACATTTCACCAAGACATACAGATGGCCAAGAGGCACATGAAAAGATGCTCAACATCACTAATTATTAGAGAAATGCAAATCAAAACTACAATGAGGTAACACCTCATGCTGTTCAGAATGGCCATCATCAAAAAAATCTAGAAACGATAAATACTGGAAAGGGTGTGGCGAAAAGGGAACCCTCCTGCACTGTTGGTGGGAATGTAAATTGAACAACTATGGAGAAACAGTATGGAGGTTCCTTAAAAAACTAAAAATAGAACTACCATATGACTCAGCAATCCCACTACTGGGCATATACCCTGAGAAAACCATAATTCAAAAAGAGTCATGTACCACAATGTTCACTGCAGCTCTATTTACAATAGCCAGGACAAGGAAGCAACCTAAGTGTCCATCATCGGATGAATGGATAAAGAAGATGTGGCACATATATACAATGGAATATTACTCAGCCATAAAAAGAAACGAAATTGAGTTATTTGTAGTGAGGTGGATGGACCTAGAGTCTGTCATACAGAGTGAAGTAAGTCAGAAAGAGAAAAGCAAATACTGTATGCTAATGTGTATATATGGAACCTAAAAAAAAATATTGTCATGATGTACTTAGTGGCAGGGAGGAATAAAGAAGTACACATAGAAAATGGACTTGAGGACGTGGGGTGGGAGGGCGAAGCTGGGGCGAAGTAAATAAGAGTAGCATTGACATATATATTCTACTGAATGTAAAATAGTTGGCTGGTGGGAAGCAGCAGCATAGCACAGGGCTGGGTGCTTTGTGATGACCTGGAAGGGTGGGCTAGGGAGGATGGGAGGGAGGTTCAAGAGGGAGGGGATATGGGAACATGTGTATGCATATGGCTGATTCTCTTTGTTGTGCAACAGAAACTAACAAAGTATTGTGAAGCAATTATACTCCAGTGAAGATGTATTTAAAAAAAAGGTTTTGGGGCTTCCCTGGTGGCGCAGTGGTTGAGAGTCCGCCTGCCAATGCAGGGGACACGGGTTCGTGCCCCGGTATGGGAAGATCCCACATACCGCGGGGTGCCTAGGCCCGTGAGCCATGGCCATTGAGCCTGCGCGTCCGGAGCCTGTGCTCCGCAATGGGAGAGGCCACAGCAGTGAGAGGCCCGTGTACCGCAAACAAAACAAAACAAAACAAAATTAAGTGCAAAAAAAAGGTTTTGTTTTTATGGATTATTCTTTATATTTAACTTTTTGACACATCTGAAATTTATTGTGTAATATCATGTGAAGTATAATCCAAAGTAATTGTGTAATATCCATTTGCCTTAAACTACATTTATTGTGCATTTCTTATTGTTATTTGTGGTTACTAAGGATTTAAAATGTAAATCTGTAGAGATACTGTTTTAGTCCATTGATTAACGTCTTTTCTGTTGAAACCAGAAAAATTTAGTTTTGGGGGTTTTTTGTTAATGCATGAAGTTTTCCTATTTTTTTAGCTTTTCAAATCTATTTGTATTTTAAGAAGAGATTTCTTGTAAGGTGAGTGAATAAATTAGATGACTAACAGGCGGTATGACATGGTGAAATATATAAAGATTCAGGCAGTGTGGGAGTAAAGAAAACTTTGGAGGGGGTGGTTGAAACTGGGAAGCAGCCTGTTCTGTGATCAGTATCATGTAAGCTCATATCTGAGCTTGGGGCCCTGTGTCATCCTTTGCTGTTGTTGCTGTTAATACCTTTTACTGCTGGACTGCAGGTTAATTTAAAGCTCCCCACTCCTCACACCCAATCCCCTATATGATCCCAGTCCATTTTGTATGATGTTGTGGTTTATGACTGGAATGAGCCAGGGGTAGATAGAGTCATTTGTGTGGCTCCTTTGGAAAGTCAGGCAATCTGTATTTCTGGTATCTTCTAGAAGAAACTTGTATGTTTGAGAGTTCCTTAAATTCGCTCATTCAAATTTAGTGCCTCTGTCTTCCATTCATTCAGCAAGTATTGGGCACCTAGTATAAATGGGCATTGCTAAACACCAGGGATACAATAATGAACAAGCAGATGTGGGCCTCTTCCTCTAGCATTTTGTAATCTAGTTGGGGAGTCAGATATATAACAGACAATTGTACATGTCAGAATGAATGCAGAGTGATGGGAGAAGCATCAGGTGCTATGGGAAAAACTTTACCCGGATTTGGCAGGGAAAAGGAACATTTCTTGAAGGTCAGGATGCTGGGGAGAGATGAAAAATCAGGAGACTGTGGCAGTGGTTGACAAACTTTTTCTGTGAAGTACCAGATAGTACTTTTGGTTTTTCTGGCCACATCTCTGTTGCAGCTACTTAACCCTGTGATTGTAGTGCAAAAGCAGCCATGGACAGTAAATAAATGAATGAGTGTGGTGGTGTTGGAATCAGACTTTATTTATGGACACTGAACTTTGAATTACATATAATTTTCAGGTGTCATGAAATATTATTCTTTTGATTTTTTTTTCCTCCTTCAACCATTTAAAAATATAAAAACCATTTTTAGCTTACATATAAGAAAAGCAGGTGGTGGGCTGTAGTTTCCTGAGTCCTAGGATATGGTGCTAAAAATCCCATTATCAACTCTTCATAAAAATGAAGCTGTTGTGTAATAGACCTGTAGTCAATGCATGTATTATGCTTTTAGTAAGACACACATTTGTAGGTAGGGTTGAAAATTATAGTATTTCTGCACCTCTAGCTGTTCTTTTGAAATATTCCCGTAATTCTGGAAGGTGAAAGTAAAGGATGTTGGGGATTATGAGGGTGTACACGCAGAGGGGCTTGCCTGGTGCAATTAATAGTAAACTTGGAGGGCTCAAATTCTAGTCGTGATCTTGCAATCATTGGCTCTTCAGTGTTGGGCAGATCATTGCACTTTTCTGTGCCTCGTTTGTGAAAGAGAAAATAAACAACATAGATACTGCTCAGTATTACTGCAAATAATAGTATACTTCAAAGCACCATGCAGTGTCAACATTAATATCTTAAAATTACACAGCCATTTCTGGCATCTTCACATATAACGTTTAGATGTAAGATGGCATTATGATTGATTACTTTGTGTCACCAAGATGTGTTCTTGAAGAATTCAGGCATCATGCAGATGTTCAGGTATTGTTCTAGGTATGGGGATACACAATAAACAGAAATTGTTCTGTTCTTGTGGGTTATAAATAAATAGATATACCAGTCATAAGTGCTTTAGAGAAAATAAAGGCAAGGGGATAGGTAGGGAGTGTGGGGACGGTGGATGAGGAGGGAACTGGGAGAAAACCTCTAGAAATGAGGTGTGAACCAAGACCTTGAAGATTTGGGGAGTGGAGGAGCTTTCAAGGAGAACATACAGTGCAAAGATCCTGAGGTAAGAAAGGGTTTAGTGTACTTGAAAACAGAATAAAGGCCAGCACGCATATATGAGACCAAGTGATGTAAGGAGGTAGGGGACAGATTTATAGGACCTAGTAGACCATGGAGTTGAGTTTGGATTTTATTCTGAGAAAGATTAAAAGGCTCTTGGAAGATTTTGAGCAAAGGATTGAAATAACCTAAGTCCATTTAAAAGTGATAAATCTTTTCCCCTTCCTACCTCGACAGTTATGACCTAAAGCCATTATGTGATGCATAACAAGGTGGGTACTCACAGTGTGAGGAGGGGGTGTGAGGAGCTGTTGGCCCCGAGCAGCTTATTTGGACCCAGGTGGGATGAGAAGGGTGGCCTGGGACAGAGTGTCCATGTTGTGAGGGCCTGGAAGAGTCAGAGCCCAAGCAGGGTGAAGAGGGGATCTCTTTGACCTGGTGGCCTGGTGCGGGATGCTGCAGCTCAGTCAGGCGAGTGTGCCAAGCGGGGAGCAGACTGCATGGGGAGTTGCCCGTTGCCTCCACCATGTGTAGGGGGTGGCGCGGGTGGAGTGTGAGGATTGAGCCATAGTAATCTGTCAGGCTCAATTTTCTGATCTTGATCATTTTCTTGTAGTTATCTAGACCATCCTTGTTCTTAGCATTTGAAGATGATGGAACATCATGTTGGCAGCTAACTCTCAGGTGGTTTGGGGAAAACAAACATTTCTTTGTACTGCACTTTACTGTAATTCTGTTGTTTCAAAACTGAAAAAAAGAAAACCCAACAATGTCCCTCTGGCCACTGTATGGGGAATGGACTATAGAGTGGCAGGAGTGAAAGTATGAAGACCAGGGAGGAGGCTGCTGCAGTCTGGCCTGGGCGGGTTGTGATGGTGGAGTGGGCAGGTGGTCTTAGTGGAGGAGGTGAGAATTGTCAGATTGCAGGTTTATTCTGAAGATGGAGCTGACTGGATTTGCTGATGAGGTATGAGATAAGAGTCAAGATAGTTTCTTAGTTTTTTTAAGGCTTGAGGAAGTAGGGAAAGATGATGCCATTAAATAATGCATGAATTCATTTAAAAAATAATAGGGTTTGTGAAAAGAACTGGTTTCTTGTCTTAGCTCACCCATTGAGATGGTGTGTGAACTTAACTTCTGCCTTGACATTTCTGGTTCTTGGTTGCTTCATGTGGGTAGCATGGTATAGAATGTTTACCGTGGGCCCAGTAGGCTACTTTAGCCATGGGAGGTCTTGATTTCAACAAGGCATATGATCTTCTCTCATGATACTTTGCTGAAGAGCTAGATGTGGTTTATATAATAGAACACCTATTCTCCAAAATTAGTGATTAATGAATTAAGTACTAACTTCCAAAGAGCTTGTTAGTGGTGAGGTGAAATACTTTGGAACTATTTTGTTAAATATTTTTATCATTGACTTGGATGAAGACCTAGATTACCTGATTATTAAATTAGTATATGTAGGGATCTTGAGAGCTGCCCTTTTGGAGAGGATACAGTTGGGATTCATAAAAGTCTTGCTTGAATGAAACCACCACCGAGTAATTATTAATGATGAATACCTTCAGTTAACTTCCTGAGGTACCTACTTCAGTGTACATGGTAGACTTTACAATAGGCATAATAGGATTACAGGATATTAAATGGTAATAGATGGGAAAACTCAAGGCATGATGCCTGATCCACACACCTGTTAAACGTCAGTAACATTCCTCCCCAGTCAAAGGGGGTGTAACAGCCTTGCTTTTCATACTGTACATTCATTAGTTTTTCAGTTATGAATCATTTAGTCAGTGCTTTTAAGGAAAGACAGTTTGAATCCTTTCAAAAATTTGTTTCTATTGTGCATACTTGAGTTGGCTTTCTTGAGAAAAGCTTTCTTAGGTGAAATTTTCAGCCAGTTAGCTTGGCTCCACTATGGAAAGGTGTGAGTGAAGTGATGTGTCCTCAAATCACTACTGTAGTATAAAGATATAGATATAATACTACGCATAATGTAGAGGTATTTTCACCACTTGGAAATTAATGTACTATTATTCTATTTTGTTCTTCTTAAAATATTCACTCTAAAGGCAAGAAACACTGTTCCCCTCCGTTGTATTAGTATGTAGCATCTTGTATACTTTGGTGCTCAGTAAGTTACATAGTAAGTAAATGAGAAGAAGGACTTCATTGTTCTTAACATTCTGAACAGTGCCAGTAATGTTTTGTTTGCCTCAAAGATCAGCCCTTACAAAAAGTAATAGACTGCCTGCAATGTCTCAAATATGAGATATGGGCAGTTCTGCCTTGTGGTTTGAAGTTGAAAAGTTAGGAGGAAGTCCTTTGCTGCCTGCGGTTTCTAATGTTTTGCTGGTAATGCAGACTTGAACAGTTGTCACTGCCTGGGCTCACAGAGGCTTCACCTTCGTTTGTTTTTGAATTTTATTAAGGAAGTTTTAGTGTATACTTTTCTCTAGTGTTTCTCTAGTGTTTTCCCTGGCATAAAATTTCAATCTTTTTATAAATGTACATTCTTACTATTTCTTTTCATAGGTCTTTTTGACTGAGTTTTTTTCTCCAGCTGCATCCATGCTATGCGCTAGGGTCTCCGAAGGCGTTGAGAGGAGACCACGGAGCTAGGGAAAGCATTCCTGGCTGAGGTGGAGATATGTGACTAACAAGTGAGATATCTGTGCAAACTTTAAAAAAATTGAGGTGAACATCACAAAACATTAAAGTAACCATTTTAAGGTGAACCGTGGCAGTTGGTACATTCACAGTGTTGTGCAGCCACCAGTTCTTTCTAGTTCCCAAACGTCTCATCAACCTCAAGAGAAATCCTGTATGCATTAAGCAGGTGCTCCCACCCCTCGCCCGCCGCCGCCCAACCCATGGCTGCCGCTCGTCTGCATTTTGTCTCTCTGGGTCTACCTATTCTGGATGTTTTATATGGTAGAATCATAAAATATGCGAGCATCTGTGTCTGGCTGCTTTCACGTTGCTTAATGTTTCCGAGAGTCGTCCCATTGTAGCATGAATCAGTACTTTATTCCTTTTTATTACTGAATAATATTCCATTATTTGTATATGCCAGAGTTTATCCGTTCATCCATTGATGTATATTTGGGTTGTTTCCACCTTTTGGCTGTTACGAATAGTGCTGCTATGAACATGTGTATATGTATTTGAGTACCAGTTTTCACTTCTTTGGGTTATATACCTAAGAGTGGAACTGCTGGGGTCATGTTGTGATTCTGTGTTTAATTTTTTTGAGGAATCACAAACTTTTCCTCAGAGGCTGTGCCATTTGGTATTCCTCCCAGCAATGTGTGAGGGTTTTCTCTACACATTTACCAACACTTGTTGGTTTCCTTTTCCTTTTTCTTTTTTTTTTTTAATTTATAGCCATCTTTGTGGGTGTGAAGTGACACCTCACTGTGGTTTTTATTTGCAGTCTCTTAATGATTAATGATGTTGAGCATCTTTTCATGTGCTTGTTGATCACTTGCACCTCTTGGGAGAAATGTCTCTTCAAGTCCTTTACCCAGTTTTTAACTGGATTGTCTTTTGGTGGTTGTGTTTGTTATATATTCTAGGTATCAGACCCTTATCACATATGAGGTTTGTTAATATTTTCTCTTCTGTATGTTGTCTTCCACTTTTTTGATAATTTCCTTTGATGCAGAAAAGTTTTAAATTTTGATAAAGTCCAGTTGATCTATTTTTCCTTTCTGGAACATGCTTTTGTTTTTATAATCTCAGAATCTGTTGCCAGAATCAAGGCCCTGAGTGTCTGCCCTGCCCCCCCACCACGTTTTCTTCTATGAGTTTTATGGTTTTAATTCTTATATTTAGGTTGTTGATCCATTTTGCGTTAATTTATGTTTATGGTGTAAGGTTGGAGTCCAGCTTAAGTTTTTTTGGAATGTGTGTATCCAGTTGCCCAGGTACCATTTATTGAAGAGACTTCTCTCTCCATTGAATGGGCTTGGGTGCAAACTTTTACTTCTGTGTGTATGTGTATAGGCTTATCTAGAATTTACTTCCAACTAGGAGCTGTATATGAGAAGGTTTTGCGGAGGGACACAGTCTCATTTTGGGTGATAAATGGGGATTTCTCACTTGAAAGTAAAATTAGCTTTAGGGACTTCCCTACTTCCCTGGTGGCGCAGTGCTTAAGATTCCTCCTGCCGGGGTTTCCCTGGTGGCACAGTGGTTGAGAGTCCGCCTGCCGATGCAGGGGACACGGGTTCGTGCCCCGGTCTGGGAGGATCCCACATGTCGCGGAGCAGCTAGGCCCGTGAGCCATGGCCGCCGAGCCTGCGCGTCCGGAGCCTGTGCTCAGCAACGGGAGAGGCCACAACAGGGAGAGGCCCTCGATCCCTGGTCTGGGAAGATCCCACATGACGTGGAGCAACTAAGCCCGTGTGCCACAACTACTGAGCCTGCGCTCTAGAGCCCATGCTCTGCAACAAGAGAAGCCACCACAATGAGAAGCCCGCACACCGCAACGAAGAGTAGCCCCCGCTCGCTGCAACTAGAGAAAGCCCGTGTGCAGCAACGAAGACCCAACGCAGCCAAAAATATAAATAAATAAATTAATTAATTAAAAATTAGTTTTAACTATAACTATTTTAAATTAGATAGTTAAATTAGTTCTGACTTTATTTTGGCCATTGAGTCCTCTTATAAGCTCTATTTAGTATGCCTTTTGTAGATGAGTAATGTGGAAGTGAGCTTACTGGCTCCCTTTTCTGAAAACTTATAGTTTATTCTGTAATTTATTCTCAGGGTAATTAGTGTGCTTTTTTTTTGTGTGTGTGTGCTTTTTAAAGTGAGAAACAGTAAAGAAATTATACTGATACATTTGCTTTATGTTTTGTTTAACAAACATTTTGCATATGTAGCTCCTCCCTTTTGTCTTCCAAATAATTAAGTTCGCAAAATTTTTGTGTTGGCGGAATTTAAGGAATTAAGGAGAGAGGTGCTGAGCAAAATACGAATATTGGCTTAAAAGGTTTATTCTTGTACCTTGTTAGGGACGTGTGTGGGTGTTTGTGTGATTGTGAGAGAGAGTGAATATGTGTGTGTGTTTTAAAGCATAGATGTTGCTTTACTCTTTTGAAAAATAATTTGTTTTAAACAGCAAAACCAAGCAGCAGACAACATTGCAAATAAAAAAATATATAACTATGTAAAGATTTGATGAACTGGATTACTAGAAAAAGACGTTGATTATTTGGGGGAAAAAAACTGGAAAAAGTGTAAAAAGCAGCTTATGTCTCTCCCCTTCTTGGATTAAATTTGAGTGCATATTGAGGGACTTTCCTGGTGGTCCAGTGGTTAAGACTCCATGCTTCCACTCCAGAGCGCACGGGTTCCATCCCTGGTCAGGGAACTAAGATCCTACATGCCTCATGGCGTGGGGGGTGGGGGTGTGGGGGAGTGCATGTTGAAATTCAAAACCAAAGCTTGTTAAAATTAATCATTAATATGTTTCTTAAAAAGATTTTAAGAATGTAGAAAAGACAGAAGGTAATTTTAAACCTTAATAATATTGCTAATGAATATTAAAAATTTTTCATAAAGCCACAAATACCTGGAGGCTGTTTTACTTAAATCCCTGTATTCTGAGTGCCTAGTGTTTAATAGTAGGTAATTCTATTTTGATTGTAACTCTTTGCTATATTGAAAAGGCCGTTTGCAGTGATGAAAACTTTTGTCTTAGATTTACATGTGTAGAATTTTTAAATAATATATTAGTTGCATTTTCCCAGAAATTAGAGATATGTAAAGGTGATACTGTGAACATTTTTCTTGACTGTGGCATTCAGTCAGTTTTGAAATACTGTGAATTAGTCTTTTATATATGACACATTTCATTTTCACTCTTTTGGATTTGTGTTTTATTTTAGTTGAGATTTGACTCCTGGTCTATTTGAAAATATTGCCTGGCTTTTGTTTTAAAACATGAATTTGACTCATGCATGTAAATTAATCTTTTATAAATTGGCTAGCAATCATTTGATTTGTGACTCTCTTTGGAGTACAGTAGTTAAAAACTGGACATGTGAAATACTGATACCTCACAGCTGTCCAGTGCCAGGATTTTATACCAAGGTCTAGTGACAGAGCCTGAAGGACATCCTTGAGCCCAGAAATTGCATGCGTTCTGTAGTGCTCGAGTTCTGTTTTCTAGAGTCAGAGCTTTACTTACGTTCTCAAAAGAGATGGGGAAGCATATCTCCAATAAAAAGGTTCATTAAGCTAGAGCATATTGACAGCTGAAGGGTAAACTAAACGTAAAGTTAGTAAAGTTCTTTTTATTAAGGATGTGACAGAAAGAATATAAAAGGCTAAAGTGTTAAGTGACATTTTTGATTATTTAAATAGCTTGAATTAAGGAACTTTACAGTTATTCTTTTTTTTTTTTTTTTTTACAGTTATTCTTAAACATTTTGCTCTCAGGACTCTTTTAGACTCTTAAAGATTGATATCAGAGAGCTTTTGATTTGGTTTATATCTATTATAGTTACTGTATTAGAAATTAAAATTGAGAAAAATTAATTCATTTAAAAGAATAAATAGTAAACCCATTCCATGTTAACATAAATAGCATACTTAAAAAAATAAATTTATTTATTTATTTAAATTTATTTTTTATTTTTGGCTGCATTGGATCTTCGTTGCTGTGCACGGGCTTTCTCTAGTTTCAGCGAGCGGGGGCTACTCTTCATTGCGGTGCGCGGGCTTCTCACTGCGGCGGCTTCTCTTGTAGCGGAGCACGGGCTCTAGGCACGCCGGCTTCATTAATTGTGGCTCGGGGGTTCTAGAGCGCACGCTCAGTAGTTGGTGCACAGGCTTAGTTGCTCCATGGCATGTGGGATCTTCCTGGACAAGGGCTCGAACCCCCGTGTCTCCTGCATTGGCAGGCGGATTCTTAACCACTGTGCCACCAGGGAAGCCCCAAATAGCGTACTTTTAAATGAAGAAATAGAAGTTTTTCAAAACAAAAATTAGAATGACATTGTTTTACATTTTAAAAATTTCTTTAATGTTTGGCTTACTAAAAGCTAGATTCTTACACTTCTGCCTTTAGTCTGTTGGAATATGTTACTTTGGCTAAAATATATGCAAAAATTCTTAAACCCATGCTGTGTCCTTGTGTCAGTTGTGTTCTTTAAAGCGACAGCTTCATTTCATTCATTTTTGAGGATGTGTCTGCCAGGTACCCAAGTTTGAATAACCATTGCTTGTCTGTCAGTCAAGTAAGAAAGGTGTTCCCTGGAAAAAGGGACTAGTTCTACTCAAATCTAAAACAACTGCCAAGTGTTTTTCCTTAAAACATCCATTGATGCAGTGCAAGTGCTTCCTATTTTACAAGAGAATATGTATACAGGGTTGAGATTTAATAAAAATTGATATGTTTTACTCCTTCATTAAGAACACTCCTAAGTGAAACTGGCATTGCCTTAGCTGCAAGTCCTTGTCAGTGAAGAATACAGTGACTCCTAGTGCAGTTCGGGGCCACTGCCTTGACTGGTGCTACGGTATCACCGCTTTTACCTGCTGTTGCTTTTACATTGTCAGTGCACATGTCAGCAGTGAAAAAGGCAGTATCTTGGTATCATTATGAAAGTGGTTTGATCTCGTGGATTTCTTCGGATTTGTGAACCGTACTTTGAGAATTGCTGGGAGGGATGGACACCCCCACTATTGAATTGCTGTGGTAGCTCTTCCTCCCCCCAGAAAAAAGAGAGAGTCAAATCCGAGTCGAATTTTCAACTATAATGGAGAAGGGGAGGGAACAAATACTTACGACTTTACTATTATTTATTATCATTTAAGACTCTTGACTGCCCTGTAATTCTAGATATTGTTTTCCCTTATTTGAATATTGGGTAACCAGATCCTGAGAGGTTAAATAGCTTGCCTAATGTCATAGAACTAGTAAATAGTGGCCAATGGGCTGGAACTAAACTCTGGGTGAAATCAGAGTCCATATGCTCTTCCGTAAGCCAAACATGTCTCCAAATGGATGTAATGGATCCTGGAATGAGGAAGTCTAATCCAAAGGTCAGGTTAACTGTTGCCCTATCCTTGTATCAGTTTCTTATCTCGTCATTAACATTTTGATATTAAGAATAATAGGGATCTTAATTAGAAAGATGCCCATCGAAACAACTGATATTTACTTGACCTTTGATCTCATTTGTAAAATTGGAATAAGGTCAAGGAATAAAATATTGTCAAAACTAGAAGTCAGAAACATAGTTTATCTGGTGGGCTGTCTGGTTTTTAGAGTTATTTGTACTAGTTTGTACTGAAGGACTGACTTAACACGGAGGGAAAGTTGTACAAGTGAATAAATAATTGTGTTTTACCTAGTCCTTGAGAGTGTCTCGATTGAGTAGCAGATAGACTACTCAAGTTAATGCTGCTTTCCAGTCCTTTCTGAATAGTTATTTGAGAGGTTGTTTCCACTGCTTAAAGAATGCTTTCCTGTCAAGTTAAGAGACACACTTTTAAAGATTACCTAAAAGATACCTTTTTATTTAGCGTACACCAGTTTGCTCTGTGTAAAAAGGCTGGGAGTTACAGGATATCAACTAGGAAGTAATTTCAGAAACGTTTTAGTAACTAATGTCTGTAGTTTGAACACAGGTTGGAGGAAAATGATCAAAGAATCTCAGAATTACAGTACGGTACAGTATATTTAAATCATGCCAAGTACAGTTAAACTGGTTTTTTATTTGTGTGTTCATCAAGAATATTTCTAGGCTTGCTGTAGGGATGAGAATACAGTTGTGTAATGTTTAGAATGACATAATACTGCAAGAAACTGTAAGGATCATCTATCTGGTCAGGTTTTAGAACAGTAAAACCTTTTCTTGAATTGAAATCGTATCCAGGAGTCTAATTTTTAAAGCATAAAAGGCAAATGATTGAAATGAGAGTCGTGGGTCTGGAATTCTCAGACTTGCTTGGCAAGTTCTGTTTGCCACTGCTGAGAGCCCTTGGTTAATAGTAATAGACAGCATTACATGTACTGAGTGTTCATTCTGGGCCAAGTACTGAAACACTTGACATGCATGATTTCACAGTTGAAAAACCATTCACCTAGTTAAGTTTCTGAATTTTATCTCTGAAGAAGCAGGCCCCTAGAACTTAAATGAATTGCCCAGGGTCTGAAACTAGTTTATAGTAGAGTTAGTGTTATTAAAATCCTTTTAGTCATTTTAGCTAATGGTATGTGTGTGTGGTGTGTTATTTTCCCAGATGTGAAAGTAATACGTGTTCATTGCAAAAAAAAAAAAAAAAAAGAAAGAAAATTGGACTTACAAAGGAGTGTAAAAGGGAAAAAAAATACTTCAGTATTTAGGGATTAATTATATTTTGGTATTGATCTTTCTAGTCTCCTTTATAAATTGTTTCTTTATTAGAAAATTAATATACCCGTCACACCATTTTGTTATGAGTCTTACAATATATTCTAAAGCATATTTTTTCTAAATACTCTTTGTGAGAATGATTATTTAATGAAATTTTACTAAAGTTGAACAGTTTATTGTTCCTATTGTTGGACATTTATGATGTGTGTCCCCCCCCCCCGCTATTTTATTTAATGCTGTAATGAGCATAACATTTCTGGAACATAAACTTCTATATTTCAAGTTAGTGGATCATTTAAAAAATATATCTTGAAACATATTTCCATATTGATCTTTGGAACATCTTGCTAGCTTATAGTTTCACAAGTCATACAATTAAATTCTTGAGTTCTGGACAATGCCATTGAAACAAATAAGCCATTATTTAAATCTGCATTTCTTTGATTATAAATGAGGTCAAACTTTCCTTCTTTATATTTATTAGCGGTTTCTCTTTTTTTATTTGTAAATCCCTGTATTTTTACTTTGTCTTTCTATTTGGATGTTTTTTCTCTTTTAAAAAATAAGAGTTCAGACTTCCCTGGTGGCACAGTGGTTAAGAATCCGCCTGCCAATGCAGGAGACACGGGTTCAAACCCTGGTCCAGGAAGATCCCACATGCCGCAGTGCAACTACGCCGGTGGGCCACAACTACTGAGCCTGCGCTCTAGAGCCCACAAGCCACAACTACTGAGCCCGCGTGCCACAACTGCTGAGCCTGCACACCTAGAGCCTGTGCTCCACAACAAGAGAAGCCGCCGCAATGAAAAGCCCGCGCACCGCAACAAAGAGTAGCCCCTGCTCGCCGCAACTAGAGAAAGACCTGGGTGCAGCCACGAAGACCCAACACGGCCAAAAATAAATAAATAAATTTATATAAAAAAATAAGAGTTCAAGAAACACATATTCTTATAACTCACTACTCCGCACCTCCCCATGCCCACAATCCCTGTCATGTCTGTTGCCATTTTTTTACTCATGTTTAGAAAAAATTATTAATTTTTGGCAAAAAGAAGTTTTAACTTTAAAATTTTTCAAAGCGTGTAATATCTGATTATCTCTTCTTTTGTGATGTTATCAGCCACTGATGACCATTACCACATCCATTAATTCATTAGGTGTTCCAAAATGCTGATGTTGTAATTTTGTCATTCTTTCTTTATTTTCCTGGAATATTTTATAGAAAAGGGTCCCCATCTCAACTGTTTGGATACATCAGGTGCAGTTCATATAGGCAAGTCAGTATACATGCTTGATTCTCTAATTTTATTTAACGTTTTTGAAATAGTTGATTTTACTAGCTTCTTCCAAAAGGACTAAAAGAATTAATTACGGATTTAAACATGTTTGTGTATTATTATATTTATTGATGCATAAATTGTTCCATCTATGGCCAGCAGGAGCTCCTTCAGCACAGCTGTTAAGTGACAGGGCTGAGTTCATCTGTTCTGACCTCAGCTCTTGCTTTCAGAACCCACATGCACTCTGTAGAATTGAGCCACGTATTCTGAGATGTCTAGAAGAGAGGGGAGGCTCACTGAAGACTCCTGGGGAATAGAGTTAACTTGTTATTGATCAGCACAACAAATACATGCCAGGGATATAGTAGTGACCATGAATAATTAATTTCAGGTAAATGCTCTGAGAATATGAAACAGGGTGATATGATAGTGAGTGAATGTACTAGTTTAGACATCAGTGAACAGAATAGTTTTTAGCTGTTGTGTACCTGGAGTCTAAGATAAAAATCTTGCCTTTTATGGCCCCCAAACAAAGCATGAAGTTATTGAGTAGAGCTGTGTTACATGACTTTGTGCGTAGAGAAGGAACCATCTCCTAAAAGAGCAGTTGAAAATGGAGCTCAGGATTGTGTGTTTAAAGCTTCAAGGTGGAATTAAGTTTATGAAGATTTGGGAGACTGTGCACTTCTAATTCCTCTAATTACATATGATAAAAGTAATTCTGTGCTTAAAATCTCAACCTATCCTACAGTGAAACCTGCAGGAAAGAAATCTCTTGGCTCTGAAGTAAAAGGCCCCAAATTTTCAATCTAAGCTTTGTGGTCTTTGAAGAAGCACCTTCTCTGGCGCTCTTCCCTGAGGTGATGGTTGTTAGAATTTTACTGGGGCATGGAGAGGAGCAAGGTACTACCTTCTTTTGGGAAAGAAAAATACCTCTATTACAAATTTGGACAAGTTATCATTTTGGTGGAAGCATTGCTCATTGAGCTTTTAAAAATCCATACCATAATTCATGGTCTGGAACCTGGGTCCATGCTACTTCTAATGAGGATTTCACTCTCCAAGATAGAGAGACATAGTAAGATCATCATCAGTTATCATGGATATACCTGAATGGATGGTCAAGAGCTCAATAACTATTTTAAGGAAATTACTTTAACCATGCTACAGTAGATGATGAAGTTCACACCTTTAGTCTTTCCCTTTTCACTGTCTTTTTTTTCTGTTCATACTTTCCCCATTTAAGAGAAAAACAAAACTCAAGACCTTCTTTCCTTCCTGTCTGGTCCCACAGTTACTACTCTCCCTCCCTTCATTGTCTTGGCAAGGATAATCTGATGGATACCTTTTACAGTATTAATAATGTTTTAGTTCTTATATTGGGGGTCCAGTATTTTTAGCTTTACGATTGTGCTGTTTAACTTGCATCTGTATGTGTGTGTGTTTGTGTGTGTGTGTGTATGTGTGTATATATATATACACACATATTCTTCTGTATATAGCAGATATTACATATTTTTTAGAGCGTAAGCTCTTTGTTTATACTCTCCACGTTCATTCCTCATTGGTTTCTCCTGCCTTCCACTCCAGTTTTTTTTTTTTTTTCTATTCATAGTTTGTGGACCTACTCTGCATACTTCCTCTGACATCAGTCAGAGGATGAGTCACACAGTATTATGTAATGGAGAGGTTAGTACAGTCAGAAGACCTTCCATCTGGAAGTTGAAGGTGGTGATATTCTCTTTTGCCTGGAGTAATTGTGAGGAGCACATTAGACATACTTTGCAAACTGGAAAGGACCATACAAATATAAGGTGCTTTGATAGTCCCAGTGGTATAGCTGCAGCAAGGCTTGGACTTGTCTAGAGTAACACAAGTAGTCCTCCTTGGAACATCAGAATGTTACATTTTCAGTGATTCGAAGCTCTCTGAACTACCCTGTGTGCTTCTCTACCACTTGAGATTTTTCTTCCTGACTCCCGCTTGTCTTGGGTGATACTCTGCCTCTGCTGAGTTGTCATTGTGACTAAGTCCCCTGGTGTAGGCACAGGGTAGAATTTGTTCTGACCGTGAGAACTTGCTTCCTTGAGGGTTGCCTTTCCCCAGGCCTTTTTTCACTTCTCCCTTTTTTCTGTTTCTTGTTGCTTCTCTTTGAGCTGCTTGACTCTGACACCCAGTAGCTGGCCTTTTATATTCCTTAGTCACTTAGAGTACTCTTGCTTTGTTTTGGCTGGCTGAACAGAGTGTTCCCTAATCTTTGGACTTTGATTCTATTTTTGTGGTAACTTGAAACAGTTTCTTCTTCCTATCCCTTCCTTGTCTTTCTTTCACTGCCTCCTGTGTTTTTTCTTTCTTTTTTAACCCCTTCTTCTAGTATCACAGGTCATAAAACTTGTCAGTAACTAGAGCAACTCCTGAGAACAAGCACCATTGGAAATAAAAAGGCAGAGATTGTATCTGGGCCCTGATATATAGGGCCCTGGCTGCAGAGATATAAAAGGAAAGTTGACAGCAGGGTGGAAGAACATAGCAGAGATGAGGCGCAGCGGTGAGGTAGGTCTGTGGCGTTGGATGAGGCAAAGTAGAGCAGCTGTGTGGGCAGTGAGGGTGGATCCCAGGTGCGTGGACACACGCACACACACGTGGTCCCCGGGAGTGTCGGGGAGCGCCAGGGTGCACATGCGGCAAAGCTGCTTCCACACCACCTCATTTTGCTGTTTCCTCTAGTAAAAGGTAAAGACTATGTGTTAAGAAAACTGATACCTGCCAGTTACTCACAGAGGTGGAAATGTGGGGTAATATCATTTGACCAGTAGAGTTTTGATTTCATTGTCTTATATGGCATCGAGATTCAAAAGAACAGCTTCTTACATTATAAAAACAAACCAACCAACCCACTTTTTTATTTAGGTATAATTCACATACTGTAAAATTCATCCATTGAAAGTGCATAATTTCGTGGCTTTTAGGATCTCACAGAGTTGGGCCAGCATCGCTGTGATCTAATCCCAGCACATTTTCATCACCCCGTAAAGAAACCCACACCCATTAGCGGTTGCTCCCCTCAGCTTCTGGCAGCCACCAGTCTGCGGTCTGTCTCTGTGGATTTGCCTGTTTTGGACATTGCATACAATGTGTGACCTTTGTGTCTGGCTTCTTTGACTTAGGATAATGTTTTTAAGGTTTACCCACTTTGTAGCATGTATCAGTACTTCATTCCTTTAAAAATTTTTTTAAAAAATTGGCAAAATACACATAAGATTTGTCATCTTAACCATTTTTAAGTGTGCAGTTAAATACGTTCACTTTCTTGTGTAACCAGTCTCCAGAACTCTTCATGTTGCAAAACTGAAATTCTGTACCCATTAAACAATAATTCCTCATTCCCCTCTTCCCACAGTCTCTGGCAGCCACCCTTCTACTTTTTGTTTCTATGAATTTGAAACAAATCAAATTACCTGACGTAGGTAGAATCATACAGTATTTGACTTTTTGTGACTGGCTTATTTCACTTAGCAGAATGTCCTCAAGGTTCCATTTGTAGCATGTGTCAGACTTCATTCCTTTTTACGGCTGAATAATATTCCACTGCATATATACACACCGCAGTTTGTTTATTCATCTGTTGATGCACACTTGGGTTGTTTCCACTTGTTGGCTGTTGAGAATAGTGCTACTGTGAACATTCGTGTATGTACAAAGATTTGTTTGAGTAGCTGTTGTCAGGTCTTTGAGGGTATATGGAATGGAATATAGGAATGGAATGGAATTTCTGGGTCATGGGAGAATTCTGTGTTTAACTTTTTGAGGAATGGCCACACCGCTTTTCACAGTGACTAAACCATTTTACATTCCCACCAGCCATATACAAGAGTTCCAGTGTCTCCACATCTTTTATAACAGGGGTCCCCAACCCGCCGGCCGGGGACCGGTACTGGGCTGTGGGCGAGGAACCGGACCACACAGCAGGAGGTGAGCAGCAGGTGAGCGAGCGAAGCGGCATCTGCTGCTCCCCCATCGCTGGCATTACCACTGGAACCACCCCCGCTCCCCTGGCCCCGGTCGTGGAGAAACTGTCTTCCACGAAACCGGTCCCTGGTGCCAAAAAGGTTGGGGACCGCTGTTTTATAACACGTATTTTCCATATTTTTGATGATAGCTTAATAGGTGTGAAGGAGTATTTGTAGTTTTTATTTGCATTATCCTAATGACTAGTGATGTTAAACTTCTTTTCATATGCTCATTGGCCGTATTTCTATCTTTTTTTCAGAAATGTCTGTTGCTCGTCTTTTAATTGGGTTGTCTTTTTGTTGAGTTGTAGGAGTTCTTTATATATTTGGGGTAGCAGACCCTTATCAGATATATGATTTGCAAATATTTTTTCCCATTCTATAGATTGTCTTCACTCTCTTGATAACGTTCTTTGATGCACAAAAAAGCTCTTCACTTCTGTTGAAGTTTTTTTTGTCAACTAAGGCAGTTAAGCAGGGTCATACTATGTGCAGAGCCAAGCCTCTCCTAGTGCATGGGTTCTCTGATGGAAAAGAATAAAAGATATCTCTCTTTTTGGCCTGTGCTATGTGAAAAGGCTGAAGCAGTTGACATAAATATTGCTTATTTGTGGCAAGGTGGGTTTGGCTTTCTAAACTTAGTTTTTTTATGCTCCATTTCATTCCTCAAAAGGTTTGAGGAAGCTTATAATGGATGTGACAAAACAGAAGTCTAAGCAGATAAAAATGAGAATCAAGGGAAAAATAAGTAGATTAAAGATTGGGCAGAAGAATGTCATTGGATATTTCTAGATGGCAAGAAAATGCATAGCAGTTGGTGTAGGATTATGGGTGATGTAAAATTTTCTTCTTTTATGTGATGGTTTCTATTTTTTCCATTTAACATGCATTACTTTAGTAAGGAGAAAATTTTACTACATTATTAAAATCCTGAGTGCATTTTTCAGACTTGCTGATACACTTTCTCTACATTGATACATGATCCGTCCTCAGGGTTTGATCTGCTTTCTGTGTTTGTGTTCAGTCCATCCCTCTGCCCTGAACTTCAGGTGATTCAGCTGGCATCCCCCCCCACCCCACCCCCCCCAACACACACACACAGTCCTATCCAGGTCATGGACCCAGCAGGGCACCTTCCAGCCTCACCTCCCTAGCCTCACACTTTACATTTCTTTATATCAGAAATGTAAAGCTGCAGCCTGGCCTCTACTTTTTTGCTGTTTGGCTCAGTCCTACTAGCCAAATGTCCCCTCGGGAGAAGACTGCCATGACCTCTTTCACTCTTTCTCTGCTGATTCAGGATTCTTTTCTCACTGCTTCCTGGCCTCTACCTGTTCTGTAATTACGCTGACCACAGTGTTTATGGCATTATGTATGTCTGTGTGCTTTTCTCCTCCACTGGATGAGGACGTAGACTGAGACTTCTTCATTGTTTGTCCCCATGCCTAGCAAAGGGTGGTGCAGGGTTGGCACCATGGTGCCATACCTTTCTGTTAAGTGAATAAATAAGACCTACACTATCATGAGGCGCAAAATGGTGCATGTGGGCCGGATCACACCTGTGGATGTGTTTGTGTGCCTCATGATGCTTGGAAACTTGGAACGTTTCACATAAAATTCCTTCTTTCTTTTTTTTTGCGGTACACGGGCCTCTCACTGCTTTGGCCTCTCCTGTTGCGGAGCACAGGCTCCGGACACGCAGGCTCAGCGGCCATGGCTCATGGGCCCAGCCGCTCCACGGCATGTGGGATCTTCCCAGACCGGGGCACGAACCCATGTCCCCTGCATCGGCAGGCGGACTCTCAACCACTGCGCCACCAGGGAAGCCCAAAATTCCTTATTTCTGTATTCTGAAAAAATGAGACTCTCTGGCCACCGTGTGTCAGCATTCTTTTGTGATGGCTGTTCCCACCCCACTCATCTTACAGGAGGCCTGCTATCCCCTTGAGACACCTGGGATTAGAACCCCGATTTAGTGGAAGGATGGACTGCGTGCTGCCTCGCCCCGTTCTCTCTACATCTGTCTCTGATTGGCCTTTTGGTAGAAGGTCGACAGCAGACAGTTTGAGGTTTTGGCTTCTGGCATGCTTCTGCAATTTTATATTTCTATGAGACTGGTTAAGGATACAGCCTAAAACTTTGATACATACATATACAACTAAAACATATACAAAGTGCTGATGAATTGAATTTCCAAGAACATTAGCAGAATGACTGTGCTAATGGCACAAGCTTGAATAAAATGAAATGTTTAGTTACTGGGAAAGTTTATCATTCTGAAGTTCCTAAATTCCTTAAAATTTTTTTGGATATATAATCTGTATGTTGATGTATGGCTTTTTGGTTAAAATAAACTTTGCTTACCTTCAGGAAATAGTTGTGGATCTGCCTGGGGAAACCTTTAATTTCTCTATGAAATTAGAGATGGAATTTTGTTACTTATGTTTGGAATTTTAAGGCATTAAATAAATTGTTTTCTTGGTGTGACTGTATGCAAAATTTGTGTGCGCCTTTTGGGGAGACATGTGGCCCATAATTCCCATTATATTTTTATAAGAGACTGGTCACAAACCCCAAAGCAAAGTACTGTGGCCGTAGGAAATGGGGCAGTGCTGAAGGGCTTTAAGCAGGGCAGTAGTGGGATCAGTTTGCTGTTTTTGAAACTTGACTGCAGCAGTGTGGGTCGAGGGTTAGAGAGGTGTGAGACATCAGGGGCAGGGATTCTGGCGGGGGAAGAAATGGTGAGGGCTTCAACTAGGATGAACGGTTAGGGAGGGAGAAATTCCACCTGTTTATTTTTGATGAAGTTATAAGTACTTAGGTTAATTTTGAAACTGCTTTTCAGATAAAGATGAGTGAATATTGGGAGTACTGTGCCTGACAGTATCCTCTTAGTAAGCTCCTATGCAGATTGAATAAAGAAGGGCTAAGATCATCTCATAGCTCTCAGTAGGAAAAGAATCTATTAGTTGAATAAGCAGATGCTCATGATTACACCTTTCTGCCCTGTGATGCATTCAAGGTGTAGGTGTCAGGTGCTTTAGGCACCACAGATGTGGTCCTGCCAGTAGGAAGTAGTCAGTGGTACCAGCCACCAAACTGAGATTAGTCTGACAGTTTAAGAGAAGAGATACTGTCTGGGTTTCAGTCATGAGATTCACCGCTTTCCCTCTCTGTGCTTCTGTTCCCTCAGTTGTACCTGGGAACCCTAAAAGTATCTACCTCAAAGCGTTGTTGCAAAAACTAAAGTACTGCATGTAAAATGTTTACAACAGTGTCTGGTATTCAGTAAGTACTTAGTATACATTGCTTCTACTATTGCTGTTACTGTTTTTATTAATGGAGAGATTCCCAAATAAGAGTTCTTTGGAGTGAACTTTCTATTACATTATGTGTAGTTATTGTAAGTAGAAATATTGTCATAGAAATGCTGTTCAAAAATAGAACAATAGGGCTTCCCTGGTGGCGCAGTGGTTGGGAGTCCGCCTGCCGATGTGGGGGACACAGGTTCGTGCCCCGGTCCAGGAAGATCCCGCATGCCGGGGAGCAGCTGGGCCCATGAGCCATGGCCGCTGAGCCTGCGCGTCCGGAGCCTGTGCTCCGCAACGGGAGAGGCCACAACAGTGAGAGGCCCGCGTACCACAAAAAAAAAAAAAAAAAAAAAAAAAAAAAAAGAATACTCTTTGGCTTGCATTGTAGCCTTTTTGTTGGCCATCAGAATGGAGATTAAAGTCCATACAATTAGAAGTCTGTACATGTCCACCATCCCTTAAGGTAACCCCCCCTGTTGATTGCTCTTGAATAGAAGTTCTAGTAATACAGTACTTTCCATACAAACTGTATGAACGTTTTACATGTGGAAGCAGCCAGCATGCCCCAGAATGGGTTTTCCAGAGCCGTGTGAGAACATAGCCCTGTGCGTGCTCAGGAGGGGAGCAGAAGGAGTGTTGAAGTGCCGTCGCAGTCTTTTTCACAGCTGGTTGGTTGATGGTGAAAGGACAGGGCTTCTTTCCAGTGTATTTTTTAATTCCCCTTGATGCAGAATTAATTTTTTATGAAAACAGTATATGAAGTGTTATGACCTACAGGTTGCGCAGCAAAAACTCTAACCCCAAACTTGTAACATTGGGACATATTCAGGTGATAAGCCCACGACTTTAGTAGTGAAGCTGTTGGCTAATAGGTATTAAGGCCTTCTACTTTGCCATGCACTTTTGCTTGTATTATCTTGTGTCATCCTCACAACAATTTTGAGATGGGTATTCTTTCTTTGGTTTTTTCTTTTAATATTTATTAATTTGGCTGCACCAGGTCTTAGTTGCGGCATGCGGGATCTTACAGTTGCAGCACTCGGGATCTTTAGTTGCGGCACGTAGGATCTTTAGGTGCAGCATGCGGGCTCTTAGTTGCAGCATGTGGAATGTAATTCCCTGACCAGAGGAACCCCCTGGCCCCCTGTATTGGGAGCACAGAGTCTTAACCACTGGACCTCCAGGAAGTCCTGAGGTGCATATTCTTACTATATTCTGTTTTTGTAGATGATGGTTAGGGATAGTAAGTAATTTAAATTTTAGGAGTGGTCATTTAAGTCCAGGCAGTTGGCTCATACTCTTAATCACCATGGTATAGACCACTTCATTGTTAAATTATTATCATGATTATAAAAAATGAAGTATCTATTTATGCTTAAATAAATTTATACTTAATATATATTTATAGTTAAATGTAGGAAATTTAGAAATGTAGAAAAAATCTCATAGTCTTACCACTTATACAATCACTTTGAATATAAATTCATCTGGATTCTGTATTGCCTCATGTTTACTGATATTAAAGACTTCTGCAAGACACTGTGTTGTGGCATCATACAGGTATATCTTTGATACTTTTTCTCAAGGAGTCTTTTTTTTTTGCGGTACGCGGGCCTATCACTGTTGTGGCCTCTCCTGTTGCGGAGCACAGGCTCCAGACGCGCAGGCTCAGCGGCCATGGCTCACGGGCCCAGCCGCTCCGCGGCATGTGGGCCCTTCCCGAACCGGGGCACGAACCCGTGTCCCCTGCATCGGCAGGCAGACTCTCAACCACTGCGCCACCAGGGAAGCCCCCTCAAGGAGTCTTTTTAAGTGTAAAAGTAAAAAGTAAAATTTAAGTAATACTTTGAAACAACAGGAGAGAATAAAAAAATCACAGTCTGTTGCCACGTGGATGGCACTGCCTGTGAGTGCTGCAAGGTGTTAGAAGGCTTTTCTCACCTGTCTATCCTTGTTCGTATTTGTAGGAGTCCTAGGTCACCAACTTAACAGACTAAGTTCTAAAGTAAACTATTTACTGGGACTTCCCTAGTGGCACGGTGGTAAGAATCCGCCTCCCAGTGCAGCGGACACAGGTTCGATCCCTGGTCCGGAAAGATCCCACATGCCGCGGAGCAGCTAAGCCCGTGCACCACAATTACTGAGCCTGAGCTCTAAAGCCTGCAAGCCACAACCACTGAGCCTGCGTGCCTAGAGCCCGTGCTCCGCAACAAGAGAAGCCACCACAGTGAGAAGCCCGCGAACCACAACGAAGAGTAGCCTTCGCTCACTGCAACTAGAGAAAGCCCGTGTGCAGCAACAAAAACCCAACACAACCAAAAAATAAATAAACTATTTACTTATTACACATTGGAAATTGTTTGATTCTATATGCTTGGTTTTAGTTTATCATTTGTTTATCCTTTTTAAAAGATCATGGAATTTTTTTTTATATATAACAATAAGGCTTTCTTGCATGAAGAGAAAAGCCTCTTTGTATCCACCATGGCAGATGGAATGGCATTTCTACTTCTAAATTTTTCAGTAGTAAGACTACTAAAGTAGCACTAAAATTAATTGCTTTAGTTGATCCCCCCTTTTCTCTACTGGGGAAGTCACGGTTAAGTCTTCCTCCAAAATAGTTCAGTGATCCCTTTTACATTATACATTCCAGCCCTTACACTAAAACCTCCTTTTGAGCTGAGGCCTTTGTGTTTCCAGGCCTTGTTGAGTTGCACCTGCCTGATATTCAGATCTTTCTCTCCGGTAAGCAGAGAGGGAAAGGATTGTATTCCTTTTTCAGAACTAGGATGGTGTGATGATTTGATACCTGACCATAAATGTACATTTGCATTTCCATAATCACGGCGTTTGTGTCCAAACATTTCTTTTTTCAGTATTGTAACTACATCTTCCCCTTCTTGGTATTATTTTCTTTTACATAAATGTTCCTGTGATAGTGTTTGAGTTCTAATTCTGAGAAATTTATGACTTTGTTCCTCATTTTCTTCCTAAAAGTCATTTTCTACTTAAGTTATAGATGTTTATAGCATTAAAATGGATTGCAGATAGAGACATTTGTAAATGAGTGTTTTGGTTAAATGCTTTTCCAACTGAAGGTGGCATCTTGCCAGCCAGAGGGTGGCAGTTAGCCAGCATGTCTTTCTACATGACTTTTTTCCTTTGTTTAGGCAGAGTAATATCCTTCTACTTTAAGGGTAGATGAGTTTTTAAAAGAATGTTGTTTGCTTGGTTTTAAAGAGTTGACCAGAAGATAACTGTGGTGTGGTACTTTGAGCTTAAAAATTTCTACTCAAACAGTTTGGTTCTAGCTGTATGTCCTTTGCAGTAATAATTCATAGTTGTTATGACTTGCATTAATATTTTGAAACTATATATGGTATTTTTGGTAAATATATTTAAAGACACAGAGTGAGAGTACAGAGATGGATGACCCTCCAGGGCCTGATTAAGTCTTTTAAAAGCCGAAAGCGCTGCCTCTGTTCTCTCCCTGAAAAATGAAATATGACAATACTGAAATGCAAACTAAAGAGAAGAAGTCCAGCACAATTCTCACTGTTACCTGTGGCTTTAAAAAGGAAATAAAGTATCAATCTTAAAGAGAGAAGTATTCTTATTTTTTGGTACCCCTCTTTTATTGTTGAAGGGGAGCATAGGGGAGAGTATAAGTCACCCCAAAATATGCCACTTTGGCAGAAAGATTGTTTTGAGCTAGAGGCGGTCAGCTCTCTGCGTTCCTACTTTCTGTCTAAAAGCAGTACATAAATTTCCATTTATAAAAGCATTTCCTTTTCCCCTACCTGGAAGAGGAGAATGACTCTTATCTGCATAACAAACCTTACTGAACAATCCTTATTTACTATATCTCCTAGTCACCCTCTCACAACTCCTTCCTCCCCACCCAGAAGCCCCAAACCCCCTTTCCTTTGTTTAGCCTTTTCATACTTTATCACCTTTTGTTAAGATGATATATAAGCCCCAAATTCTATCCATCTTTTTGAGTTACTCATCAGTGAGTTTTTCAGCATGTATTCTCATTCTGTGGGTAAATAAACTTTTTTCTCCTATTAATCTGTCTTTTATCAGTTTTAGTTGCAGATCCCATTCACTGAATCTAAGAGGGTAGCGGAAGGTTTTTTGTTTTTTTTTTTCTCCTTAACATGTGCTTCATTTTCTTCCTTTTGGGTAATTCAGCACTCACTCTCCCATAAATTGTACAAAAGACAACTAGAATAACACAAGAATGAGCAAGAGAGCATATTTTATCTGGAAGAAAGTTTTTGTTTTTAAATGTTACTAAATATTAATTCCTTTTCATGGTCTTTTGTATACTACTGTGATGAAGTAACAGGCAACAGGATTTTTGTTAAGTAAATGTCCATATCCTCTCCAAGGCTTTAAAATCCCAGAGAACATAGAAATTTATTAAAATAGGTACTTGAGCTAAAGCATTTTGAACAATAGTTATTTATTGCCACAGTGTAGATGCTTCTGGGAAATAGACTGGAGTGATAGTTTACATTTTTCATTTAGGTCACGGATCTTTTTTAGCTGTGTGGTAGTTTGGTTTTAAAATCATTCTAGGGGACTTCCCTGGTGGCACAGTGGTTGAGAGTCCGCCTGCCGATGCAGGGGACACGGGTTCGTGCCCCAGTCCGGGAAGATCCCATATGCCGTGGAGCGGCTGGGCCCGTGAGCCATGGCCGCTGAGCCTGCGCGTCTGAAGCCTGTGCTCCGCAACGGGAGAGGCCACAACAGTGAGAGGCCCGCGTACCGCAAAAAAAAAAATCATTCTAGGAAGCCTTTTAGTTTTTCTTTTAGCAAGGAGGTTTGTGTTCCTAGTCTGCGGACATCTGTAGGCCTCACATAGCAATTGCTGATAGCAAGTTGAGGCTAGGGCAGTCCTGAGGTGCCCAGAATAGATTGCTCTATGTATCACTCTTCTCTAGATTCCTAGAGTCACAATAGTAAAAAGAAAAGGTAGACCAAATATTTTGGTTTTTCGGTTTATCAGTTTTTCTTACCATTAGTCATATTAGGATATTACCTAATGGAAAATGAAGGGTAAAGACAAAAGTCAGCTTCAAGTCTTTGAGTAACACATTTCTATTTACTTTAGTATGCATACATGCATAGCCTGCCTTGTTCCAAAAAGAATTTAATTTTCTGTATTTTTTATGGTCTGAGTAAGACTTACTTAAACATACACTTAGCAGTCTCAAGTTGAAATGAATCTGGCTTCCAAATGGTATGTACTTACTCCAGCAATCCTGCCACTGTACCACAAGGTCTTGTTACACCTTTAGGGTTTGAATATGCTCACTGGTCATAAATCTTTATCCTTTGATGTTAGAATCAATTTTTGGCCTTGCCTAAAAGTCATTGAGTGCCAAGCCTGGTGAATAACCTGGATAGGCAGTCTGGGTTGTTAGAGCTTTTGGTTTATTGTTTTTGACTCATGAACTGTGAGCCAGCACGGCTTCTGAGCCACAGTTAACTCCTGGTTATATCCAGCAGCCTTGAACAATGGGTCCGATTGGCTCTTGGTCTTTGTGGGATGCTCCTACGTTAGCAGTGCCATTGAGATCAAATAAACAAGTTAACATTGTCCTCACTTGTGATTTTGATATGAATGTTTTCTTGGGTTTGGACTGTAACAAAGTTTTCAATTGCAAATTTCATGTTTTCAGGTTATAATGAAAACTTTTATTGTTAGCTCTAGTAATTTTCTTAAAACGTCATTTTTAAAAGCTATTCGTGAAAGATCCAAAGTAGAGAAGAACAGCTTGTAGCTTTGTCACTTAGTGAAAATGTTTGGAACAGTCTTCACCAACTTTATATTTATTTATTTGCCACTGTCTGCTCACCACCACCACGCCTCCCCCCATGCCAACTTTTCCTGTCTTCTGATTTTCCTGTGTAATCATTCAGTTGGATGAATCAGATTATTACTTTGACAGCATTTTATAGATGAGGAAACAGACTTAATGAAAGATGAGACTTACTTAAATTTGAGGAATCGCAGATACTAAGGAGTCAAAATTCAAACCTGAATTTTCTGACTGAGGATTTCTTCAGTACATAACGCTGTCATGATGGAATTGGTTATACTTTCTTTAATTTTCTTATAGTAATGTGAAAATTATGAGTTTCTCCCCTTTATTTCCATATATTTTACTTTTGGATTTAATGCCACACAAAATTAAATGTTAATTTTTTTCTCAATGAGGTAGTTTTAAATTTTATATTGACATGGAGCTTATACATATATTCGTCTCAACCGATTGTGTTTTGGCCTTGAAAATAATTGTTGCATATGAAAAAGTAACAATACATTCCTCCTGCGCCTGTGCCTTTGTTGTTTGCCAGAAAATTAATTACATTTTATAGTCATATTTTGTGTTTGTATTGAAACATTAGTTTGTTAACAATGTTAGTCATGATGATCATAATGTAGCTGTAAAAGTCACACTTAAAAGTTTACTATGTAAGGGGCTTTCCTGGTGGCGCAGTGGTTAAGAATTTGCCTGCCAGTTCAGGGAACACGGGTTCGAGCCCTGGTCTGGGAAGATCCCACGTGCCGCGGAGCACCTAAGCCCGTGCACCACAACTACTGAGCCTGCACTCTAGAGCCGCTGAGTCCCAACTACTGCAGCCTGCGTGCCTATAGCCTGTGCTCCACAACAAGAGAAGCCACCGCAGTGAGAAGTCCATGCACCGCAATGAAGAGTAGCCCCTGCTCACTGCAACTAGAGAAAGCCTGCGCTCAGCAACAAAGACCCAACGCAGCCAAAAATAAATAAATTAAGAAAAAAAGTTTACTACGTAAAAGTATTTAGTGTTCTAATAGTTTGTCTTTTAAATTAATTTGTACATTAAAATTAGGTTGAAGCATAAAGAGTTTGTTAAATATTATATTTCATGTATGATGGTATCGTCATGTGCTTGTGAGTTGAAGAAGTGATCAGTTTTATTTTTGAAATGTTTTAGACCTGTATAAATGTTTGTGTTGTATTCTAAGTTTGGATTGGAGGTGCTTAGGTCACCTGCCACTGAATTCGTTCCCAGGGGAATGTGATATGGACGGTCACCTCGATGCCTCTGTTGGTGGCAGTTTCATTGGAAAGAGTGAGTGTTGGAGAGCAGTAGGTCCCCATATAAAAATTAGAATACTTGTGGGAAAGGGGGCTGGTTTTTACCAGGAGTTTCCTGTGACCTGTCACTGCCTGCTGGTAAGAAAGAGTTTAATAGCTGTGCTCCAAGTTCTTATAAGCAAGTGTCCCATTAAACTCTCTGCCACACACAAATGCTCAAAAGCTCAGTGGGAATATTTATATGAAGGGTTGTGTGTTGGCTGCCCATCCATTCTGTCATATTCTAAATTTTATGATTGTATTAAACTAAGCCATTTTGGTGACCCGCATTCCTGAAAGGCATTGTATCAAAATGGGTTATGCTTCTTGTGGGATGAAGGGGCCATTACATCTCTCCTGGTCCATGGTACAACATAAGAAAAGGTTAATATTTCTAATTTTTAAAAGTTCCTCTTTAAGGTAATTATAGTGTACTGATTTTCCTTAGCTAGAAATAGATAGGTTAGCTGTAGTGTTCTTTTAGGTTCTGATTTTTTTGGTAGGCCTTAAAAAATGACAGGGCCTTAAAAAATGACAGGGTAAAAATGACAGGGTAAAGGGTAATATCACAAAGAAATCATTAAGATTTAGTTAAATAGAAAAAATTATAGAACATCAGAGCACTGAATCTCATATTTTAAAGATCAGAAAACTGAGACCTAACAAGTTTCAGCATCTTTCCCCAAAACTAACAAGGGCTTGGGATTCAACCCAGGTTTTATGGCTCCAGGTTCAGTCCTGAGATTATTACTGAAATTATGGAGAGAAGATGCTTGATACTTAGGTTGTGGAAGGAGGAGTAAGCTAGAAGAGAAGGGTGTACCCTTTGTCAGATGGTACAGGAGTTGGGAAGAATGATGATTGAGAGCTACCTCTTAATCTGGTATTGTTATCAGCAGCTTTTATTGCATGCCTGCTGTGTCAGGGGCCTTGTGTTTCAGTTCTTAGGAGTAGAGAGAGGAAGACCTTGCCATCAAGGACTTGTGGCCAATGGGAGAGAGAAGGGAAGATGAACCTTTGCAAAAATTAGAAGTGATAGGCATGATCAAATGACCTCTCAGGTCTCCTTCACCTCTAAGAATCTGTGATTATTATTTTTTTTTTCTTTTCTTTTTTTTTGGCCTCACCACGCAGTTTGCGAGATCTTAGTTCCCCAGCCAGGGATTGAACCTGGGCCCTGGCAGTGAAAACGTGGAGTCATAACCACTGGACCACCAGGGAATTTCCTAAGAACCTGTGATTGTTTTGCAAGATGCCAGTCTCTGGACTACTCTCTCAGGGTAGAAACTGTGGGAGTGTGTTTTGGCATGTGGGATAGGTGAGGTTTTCTTCAAAGTGTGAGGTATGATAGAAAAAAGTACTAGGGTTTCAGTTAAAGAAAGTTTTATTTGTCCTGCAAATAATAAATGTAAAGCTTCACAGTAATGAATATAGATGCAGTTTTATCCAGTCAGCAGTTGACTTTATATTTACAAGGTTTATTACTTTTCTTTATTCTTAATTTCTGAAAAGTTATTTTACCAAAATCTTTTTTTTGCGGGCTGCGTTGGGTCTTCGTTGCTGCGCGTGGGCTTTCTCTAGCTGTGGCAAGCGGATCCTGCACGTCATTGCGGTGTGCGGGCTTCTCATTGCGGTGCGCGGGCTTCTCATCGCGGTGGCTTCTCTTGTTGCAGAGCACGGGCTTAGGTGCGCAGGTTTCAGTAGTTGAGGTGTGTGGACTCAGTAGTTGTGGCACACGGGCTTAATTGCTCCGCGGCATGTGGGATCTTCCTGGATCAGGGCTCGAACCCGTGTCTCCTGCATTGGCAGGCAGATTCTTAAACAGTGCGCCATCAGGGAAATCCCCCAATATCTTTTTCAAAATGGTTAATAAAATGTGAAATTCTTAAAACAGGAGTTTTATCCATCATCCTATTTATGGGGTATATGGAAAAGATTTCATTCAAAAAATTATGTAGGTGAAGTGGAAACGTGTCTTTAATTTGTTTAATGTTTGCTTGATTTTTAAGTGTATTTTTATCACACATATTTCTTTTGCTTTTGTAAAAAATTTATGAGAGAGTGGCATGGACATACATACACTACCAAATGTAAAATAGCTAGCAGGAAGCAGCCACGTAGCACAGGGAGATCAGCTCGGTGCTTTGTGACCACCTAGAGGGGTGGGATAGGGAAGGTGGGAGGGAGATGCAAGAGGGAGGAGATATGGGGATATATGTATAGCTGATTCACTTTGTTATACAGCAGAAACTAACACCATTGTAAAGCAATTATACTCCAATAAAGATGTTACCAAAAAAATTATGTAATGCTGTTCAAAATGTTGAGATGGGAGGAAGCCTTTAGTTGAAGGGGCTTATGCGAAATTTGCACTTTACTTGGTAGTATGGTGCTCTCCCATCTGAACCCAGTAGTCACTCTTAAGAATGGGAAAGTCAACCTCTGGGGACAGTGAGAATAGTAGCCCCACCTGTCCCTGCAGAAGAGGGACGTTGGAGGAACAAGGGCCTCCATTCCCGGGGCCTGCAGGAAAAGTCCTCAGGGGCAGCCAGTCCTGTTAGGGCAAGAAACAATTCTTTTAGAGAGTTGGCAGAGGATGTAGAGAATTGCTGAGGATTCTTAAGTTCCAGTGGGCATTGAGGAGGGGTCCCCGAGGGTTGGGCCAGGGGCTGGGAAAATAGGGCAGATTAGTGGTGCTGGTGATGTGAATAACCCGATCTCAGCGGGCTGAACAGGGTCTGTGAAGGTGGCAGTTCTAAGCTGAACAGGTGCTGTTGCTGGTTCCTTGGTGGTGATGAAGGGTGTGATGGAGGGCCAAGTGAAGGCCCCCCTGAGGGAGGCAGGCTCTGTTGGGTGCCTTTGTCTCCTCTCTCTTCAGCAGGGCTGGTGGAGAGTCAGCTGGGGAAGGGGCTAGGGCGACTCCTAGGCTGGGGGTTGTCAGCTTATTCTGAAGGCCTGTTTATTTGGTAATTTTGTTTGCTTTTATAGGTGCAGAAAGATTATTATACTGTAGTAGTGATTGGGTTGAGTTTTGTTGCTTTCGTGTTTAATGGGGTTTTTAGCTTTTTAGTCCCTTAAAACATCCTGCCCAAAATGCTAGCATGCGGTAGTGTCTGCTATGAATAAAAAATGCTCAAGAAGGATTTCCTCCCCCTGAACAGCCCTTATTCTTTAACATCTTTTTATATTGCTTGTGTTATTTCTTCTTCCTAGAATGTTGTTCTCTGCCTGGTGAACTGCTGCTCAGTATAAATACCACCCCTCCTAGCTGTTAGGTGCTGAGTCCCTTCTCCTGCCATTGTGCGTGGACTTACTCTGTTTTCATACTGCTAACTGTATTTTAGTGAGTTGATTATGTTGTGTTCTCTTATTTACTCTTACATCCCTAGGCCAAATATAGATGCTTAGAAAACACTTGTCAAATAAATACTGTGATAAGGGCCAGAACTTTGGATCAAGCTATAAAAATAAAAAAGTAATTGATACTTTGGTGCACAATACACAAAAATTAACTCAAAATGGATTATAGGCTTAAATGTAAAACTACAGACTACTAGAAGAAAACAGGAAAAAAAATCTTTGTGACTTGAATTAGGCAAAAATTTCTTATATAGGATACGAAAAGCAAGATTTATTAAAAAAAATTGGACTTCCATCAAAGTCTTCTGCTTTTTAAAAGATGCTCTTAAGATAACAAAAAGAGAAGTCACAAACTGACAGAAAATACTTGCAAATCACATATCTGATAAAGGGCTTTTATCCAGAATATATATAGAACTTTGCAAACTCAGTTAAAGAATGGGCAAAAGAAAAAGACCCCAATGAAAAGGTGGATGAAAGATCTGACATTTTACTAAAGAAGGTATTTAGACAAGCACATAAAAGATGGTGCATTTTATCAGTCATTAGGGAAATGTAAATTACCAGGAGATACTTCTCCCCAGGTTCGTAGTGGTTCTTAACATAAAGAGAAACTGTGCCAAGTGCTGGAGAGGACGAGGAGACGTTCCACCCCTCACGTGCCAGACCGTGTGACCCACTCCTGCGTTTTACCCAAACGAAGTAAAAACTTATATGTTCATACAGAAACATGCGCTCGAGTTTTATAGCAGCTTTTTTGTTAGTTTTTGGTTTTGTTTACAAGTGCCAAAGACGGGAACTGTTCAGATTTCTCTCAACTGGTAAATGGATAAACCAACTGTGACACATTCCATGCAGTGGAATATTGCTGAGCAATAAAAATAAATGAGCTACTAAAAATAAATAAAACTGTTGCAACAAATGGATGGATCCAACATGTATTATGCTTAGTGAAAGAAGCCAGATACAGAAGCACGGAGACTGTACAGTCTGTGTGTGTGTATTGGAGAGGGCTAGATGCTGGGAGCTGGGGGAGGGGAGGCTGGACTTAGAGCGGCCTGGGGGAATTGCTCTGGGCCATGGAACTCTTCTGTGTCTTGTTGTGGGGCTGGCTCCAACAACTGTCTGTTTCTCACAGCCTGCAGCACTGAACACTAAAGGGTGGATTTTACTGTATGTAAATTTTAACTTAATTAAAAACGAAAAGGAATTGTACAGATGATTTAGTAAAGGTTTTCTTGACTCTGTTGAAGCTTGATAAAACTTTGCTGGCTTGGAGGTAACAACAGTTTGCCAGAATGTGACAATCTCTGAAGGCCCTTCAGGTGACTGCTGGCGAGGTCCTCTGTGTACCAAATCTTCTACAGCTGGAGCTGCAGGCACAGGGTGTTGGCACAGCTTGTGGAATGAGATGGTCCCTCTGTCAGAGGAAGCCAGGGTCTTTTGAAAAATCCACAAATGTTGCATAGGACGACATTTAGTGAAGTTTATTGAGGAAAGTGCAGCAAGACATAAATGTGTTGCTCTGCACCCTACCTTGTATTTCCAGCAGTTGTTACCACGGTGTGTGGTTTCTGCCAGTATGTTACTGAACTCTGTAAAACTAAAGATCTGTGATTGGCAGTTGGTTTGCTATTTCTAACAGTCCATTTGTTTTTTTATTTCTAAAATAAAATTGGTTTGTTTCATTTTGATAGTTTTGTCACACTAGTGAGTTATTGTTCCTGAAGTTTCCCTAGAGTTTGCCCAGTGGATGAGGGAGGGGCTCAATAAGTATTCTTAGTCTGTACATTTTTTAAGTTAGTTTATGACACTTGAGCCCCAACCCACCATAAATGTTATTGTGACCCCCCTGTAACTATTATGAGAAGCAGTATGTAGTAGTGGCTTCTGGAGCCAGGTTGCCTGGGTTTGTCTCTGCCATTTGTTTACTAGCTGTGTGACCTCGGGCAAAGTTACCTACCTTCTCTTATGCCTCTGTTTCCTCATCAGTAAACAAGGGTGATAATTACAATACTGACTCCATGGAAGGTTTGTGTGGATGAAATGAGCTAATAAAGGGAAAGTCCTCACAACAGGTAGCAGGCAGGGAGCTTGATATCAGTGTTAGCTGCTGTTATTATTGTTGTAGTTGTTATTATTTTTATTCTGTGTCAGTGAGTAGCCGCATAAGCAATCCTTAAATGTTGAAATACGAGGGTGACTATGATGCTGTTTCTCCTTTGGCTTCCTGAGAGTAGATTTAGTTCTGGTAAAGTCAGCTGACTTAAATCCTACTTTTTGTTCTTATTTCCCTGAAATTCCTCTATCTTATATTTCATTGCATATTGGATTTTTAGGAAACATGCTTTATACATTTGGGATCTGCCTCCTAAGTACTCTTATATAAACTAATTGGAAATAATTTCTTACAACATACCCTCTTCTGTGTTTAGAGGTACAACACTAGTTCATTGCCTTAAGAAGTATGAGACAAAAGTAAATGTATCTCTTAAGTTAGAAGCCAGGGAATGTGGTTTTAAATTGAGATTTGGAAACCTTGTTAAATTTAGAGGACTGAATACTGTAAATCAGAAGAACATCAACTTGTTTGCTTCTGTGTGTACTGTGTCACCTCTGTAAAATTGTGTCTTTTATATAGAGAAGTGCTCTCTGCACAAAGCTCTGTTTGTCAGAGTATTTTGAAGACGTTTGTTAGGAAGCAGTTGTGGAATGGTTTGTGGAAATGGCTATGAGGTTTCAGAGTGTTCTCGTGCTCTTCAAATTCATTCTTCAGTAGGAAAAAATAAGACTTGTCTTTTAAGCTTGATGGTAGTAAACCAGTTTACTAGACTTTTCTATTTGTGGGGTTAAATTCAGTAGGGTTCATTAGAGGCACTTTAAAAAACCTTGAACTGATTTGCTAGCAGCGTTTATGTCCTCTGTACTGAGAATTTGAGGTAACTCTTGCAGTCCCTCTTACTACCTTGAGTGAGGCGCTTTCCCCGTGGACTCTGAACCATAACTCTCCATTTCCCCTTCCCAGTGCCTGGTAATCTCTGCTCTATTTTCTCTTAATTTGCTTATTCTAGGTATTTCATGTAAGTGGAATTATACAGTATTTGTCCTAATGTGTCTGGCTTGCTTCATTTAGCATGTTTTGAAGGTTCATGCATGTGTAGCATGTGTCCAAATTTCATTCTTTTTTATAGCTGAATAGTATTCCATGAATCCAATAATATAATTTAATAATATGTTTAACCCAGCATATCCAAAATAGTATCATATCAGCATGTAATCTGCATAAAAGTATTAATGAAATACTTTTCATTCTGTTTTGTGCTAAGCATCTGTTCAGGTTTGCCGCATTTCAAGTGCTTGGTAGCTAACGGTCGCTAGTGACTGCTGCACTGGGCAGCGTAAGTCTAGATAAGGGAAGGATTACTTAAGATTGTTAGGCAGCACAAACTTTTTTTAAAGAAGAATATTTGCTGAAACACAGTATTAGAGATTTTAGTCATCAGCTGTAGAAAAAAAGGGTTTTACAAAAATGATGGAGGTCCAGGCATAGCTCTTCCTTTGTTTCAGATCTCACACAACATAGGAACCTTTAGAGGAAGAAATATTTCACTGTGAATTTTTTTTCCACCAGAACCTCTGGTGAGAAAACCTAAGGAACTCTTGACAGGATTTTTTATTTGATTCACACCGTCCTAAATACAGTGCTGGTAAACATTAGGTAATTAACATTTTGAGTAGAAAAATTTGAATAATGAGGTGAACTGGAACAGAAATTTGCAGTGGGTGCCGTAGGGCTTGATGAAAACTCTTACCCAAACTGGAATTTTTCCTTTGCGTTCCCATTCTTTGAACTCTGGGGTTTGGGCCTGATGTACGTCAGTCACACACTCTTCCAACTTCTTGGGCTGTCAGGAAGTCGGAGCACACGTGGAGACTGGAGGTGCCCCCCGGCAGCCCTGTTGGATGTGGCTCTGTTGTGTGCTTTGTCCCCTGAAGGGATTGGATTAGGTGTGCATCGTGACCCCAGTGCAGGTGGTCTAGCGTCTTGTGGATGGGGTAGCCTGGCTAGAAAAAGATGAATTGGAATAGTGTAATCGCTACCTCAGGAATTTGGATTTCTGAAACTGAGAGATTAGGTCAGTTTGGGAGGGTCAGTATATTACTGTAGATAATAATAGCATTGAGTTCAGAGTTTTATAGACCTAGGGCCAAGTTCTGTGTCAGCCACTTAATAACTGGGTGACTTTAAACATGTTACCTTATATTTTAGGCTTTTACCCTCCTTTACTCATCTATAAAATCGAGCTGATGTTTGTATCTACCTCATAGTGTTTTTATGAAGATGCATACGTAATCCCTGTCAAATTGCCATCATAATACAAAGCAAGGGTTAATGTTGCCATTGTAATACAGAGGAGCCTGGCATACTATTTTTTTTTTTTTTTTGCGGTACGCGGGCCTCTCACTGTTGTGGCCTCTCCCACTGCAGAGCACAGGCTCCGGACGCGCAGGCTCAGCGGCCATGGCTCACGGGCCCAGCCGCTCCGCGGCATGTGGGATCTTCCCAGACCGGGGCACGAACCCGTTTCCCCTGCATCGGCAGGCTGACTCTCAACTACTGCACCACCAGGGAAGCCCACCTGGCATACTTTTATATTCCGTGTGCAAGCCACAGTTATAGAGCTTACCACTTGGGAAAGTACAAAGCATATGTTCAAAGAGAAGCAGATGTAGTGTGGCAGTGGGACCCTTGGAAGAGAGCAGGACTGGCACTCTTCATGAGCATTGATGTAGGATTCAGACATTCAGTTGTTACAGATAGTTCAAGGGAAACTTTATGTACATTGTGAGAAACTACCTACCAATAGTTTTCTCAGCAGTTTAGAATGACCCAGTTAGAAGGGTGCATATATAGTGACATGGCAGACTGTATGGGACAACACAGAAAAGCAATAAGTAAAAAGCAGTCTTAATCTGGAGCCCTCAGTGCAGGAGCAGACCTTCAGCTACCTTTCAGAGGCCCTGAGAATATGGGTGTAGTGCCTAAAATGAAAGGCTTTAAGGTAGCCAAGAAACTTTGTATTATCCTCAGTGTGAATGTTTCAGTCCAGAATGGTTTAAATGAGGTAAGGAATCTTTCAACTGTGAACACATGGCTGTCAAGAATCACTCATTCCAGGACTTCCCTGGTGGTTCAGTGGTAAAGAATCCACCTTGCAATGCAGGGGACGTGGGTTCGATCCCTGGTCAGGGAACTAAGGTCCCACATGCTGGGGGGCGACTAAGCCCGAGTGCCACAACTACTGAGCTTGTGTGCCTCAAGTAGAGCAGGCATGCCACAAACTACAGAGCCCACGCGCTCTGGAACCCCTGCACCACAATTACAGAGCCCACGTGCCCTGGAGCCTGTGTGCCACAACCGGAGAAGAGAAAATGCGCATGCCACAACTGGAGAGAAGCTCACGCACCACAGTGAAGAGCCCTCGTGCCGCATCTAAGACCCAGCACAGCCAAAAATAAATAAAATAAATAAATAGGGCTTCCCTGGTGGCGCAGCGGTTGAGAGTCCGCCTGCCGATGCAGGGGACACGAGTTCGTGCCCCGGTCCGGGAAGATCCTACATGCCGCGGAGCGGCTGGGCCCGTGAGCCATGGCTGCTGAGCCTGCGCATCCGGAGCCTGTGCTCCGCAACGGGAGAGGCCACAACAGTGAGCGGCCCACGTACAGCAAAAAAAATAAATAAAAAAAATAATAATAAATCTTTAAAAAATCACTTATTCCTCGAAGCCCTGGTAGCTGAGGTTTACCTGTATTTCAGGGGAGTAGATAAGAGAATACGTGATGAGAGCAATGGAAAAAACTAAGAGGTGACTAGGTAGTAATTTTAAGATGCACAGTGTTCCACTTTTGCCCTGGCACACCTTTCATTAATTATTCTGGTTAAAAACATTTTTTAAAGTTGTGATATCTTTCATGCATGTGTTACATGAATTATGAATGTAAGTGTAGGGAACAGTAAAATAGGCACCTGTATACCCACACCTTAACTCAAGAAATAGAATACTGTCACTCCAAATAGTACCCCCTGCTGCCACACCTTGTAGTCTCAGTCCAAATTTCAGACTGACTTAGACTTTAGAAAAAGGTGGGTAAACAGGCAAGTTAAAATACTTCAGTAGGGGGAAAAAAAAAAACTTTGGTAGGTATATTTCAGTGGAAACTGAGGAACTATTTTGTTATTAAAATGGATAATTGCGTGACTGGAAGGAAGTTATTTTTCAAAGAAAAAAGCAGGAGTAGAATTTCTTAACTCTGTTCTTGAGCCATTTTACACTGACTTCTGTATTGCTGTGGTTCTTTTGTGGAAAGTGCTTCTTGCTTTGTAATTGCACTGGCACTTTGACCACATGCCTTCCTCCTTTGCATGGTCTAACAAAAGCACCTAATGATTCAGATGGCTCTACTTAAAATTTTTTGTTTTTATCTTAAACTGTCATGTATGGGATTCTGTTTTTCTACAGCAGTAGTGTATCTTTCATAAGCATGCCTTCTCCGTTTGTTGAGACTTGCTCATTTGGGGCTTGCTAAATTAATTACCTATATTTTTAGATAGGCTGTTTTTGTTTGTTTGTTTGTTTTTTGCGGTAGGCGGGCCTCTCACTGTTGTGGCCTCTCCCGTTGCGGAGCACAGGCTCTGGACGCGCAGGCTCAGTGGCCATGGCTCATGGGCCCAGCCGCTCCGCGGCATGTGGGATTTTCCCAGACCGGGCCACAAACCCGTGTCCCCTGCATCAGCAGGCGGACTCTCAACCACTGCGCCACCAGGGAAGCCCTAGATAGGTTGTTTTTTTAGTTTACCAGTTTATTTCAGCACTTTTATTTTGTTTTAAGAGCCTGTTCATGATAAAATTAGAAGGAACAGACTGAATTTAGTTTTTAAAGCTAGTTTTAAATGACCAATTTTGTACAACCTCCATGAGATTCCCTTTCTTATGATAGAACAGTGTCAGAATAATTCAGCTGTTGTGTTTTTTCCCCTTCAGTATAACACTCTCACAATTCCAACAGAACATTGCTTTGACCTTGATTAAACTGTGAATTTTATTTGAAAGTGAAAATTGGCATTTTGGAGGCTATTTATGATGGTGTGATGGCAGGCTTTTTGTAGACTCTCCGTTTGAAAGCCATGTAACTACAAAAGGGGTCTATTTTATTTTATTTAATTTTTAAAATGTTCTCCTTTGTATTATTTTAAAGTTTTACTGTTTTGCCTTTAAATTTAGATCTGAAATCCACCTGAAATTATTTTTAAAATATTAATTAATTAATTAATTATTGGCTGCGCTGGGCCTTAGTTGCGGCATGCAGGCTCTTAGTTGTGGCATGCATGCGGGATCTATTTCCCCAACCAGGGATTGAACCCGGCTCCCTGCATTGGGGGCGCGGGGTCTTACCCAGTGGACCACCAGGAAAGTACCGAAAGGGATTTATTTTAAATGGATATCCTTTGGTAACAGTTAACATTATTTAAGAAAATTATTTTTAATTACGCAGGTAATACCTATAAAAAATCCAAGTGCAGGTAATGGTAAAATCCCCCCGACTGCCATTCCTCATTCCACGTCCCATCTCCAGAAGTGAGGAAGAACTTTTTTTTTTTTTGCTGCATTGGGTCTTCATTGCTGCGCGCGGGCTTTCTCTAGTTGCGGTGAGCGGGGGCTACTCTTTGTCGAGGTGCGCGGGCTTCTCCTTGAGTTGGTTTCTCTTGTTGAGGAACACGGGCTGTAGGCGCACAGGCTTCAGTAGTTGTGGCTCGCGGGCTCTAGAGCGCAAGGCTCAGTAGTTGTGGCACATGGGCTTAGTTGCTCTGCGGCATGTGGGATCTTCCCGGACCGGGGCTCGAACGCGTGTCCCCTGCATTGGCAGGTGGATTCTTAAGCACTGTGCCACCGGGGAAGCCCCTTTGTAATGTTTTAAAGATTCATCCATGAGGTAGCATGTATCAGTACTTCATTTTCTTTATGTATGGATATACCACATTTTGTTTATCCATTCATCAATTAATGGACATATGGGTTGTTTCCACTTCTTGGATATTATGAATAACGCCATTACCAACATTTGTGTGCAGGTTTTATGTGAACAGTATAAACACGTTTTCTCTTGGGTTTATAACGAGGAGTGGAATTGTTGGGTCATATGGTAACTCTTGGTTTAACTTTCTGAAGGACTGCCAGATTGTTTTCCAAAGCAAAGGTACCATTTTACATTCTCACCAGCCGTGCACGAAGGTGCCAAATTCTCCGTATCCTCGCTAACACTTGTTCTTTTGATTATAGCCATCCTGGTGGCTATAAAGTGGTATTTCATTGTTGTTTCTATTTGCATTTCCCTAATGACAAATAATGGTGAGCATCTTTTCATGTGCTTATTTGGCCATTTGTATTTCTTCTTTCAAAAAATGTCTATTTAAATCCTTGGCCCAGTTTTAAATGGGGTTGTTGTTTTTTTTTAATTGCCAAGTTGTAAGAGTTGTTTATATATTCTGGATGCTAGTCCCTTATCAGTTACATGACTTGCAAATATTTACTCCCATTCTGTGGATTGTCCTTTTGTTTTCTTGATAGTATTCTTTGATGCACAAAAGTTTTTAATTCTTTTTTTTGGGGGGGGTTCCCAGTGCATATAAAAGTTATATTTATACTATACTGTAGTCTATTAAGTATGCAACAGCATTATGTCTAAACAAATGTGTATACCTTAATTAAAAAATGCTTTATTGCTAAAAATACCAACCATCATCTGAGCCTTCAGCAAGTCATAATCTTTTTTCTTTTTAATAAATTTATTTATTTTTTTATTTTTGGCTGCATTAGGTCTTTGTTGCTGCACGCGGGCTTTCATTAGTTGCCTCTAGCGGGGGCTACTCTCTGCTGTGGTGCACAGGCTTCTCATTGCGGTGGCTTCTCTTGTTGCGGAGCACGGGCTCTAGGCGTGCGGACTTCAGTAGGTGTGGCATGTGGGCTCAGTAGTTGTGGCACATGGGCTCTACAGTGCAGGCTCAGTAGTTGTGGCACGTGGGCTTAGTTGCTCTGCGACATGTGGGATCTTCCCGGACTAGGGCTTGAACCCATGTCCCCTGCATTGGCAGGCGGATTCTTAACCACTGCGCCACCAGGGAAGCCCCAATCTTTTTTCTAGTAGAAGACTCTGCATCAGGGTTGATGGCTGCTGACTGTTCAGGGTGGTGGCTACTGAAGTTTGGGAAGGCTATGGCAGTTTCTTAAAATAAGACAACAGTGAAGTTTGCCACAATGATTGACTCTTCCATTCACGAATGATTTCTTTGTAGCATGCATTTTACCCATAGTGGAACTGTTTTAAAAATTGGAGTCAATCCTTTCAAATCCTGGTGCTCCTTTATCAACTAAGTTTATGCCATATTCTAAATCCTTTGTTGTCATTTCAACAATCTTATACAGCATCTTCACCAGGAGTAGATTCCATCTCAAGGAACCACTTTCTCTCCTCATTCATAAGAAGCAACTCCTTATCCGTGAAATCTTCTCATGAGATGGCAGCCATTCAGTCACATCTTCAGGCTCCACTTCTAACTCTCGTTCTCCTGCTGTTTCTACCACACCTGCAGTTGATTCCTCATTGAAATCTTGAACCCCTCAAAGTCATTCGTAAGGGTTGGAGTCCATTTCTTCTAAACTCCTGTTAATGTTAATATTTTGACCTCTTCCCTGGAAAATCATGAATGTTCTTAATGGCATTTAGAATGGTGAGTCCTTTCCAGAGGTTTACAGTTTACTTTGTCAAGATCCATTGGAGGAATCACTGTCTATGGCAGCTATAGTCTTATGAAATGTTTTTCTTTTTTTTAAACATCTTTATTGGAGAATAATTGCTTTACAATGTTGTGTTAGTTTCTGCTGTATAACAAAGTGAATCATCTGTATGCATACATATATCCTCCTATCTCCTCCCTCTTGCGTCTCCCTCCCACCCTCCCTATCCCACCCCTCTAGGTGGTCACAAAGCACCGAGCCGATCTCCCTGTGCTATGCAGCTGCTTCCCACTAGCTATCTATTTTACATTTGGTAGTGTATATATGTCCATGCCACTCTCTCACTTCGTCCCAGCTTACCCTTCCCCCTCCCTGTGTCCTCAAGTCCGTTCTCTACATCTGTGTCTTTATTCCTGTCCTGCCCCTAGGTTCTTCAGAACCATTTTTTTTTTTAGATTCCATATATATGTGTTAGCATATGGTATTAGTTTTTCTCTTTCTGACTTACTTCACTCTGTATGACAGACTCTAGGTCCATCCACCTCACTGCAAATAACCCAATTTCATTTCTTTTTATGGCTGAGTAATATTCCATTGTATATATGTGCCACATCTTCTTTATCCATTCATCCATCGATGGACACTTAGGTTGCTTCCACATCCTGGCTATTGTAAGTATAGAGCTGCAGTGAACATTGTGGTATATGACTCTTTTTGAAATATGGTTTTCTCAGGATATATGCCCAGTAGTGGGATTGCTGGGTCGTATGGTAGTTCTATTTTTAGATTTTTAAGGAACCTCCATACTGTTCTCCATAGTGGCTGTATCAGTTTACATCCCCACCAACAGTGCAAGAGGGTTCCCTTTCTCTACACCCTCTCCAGCATTTTTTTAAAATTTATTTTTTAAAAAAAAATTTGAATTTTATTTTATTTTTTATACAGCAGGTTCTTATTAGTTTATCCATTTTATACATATTAGTGTATACATGTCAATCCCAATTGCCCAGTTCATCCCCCCGCCCCCTGCCGCTTTCTCCCCTTGCTGTCCATACGTTTGTTCTCTACATCTGTGTCTCAATTTGTGCCCTGCAAACCGGTTCATCTGTACCATTTTTCTAGCTTCCACATATATGCGTTAATATACTATATTTGTTTTTCTCTTTCTGATTTACTTCACTCTATATGACAGTCTCTAGATCCATCCACGTCTCAACAAATGACCCAATTTCGTTCCTTTTTATGGCTGAGTAATAATTCCATTGTATATATGTACCACATCTTTATCCATTTATCTGTCGATGGGCATTTAGGTTGCTTCCATGACCTGGCTATTGTAAATAGCACTGCAGTGAACCTTGGGGTGCACGTGTCTTTTTGAATTATGGTTTTCTCTGGGTATATGCCCAGTAGTGGGATTGCTGGATCATATGGTAATTCTATTTTTATTTTTTTAAGGAACCTCCGTACTGTTCTCCATAGTGGCTGCATCAATTTACATTCTCACCAACAGTGCAAGAGGGTTCCCTTTTCTCCACACCCTCTCCAGCATGTACTTTTTTTTTTTTTTTTTTTTTTGGCGGTACGCGGGCGTCTCACTGTTGTGGCCTCTCCCGTTGCGGAGCACAGGGTCTGGACGCGCAGGCTCAGCGGCCATGGCTCACGGGCCCAGCCGCTGCGCCGCATGTAGGATCTTCCCGGACCTGGACACGAACCCGTGTTCCCCGCATCGGCAGGCGGACTCTCAACCGCTGTGCCGCCAGGGAAGCCCCCTCATTGTAGTTTTGATTTGCATTTCTCTAATGATTAGTGATGCTGAGCATCCTTTCATGTGTTTGTTGGCAATCTGTGTATCTTCTTTGGAGAAATGTCTGTTTAGGTCTTCTGCCCATTTTGGGATTGGGTTGTTTGGTTTTTTGATATTGAGCTGCATGAGCTGTTTGTATATTTTGGAGATTAATCCTTTGTCAGTTGCTCCATTTGCAAATCTTTTCTCCCATTCTGAGGGCTGTCTTTTCATCTTGTTTATGGCTTCCTTTGCTGTGAAAAAATACAGAATGCTTCACGAATTTGCGTGTCATCCTTGCGCAGGGGCCATGCTAACCTTCTCTGTATCATTCCAATTTTAGTATATGTGCTGCTGAAGCGAGCACAAAAGTTTTTAATTCTTACGTTCAGTGCATCTATTTATTCTTCTGTTCTTTGTGCTTTTGGTGTCATATTTAAGAAACTTTAACCTAATCGAAAATAAAGGTTTACACCTATGTTTCCTTTTAAAAATTTTATACTTTCAGCCTTTATATTTAGGTCTTTGGTCCAGTTTGAATTAATATTTTGTATATGGTGTGAGACAGGAGTCCAGCTTTATTCTTTTGCATGTGGACATCCAGTTTTGAGCACCATCTTTTGAAGAGACTGTCTTTCCCCGTTGAATGGCCTTGGCACGCTTGTCAAAAATCAGTTGACTGTAGTGTGAGGGTTTATTTCTGCACTCTAATTCCATTGCATTGATCTATATGTCTATCTTTATGCCAGTTCCCCACTGTTTTGATTACTGTAGCTTTGTAGTAAGTTTTGAAATTTATGTGTGAGCCTTGCAACTTTGTTCTACTTTTTTAAGGATTGTTTTGCCTATTCAGGGTCCCTTGACATTTCCATATGAATTTTAGGGTCAGCTTGTCGATTTCTGCAAAAAAAGGCAGTTGGAATTTTGATAGGGATTGTATGACTCTGTAGATCAATTTGAGGAATATTGCCGTCTTAACAATAGTAAATATTCCAATCCATGAACACAGGATGTCTTTCCAATTATTTGGGTCTTTAACTTTTTTCAACAGTGTTTTGTAGTTTTCATTGTACAAGTCTCTCACCTTGGTTGAATTTATTCCTAAATATTTTATTTTTGATGCTATTCTAAGTGGAGTTGTTTAGCCCTGGAATCTTGAGAAAATTTCTTAAACTTTCAAAGCTTCAGTTTCTATGCATGTAAAATGGAAATATTGAGTACGTACCTTCTCCAGTTGTTGTGGGGATTAAATGAGTTAATTCATATAAGGGGCTTAAATAAGCTATTTGGTTCAAGCTAAATGTTAAATATTAGACTGTGAACTCTCTAAGGGAAGGAATTTTGCCTTACATATTTTTGTGACATATTTTTTCTTCCCCCTGTTCAGGTACCACCTAGCTCAGTACCTGTTCTTACTGAAGGAGTATAGAAAGGTGGAAAAATTGGACTATATCACATAAATTTCAGTTCCTAAGTTTGAAAGTTAATGTTGGTTAGGAGCTGGGGACACTGATTCCTCCTTATACGCACACATTTTGATATGGCTTGTTTTCTTACACATATAAATAAACCTTGCACAATAATTTTGTCACCTCTTAAGATAGTGAATTTTCTTTTTAAGATGGTTGAGTGGGCCTTGACTTCTTTGGTGAACCCAGAGTTCTTTATGTGCCAAAATTGTAAATGAAATTAAACAGTCTTAATTTAGGACACTGTAAGTCATAATTTTGGAGAACCGAGTAGTTTCAGTTGTATATTAATATCTAGTAAGAAAAACTATCTTTAGGTTAGCATTATAAAAATACTTCCTTTTTCTGATTACTATTATCTGATATAATTTCTAAAATTCATATATTATACCAGTAAAATGTACAAGTGATAATTATTTTGTAAGTATAAAATAGAGAATGTTTTAAAACTTGATTTCATGGTGAATAGAGCATTGGATCTCACCCTGAGTGTAACAGTAACAGCTCAGTTATCTAAGAACTTGTGTTACTTCTTCTGTCTCCCCAACAGAGCGAGGGTTAAGAGTGCCTTTGTTCTGTTTAGTGGCTAGATTAACTATTAATGATACTCTGCTGTGGTGAGAAACCTGTAGACAGTTTTCAGGGATTAATTTCATTACATTTCATTGCTAATAGAAGTCATTGATGGTGAGGCTAATAGAAATAGGAATTTATTTAAACATTCATATTTTCACACTTTAATGCAGTTTTGTATTTGTTTCTGAAATTCCTCAACATAAAAATAACCAAGCATCGGTAACAAGTACTGTGTGATGAACTTAAAGTTTTATGGTGCTCCATACAGTGTTAGGATGGATGATCTGGGGTCTTGGCCTGGTGCAGACACAACCCTAGCATTGGTCTCTTTTGTCTGCCTTCTTGCTTGGTGGCTTCCGGGGGGGGGGGTGGGTGAGAAGGGGAACCCCAATTTTAGGGGATTGACCCACTTTCCTTACTAGGATTTGGAAATCAATAACAAGTCTTTCCTTTTAAACTAGCATTTCTTTTGGGTTATAAGTTGCACTCAGAATAATAATTTTAAAACTGACAGAGGAAAACATTTTCTTTAGGAAGTGAAGTTTCTTGTAAGTGGCAGCATTAGCTACCTTGAAAGTTTTAAGCCAGAAACCTAACCAGCCTGAGACCACGTTCTTCTCCTCCTCCTCCAATCCCCCACCAATTCCCCCCGCCCACCCCAGCCCGCCCCATTGTAGAGTTTGGAGCATACATATTGTTGTTGGTTGGCATTGTACTATATTCAGGAACATAAAGTAATACTGTTTTGGAACTATAGCAGGAGGAAATTTGATACCAGAAAAAGACTGCTTTTAAGGAAGGCGGGTGAAATTGAGACTTTATTTTGAAAAATAAAATCAGATTTTAGAAGTAAGCTTATTTTATTTAACAAAAGTTCAAGCTGTAGTTGAAAAATATGTACTGAGTTTACTGAGTTTTAGAAGGAAGAGTGTATCAAGTGCTGATTGTTTCTGACATACATATTCGTATTAAGTTTTATATACAGTTGATCCCTGTGGGTTCTGAATCCATGGATACTGAGGGCTGCCTGTACTACCTCATTTATATAAGGGACTTGAGCATTCGTGGATTTTGTTATCAGCAGTGGGTAGGGGGTGGGGGTGGGAGTCCTGGAACCAGTCAGCCCCCCCCACCCCATGAATAGCAAGGGGTGACTGTAATAATGTGACTGGATATCTTTTAAGTAGTAATGCAATTGTAATGTTGGATATTTTTGCAGACTATTTAAGAGTATTATTATTTTCCCCCAGTAGTCTCTCATAATCAAATAATTATCATTTCTGAGACATTTAGCATATTATTGTCCTTGTTGATTACTCTTAACAATTACTAACCTTCTTAACTCCTTTCTATATTGTCATTTGTCAGTGGGTTTGCCTGGGATTCTAACATTTCTTTAGTATTGTCCGTCATCTTTGTCTAAAGTTCCATCCTTTGTTTCAGATTTTCAGTGTTCACTTTGCTCTGGACTTGCATTTTGTTTGAATTGTTGGGCTGTATGACCATCAGTGAGAGACTGAACAGAGAAGGCATTTGATGGATGGGGGTAGAGGCTGGTGAATATCAGGGACAGTTGTTTGAATGGTCAGTTTATCAGTGGTCATTTTTTGCACAATTTTTGCTTTTCTGTGCATTCTCATCACAAAGAAAACTTGAATAATGAATGCTGGGATAACAGGGACTCCTTTTTAGGCTAGACTGATCTTCAGGATGTTGGGAGCAGTTAATCATTGATCTTCCTAGATGTCTCAGAGAGCTTGCTTTACTCCTGTCCCTTTATGAAGAGTCTCTTTTGTGTCAGTCTCTTGAATTTTGAGTCAGGACCTCAATACTTGGTCCCAGATGGTAGTATCATGGATTGACACCTGAGCAGGAAAAGTGTCTGCAGGCCTTCTTGCGAGCTTAAACAGGAGCCCCTTAAAGATACTCGCTTAAGGTGAGAGAAGGCCATAAGTATGCATTCCAAGGCAGGAGAATCTGTGAACATGTGAAGTAAAGAGAAGTAGTTACGAGTTGGTAGCGAAGGGAGAAATGGAATTAGGGTCAGAGGTTTTGACCGCCAGGATGGGGAAAGGTTAAGGTGGAGAACAGTCCCTCAGAGCACTTGGTATTGTAACTGGGTTTCAAGAGCTGCCCCGTCTTCTGAACAGGATTCTGGTTCTGAGGCCTACTGAGGCATTTTTTTTCCTCTTCTTAACTTCTAGATGTATTCTTGCTGTATTATCCTGTCACCTGAAGTAACCTGAGCACATACCTGTTTCTTGTAGCCTGAAATGGCTCCAAATTTGCCAAGTGAGAGGAAATTTAGTAAATCTGTTAGAATAACACCGATGTTAAAAGGATGTAGGTCTACGAGTTTAGGTAGAACTGTTTGCCCAATTATGATGTCTTATTTAATTTCCATGTCATAAAAATAAGCGTCCTTTGTGAGCTCATGCTCGGTGTTTAGTGATCTTAAAGGACACGGTAGTGGATCCTCTCCATGGGAGCCCTGTGTTATGCTTATTTTGCTATTGCTCTTAGGATTCTAGGTGGATTCAGGACTGCCCAGTTTCTCTTCTAGGGTCTGAATCTTTGAAGCACCTTCTTTACTGGACTATGTTTTGGTAGTAGTTATTGTTCACTGCTATTCCTTGTCAGGGTTCTTAGGGATTGGTTCAACTGTGGACCCTAAGTGTTCCAGGAGTCTTCAAACTCATGTTATTGAGTAGAAAATGAAGTATTAGAGATATAGGTACTACTTGCTTATTTATTTGTGAAATAAGGAAATGTGAGTTTAACAGGAAAACCGTAATTCGTAAAGGAAAAGACTGGTGGGATTAATTGCAGAAAAATAAAGTATAGGGCCCTGGATACTGTGAAATATCCAGTATAGATATAGAAAAACAACTAATTTGGGGGACGTATTTGCAGTGTGTGTAGGAGAGCATCCTACGTGTGGTCATGGTAGTAGATGACTCAGGTGATCAGAGGTTCAGGACACTATTGAGGAGCCCAAGGCCCTTAACCAAGGGTGTTTGGAATCATATTGACATGAACATCAAAGCCCCCCAGGACTGTGGCGTTTATTGTGGTAGAATGAACATGGGGAGTAATCAGACCCTTGGCTGGTATTGATAAGGATTAGATAGGAGTGTAGAGGGAATGCATGGCCCTCAGTGGATACAATGTTAATGTGGTATTTGTGAACATTCCTGAACCTTTCAGTCCTTCTGGAGCTATAAACAGATCTGAAGGTTTGAAAAAAAATGTGACAATCATGTTGGAAACCTTTCCATGAATTATTTGAAACCTTTTTGGTTCGTAGCTTCCAAAGTCACCAGCCAGAAAATGGTTTAGAGCTTTAACTTTTCTTTCTAATATATGTAAGATGGGCATATACTTCATTAGAGCTATGCAGTTTAATCTTGGGGACTTTCAGCTTAAGTGCACAGATACTATAGAGATACCCTGAAGTGTGAACTTTCTGTCTTTTTGGAATGAAAAATTGCCACAGTGAAGAAGAATTCAAGTGTCACCTCATTCCTGAAGTGGCTAGTTGATAAACCGAGAATAATTCCTCTAGAAAGGAAGGCTGAGACACAGGTTAAAGTTTAATTTCCACATATAATAATATCAATACTACGGTGATAAAAAGGTGAATGTTAAGGTTGGTAGTAAGAAGGAGAAGGTGGATTAAAACTATAGAAAAGCTCTTTAAAATGGAACAGACCTAGTATACCTCATTAGGTCATTCAACAAATATTTATTTAGGATCCCATCCTTTGCTAGGCAGTGAGGGCTTATTACTACGTTCCAAGTACAACACTACGTGCCTTTCATGGGTTATGTCATTAAATCCTTACAACAGCCCTTCATGTAGAATTATTATCCCCATTTTATAGGAGAGGAGATAGAGGCTTAGTGAGTTTATTTCCCCAAGGTCATATGGCTGTTAAAAATGATGGAGAAGCCTGCTTTCAAATCCTAGGCTGCTTGGCGGCGGATCCTGGAGCCTGAGTTCTTAAATGCCATGCTCTTTTTAAACGGGGCGTTACTGAGCATTCACTACGGCACCAGGTGCCAGGCTCTGTAATCCACGTAAGACTCCTCAAGGTAAGTTTCATTATCATCATCTCAATTTCACCACTGTGCTATATGCTCTCCCCATTGGTAGTTTGGCTGTAGCCTGTGGTAGAGTCCATGCTCTCATTAGATATCCATGCCAGCTTTATAATGCCCATTGGATGAAGTTGTTAGCTTAAAAAATTTGGAAAAACTCTTATTTTAACAACACTGAGAGGATATTTCTGTACAGGCCCATTGTATTTTATGCAACTAATTATTTTCCTTTTTTCCTTTATATTTCATATTCCTTGGATTTCTAGAATCAAGATTCTTAAAAATTAAAATTTGTTTTATCCTTTAAAAAAAAACACCAAACTATTGAGGTCTACTTTGAAATCCTGAAACTGCCTATAGATTTAGTGGGATTGTGTTTTATATTTGGTATGTGAATTTTTAAGATTTTGAATAGGAAAACACATTTACAAATAGGAAAACAGCTTTATATGTGAAATAGTCTAGATAATAGGACCTCATCAGTTTTACTCATGTAAAATTATGTGCTTTATATTAATGGTTAATATTTTAAAGGAAATGTGTTAGGTTTTTTTTCCTTCTCTTTTTCCTCTTTTATTTTTACCTCACCTTCCCTTTTTGTCTATAATCTTTTTTTTCCGAATCAGTATCGGCAATGATCTTTTAATTAAATTGAATTGGCACTTACATTTCTGTTGTAGATAGCGTTGTCAGTCCTCTTCTAAAAGGACAAGTATATTATCTGCTTGGTAACTGGGTGTTGCTGTTCACTTGTGCTGTACTGCGAAGGAGGAGGGGAAAATTAAAGGTGTAAAACAGAAGTGTTTTTCTAAAGGAGTTAGGGAGTAGATATAAATGTACCTTTAAAGACAATCAATAAATTATAGCAGATTAAAATATTTTTAGTCTAAAAATTGGGATTCTGGTTTAATATTTCATTCTTAAGTGATAAAAATGATTCACTGAGCCATATTTTTCAGGGCTGATGAAATAGAAGTAGCCAAGGGTTGCCTGTCTGTTTATTACAGTCTGTAACTTCATTACCAAGACTTCTTAAATTATCTGGTATGTTCAATCTAGTTGTTAGCATTTTTGGTTTGTATTTTAATTCGCTGCATTTAAAAATCTTCCTGTAGAGCCATGCTAGTTCTACCTTAAAAAAAGAAAACACCCCTCTGCTTGAAAGAAATGGTACTTCCTGCTTTCATAAACAGTCATGTGCATAGTTTAGCAAGGCCTGATGCCTCTGGAGCTTCTTCCCTTTAGAGCACCATTGAATCCCAGTCCTAACAGAAGTACTGCGAATCTTGTGGCCTCATTTTGAACAAAAGGGATTAGGGAAGAAAAATCTCTTGATATAAGGCTTGAAAGCAAGGGCAGGCAATCTTGGTTGTGAATATTTTCTGATTTTTCCAGAAATCAAGCAGAAGATTGAGCTGCTGATGTCAGTTAACTCTGAGAAGTCGTCCTCTTCAGAAAGGTACAGCTACATCTCTTGCATGAACAATTAATGGTGTAGCATTGCTAAGAAACAAATCAGGGTGTATTTTTTTCTTGTCAAGTTTGCTATATAACGTATCGTATTGCATGCTGGTCATTGTGCTGTTTTGAAGATGTGTATTTCGGTAAGCTGTTCTGCTTTTACAAAGGCTAATTGATTTTAAAAAAGAATAGTGAAGCCTAATGAGCTGCAGCATGCACACCATAACACAGCAGACTGGTGGCCCGTGTGCGACAGCTGTTGAAGGCTTTAAAAAATAATATCCTTAGCTAAAAAATAAACAGAAATCTTGCATTCTTTAAGGAAATACTAGTACTAGGTTTGTTTCCTGTATTTTGACGTTGTTGCTACACAAAATTACCAATATTGTTTGTAAGATCTAGGTTAAAAATACCTAGCTTTCGGTTGTATTAAATATTTTCTTATGTGGAAAGGGAGTGCCATTTGTAAATAGCTTAGGAATTGCAAACCCACATATTAGTCACATTCTGAAAGAGAGATATGATGCTTCTTCAAGTCTGTGCTAGGAAATGGAACAGTCACTGCATGCAGTAATGGTTCATGCCTGCAGGTAAGGACAAAATGACTCAGAAGTATTTTTAAAGCAATTATTTTATCTGTCAATCGAATGATTATACCTCTAAGGAGATATTTTCATAAAATGCCTATTTTACTTAATAAACAGAATTAAGATATGTTTCTCTCAAGTCAGAAATGGGTCTATAGTTGCCTATTTTGATATGTAAATGTGTGTTCACTTCTGTTTACCAAAATTGTTTCTACTACATAATATTTTAAATTGAGGTTCTTGGGCATACAGTTGATGCTTACCTTTCTGTTGGTTGCCTAATAGTTTATACGTAATGTTGGTATTTTGTATTAAGGTGTGTTGATTTATCTTTTCCCTGGTTAGTCTTCAGGGTTGTCTTTTTGTTCATAGATTTAATATTTAGGAAAATATTATGGAGAAATACTTTGGTAGTTAAAGAATGATATAGGAAAAACCCTGGAAAGAAAATAGGAGGTGAAGAACCCAGCATGGTAAAATGAATTTAATTATAGTACACTAGTGTATGGAGAACATGATGTGATGGCAAAATGATGACATTAAATCAATTTATTAGTATATTTGGGTGAAAGGCTCCTGGCTTTAATTTAGGGAATTATGAATAAGGAAGGATGTTACTGCTTTCTTTAGAGGTTGAACATAGAAAAATTTAGACACATTTGTGTTTATTTTTATGTAGCTTCTAACTTCTGGTTTGTGGCTAGCCATCCCATTTTAAGCATTCTCTTTGCTGAGATGAAAAACAACCTTCAGCCTTGTGAATATTCTGCCAGTAAAATGGTGGTGATGGGAAGGGGAGAGGATGGTGGTGTAAATAGTGAACGTACCGGGTACCAACTGTAATATTAGAGTTTTGTTACTAGGAAGAGCATTCTTAATGGCATTACAACAATAATTACGTTGGCTTTTTGAGTAGCATGTGTTCTCTATTGAGAAATTGAAGGTTAAACAGAATGGGTGAATATTATTGAGAAACAAGTTAGGAATGGGTGAGGTTTTTGTAGTTAAAATACACTCTTATAAGGAAAGATTCTAAAATAATTGGTGATTACATATATTTATTTAAAAATTATTATTATTGTTTCACCTAAGCTCCTGTGGTTAAATTTGATGAAAAGGGAGGATGAATGCAGACATGATTTTAAAGTTTAGAAATCTGCCACTGTGCTTATGACAACTCTATACACATTTTACCAGAGCTTGCTTGCTTTGTTTGTTACTCTTTTGGGGGGTGCTTACACATATATTTGGCAATTGTGATATGCTGACTTAATGGGTATAAATGTAGCTTATGGCTAAGCCAACACTTTGCCAACATAGAAGTTGTTTTATTAATGTAGAAATATTAAAAATAGAAATTACTCTTTTCTCCCCCTCCTTTAAATAAATTATACAATCACGGTCATCATTTGTCTTCTTATTTTATTTGGAAGAACTTGAAAAACAAGAATCTGAATTTTAAAAAAACATTCATGGCTTAGGAAGACTATATTTGCCCCAGCAATTTAATAGTTTATAGTATCATGTAGCATTACCACCACATTCTGCAATTCCTTGTTCTCTAATCACCTAAATTTTTAAAGTCTTTGTTTTATTTTAAATAGTTATTTGAAGCATGGCATGAGTCTTAATGATATTTGGCATTTACCTATAGTCAGTATTCCCACGTATTTTTTGGTAAAAAGGATGAAGAGACCCTGTTTTTCTTTAAAGAGGGGAGAAGCTACCTGTGAGAAACCAAGTTATCATTTGTCACGATTGATTTTTGTTCACTGTCTGCAGTATAGCATGATCTTATGTTTGTATGTATGTACGGCTGTGTCGGGTCTTCATTGCTGTGCGCGGGCTTTCTCTAGTTGCGGTGAGCGGGGGCTACTCTTCATTGCGGTGCGCGGTCTTCTCATTGCGGTGGCTTCTCTTGTTGCAGAGCATGGGCTCCAGGCGCACCGGCTTCAGTAGTTGTGGCTCGCAGGCTCTAGAGCGCAGGCTCAACAGTTGTGGCGCACGGGCGCAGCAGCTCCGTGGCATGTGGGATCTTCCCGGACCAGGGCTCGAACCCGTCTCCCCCTGCATTGGCAGGCGAATTCTTAACCACTGCACCACCAGGGAAGTCCCCTAGAGTGATAGTTTGATATGATATCTCAGAGAACCGAGTGGAGGAACGATGTTTTTAAATACAAAATGTGATAGATATATAAACAGATGTTCATAATAGTCTTTCCATCTCATATTTTCCACCCGCTTAATGAGAATTGCTAGTCCTGTGACAGCTGGCAGTGGTTGAATTATTTTTTTTTTCAGACAATATTGTAAAATGGGAAAAGCAAAACAGACTTTATTTTTGTAGACTCTTAAGGATCATTCATTGAGAATACATACAAATATGATTTAAGTTATATTGTAATGGAGTTTTGAAGTTTTTTTGTGACCTGAATTAGAAAATATGTTATCTTTTTTTTTTTTCCCCCGGTACGCGGGCCTCTCACTGTTGTGGCCTCTCCCGTTGCGGAGCACAGGCTCCGGACGCGCAGGCTCAGCGGCCATGGCTCACGGGCCCAGCTGCTCCGCGGCATGTGGGATCTTCCCGGACCGGGACACGAACCCACGTCCCCTGCATCAGCAGGTGGACTCCCAACCACTGCACCACCAGGGAAGCCCCGAAAATATGTTAACAAATCGCAATACCACCTTGAAATATAAATTCTTTTTTTTTTTTTTTTTTAACCTTTAACAGAATGGAGGGGTGTCCATTGAATATCATTTAGCAGGGGAGGTGTGGAGCCCTTCTCTTCCGAATGGCTGACTCATAAGACAAAAAACAGTGGGGTGACAAAAGTTGTAATTTAGTTTTTGGTTTTATATTTTGGAGAGAGAGAAAAATGTCAACTTACCCATTTTTAAAATTAAGGACAGAGAACATTATTGAATGAATAAAAAAAAAAAATGAGCCTGATTTGTATGTTATTGCCAGTTAAGAGGAAGACATATCTGTTGCAAGAGAGTGCCCTTCTGCAGATTTTAGGAATAAACCCTACAGTGAATATTTTCCTTTTAATTGAGCTGCTGTTGGATAGATGGATTATATTCAGCTTAACCATGGTAGAGACAAGGGTCGAGCATAATTTTAGTTCTTCATCTGCCGCTACTTAATGTAAAAAAAAAAAAAAGCCGTAAAAATTTATTTGATGCAAAAATTAGGTTTTTCAAGTTTTTGTTTCTTCTTACCTTTTCCTAGCTAAAACACTCCAGGGATGTGGAAATTTATGGGGTTAGAGTAGGTGGGGAAGAGGCATATAGTAATAATGGTAAGAGCTGGAAGAAAGGTAGTAATCATTTATTAAACATTTTCAGATACTAGTTCTAAGAGAGGAGAAAGTGGGGTGTGCTGTAGGGAGACTCTGATTAAATCATTCCCAGAAAGGTCCTGAGTGAACAGAAAACACTTCACTCTGCCTCAAATTTTTTCAAACTCTATTACTACTTCTTCAGTGAATCATGAACAAAAGCAGACAATACTTAATACAGAAGAGTTGAGCCCAGAGTGCTGAGAGCTATGCTTCCCAGTCCATCTAGGCTGAGTCCATGGAGGGTTGAGGAGGTCCTGAGATAAGGGGCTTGAGAAGCTGAGAATCTGCATTCACACTAAGCATTGCTCACATTTGCTATTGTAAAATGTGAATGGATGTTGTGATTAATAAGGTTCACAATTAGTCAAAAGTTAATGAAATATCGGTGCCTTTGTAGGATTGCATTTTCTCAGGGAACGGATACTAAAAGGATCATCTCTTGTTGTGTATGTGTTTTTGACATTTTTTGGTGTTAAAAGGGGTCCTTATACTGGAATAGATATGAAGTAGTATCCTATATCTTTAGCATCCCACATAGCTAGCACATAGTTGACTTGAGAAGTTGCTAGCTACCTTTTAAAGAAGAGAAAAAGGGAGAGGGAGAAAGTATCATAAAAATAATTATGCTGTGGCTTATATTCTACCAATGCTATATAAACAGAATTGGTGAGAAGTGATGAGATTGGTATGTTGCCCCTCCCCCAGTATAAGGGCATTTGAAATAACATAAAGAACCTGTGCTATTTTTGTGTATATATTTTAATTCCTTTTCTTAATTTGGAGCCTCTTCAGTGAAGAGAAAAGGACATATGATAGTAATGCATGGTTGCAGAAAGCAAAAAGAGAAGTCTGGAAGAATCAGGAGAACAGAAGGGAGAGAATAAATAAATAAGGATGGGACTAGATGAAGAGAGAAGAAAGTAAAGGATGTTCAGTGGAAAACGATCCAGGATCAAGGTGTCTTTTATTTGCTCTTATGTTGAGTATATTTTCCTCCATGTCTCTGTGGTGAATTAAGAGTAGTCGTGGGAGGAGAGCCAAATTTTATAACAGATGCTTTCTTCATTGGACCTGTCCCCTTCCCATTCCAACTCAAAGGGTAGGACGGGCAGCTAATGATAACTATTTTTTCCTTTTCCACCCCTCAACTCTGCCACTCTTGGCTTTGTTTCTGTATTTGCAGGATAGAAGTATTTGAGATGTAGTTTTTCTTGAGTGGTGAGCTGAGTTGACAGTGGCTGACTGGGTTGCCTTCCATCTATTCAGTCTTTATGCTTTCTTCTGCTTTTATTTAATATTTTGTAATATTTAAATTGTAGATGGGAAAGTGCATAGATCACAGATCATTATAAAATTTAGTTTATTGATTTTTTTCTTGTGTAGTTTGTGGTTTATGTGTTGTATCTAAGAAATCTTTGCCAAGCCCAAGGTCACTAAGGTTTTTGATATGCTTACTTCTAGAAGTTTTCAGCTCTTCATATTTAAGTCTGTAATTAATTTTGGGCTTTAGTATTAAGGTAGAAATTGAGATTATTTCTGAACATGACTAGTCAGTTTTTTGTTTTTTTTTTTTCCGGTACGCGGGCCTCTCACTGCTGCGGTCTCTCCCGCCGCGGAGCACAGGCTCTGGACGTGAAGGCCCAGCGGCCACGGCTCACGGGCCCAGCCGCTCCGCGGCATGCAGGATCCTCCCGGACCGGGGCACAAACCCACGTCCCCTGCATCGGCAGGCGGACTCTCAACCACTGCGCCACCTGGGAAGCCCCTAGTCAGTTGTTTTATCTGTTTTTGAGTATTATATATAAACAGAAACCCTCTGTGTAGTCTTTTGGTCCGTCTTCTCCTGATGTTACCTATGTGAGATTCATCCGTGTTTTCATGTGTAGCTGTAATTGACTCAGTCTCATTGCTGTACAGTATTCACCATAGGAATATACCTCACAGTAGATAATCCATTCTGTTGATGAGCATGTGGGATGTTTGCAGGTGGTGGCTTTTAGGAATAGTGCTTCTGCGAGCCTTTGTATACATGTCTTTTGGCGAATGAACCTTTGCATACCATTTCTGTTGCATGTCGTCCCTGGGAGCGCCATTGCTGAGCTTCGGTGGGTATTGCCAGCTTTACAAAGTGAACGTGCCAGTCTGCACCCTCACCAGCTGTGCTCCAAGGCCTTGCCACCTGGTACTGTGTATTCTTTCTCTCTTCCCTCCCCTTTCCTTTTCCCTTCCCTCCTTTCCTCCTTTCTCTTGTAGCATTCTGGTTGGTGTGCCAGGGTGACCCAGAGTTTGAACCTTTTGGAGGAGGATTAGAAGCAAATAGGGGACTATTTCCGAGTACCATCTCTTATGAAGAAGATCACAATGAGAAGTTTAGACCAAACAGGAACCATAGGGTGTAGTCATCTGAGGTACTGCTCTCCCACAGACTGCTTCTAGTCTAGTCTTTTACCTGGGTCTTAGAGGCCACGGGTGTTAACATCAGTTTTCAGATTTGGTTTCAGTAACAAAACCATTTCTTCAGTTGACCCTTATTAGAAACCTCTCGGGTAAAACATACAAAAGACAAGCTTGGACTGGGAAGCAGGGAAGTGACCAGAACCCAGCAGTTGTTGGTACTCAGGCACCCCACCCTGAGAACCCCTCCCTGGAGCTTCAGTCCTCTCTCCTTTAAAACTCTTGATGCAGGTAGGCCACACAGATCTGACGAAGAAATTATGACATTTTGGTATGTTTTGGTCTAGATGCAGTTCCTAAATTATTTTGTTAGTTTGTAACCTGTTTAAACTTTGATTCTGTTTCCTGATGCCTCTTGGGAGGCTTGCCACGTTACAGCCAGAGCAAGCCTTTCAGAATGCAGATCTGCTCAGGTAGGTAACTCCACTTTACAAACTCTTCTGCTGTCTTCCCATTGTTCTTGGCATAAAGGTAAACTCCATACCTGGGCCATTGAGCACCTGTACTCTCCAGCCTAGACTCAGACTCCTTGACTTTGGTCATGTTCCCCCTGCCTTGCTGTTTTGCTGCTCCCAGCCTTCTCATCTCAAGGAAGCCCTGCCTAGGTCAAATTACGCCTGTTATAACCGTTACAGAATCATGCATCTCTCCTTTGCAGCATTTGTCACAGCTGCTGTTTGACAGTGGGGAGTATTGGTGACATTTGGTCTTCTTACTGGTTTACTTACTATTCGCCCCAACTTATGATCTTAAATATAGAAGTGCTCTCAGCACAAAATATTTTTATTTTATGTCATCATTTGCAGCTTATAAATTATGAACTTTGTGGGAAGACTTTTTACGTTATAGGGAGATATCTATTTCTATGGTATTGGCATAGATTAATAACTTATAGCCATATATTGTTATAGATAGTCAATTATATATATATAATCATATGGTCAAGTATAGTCATAAACTAATTTAACTCTTACGAACTGTCAAGATTACAAATCTTAGGTTTTTCTATCACCATAAAAATGCACAGTTTATTTTATATATATATTTTTCTTTTTTTTTACATTTGTTTTAATGTAAAATAGAAATTAAAGTAAATCTGAACACTTTCCATCTTTGCGCCATACTGGTAACATCAAACCATATAGCCTTTTATTTCCCAAATGTCAGTATTTTGAATATCATCTTGGTGTTTTGTCATGGTTGCACTCCACCCTCTACTGTTATTTACTTAATATCTTTTTTTGTTTAATTTTTTACTGTGATAAAATACATACGACATAAAATTTTATAATGCTCTTTAAATGTTAATTTTCTTTAAAAGGGAATCTTTCTATCACTACCAGAACGGGAGAAACAGTATCATTTGCCTTTAAAAACAGTTATGGTTAAATCCTGTCTAGATTCTGTTGTCTGATAAAGGCTTCAGGCCTGAGCCATATGCTCCCTCTGTTTACAAGGGAAATTAAATTGGCCAGTGTCATAAAAGCACTTAACACTTTGGTGTTAGCACCAAAGTGAGACTTGCTCTTTGATATACTTAGAAAGATTTAAAGAAACTTGGGAAAGGAGTAGTTTTCTCAGTATGTGATTCAATACCTAGTCCAAAGTATCACCTAAGATTATTTTATATACCAGCAGTGGCACTTCTTCACTTTGGGAACCCCCTTCCCCCAAAATGGTTGTTCAGGGAAGTTTTGAACAAATGTGAGCAGCTATTATAAGAATAACAATGGCACCAATAAAAAATAGCTCTAAATAATCATACTGCAGATTCCCTTTGAGGCAGAATTCTTTATGTGCCAGTAGTTGGAAGAAATTAAGACTAATTTTAGTATAGATTACATTTGTCATCTATCCATCCTCCATTCATCCATCCAACATTCATCAGCAGCTGCTGTGTACTAGCCACTCAGTTATTGGGAAATCAGGGAGCAGCAACGGCAGCACAAAAGCAGAAGAGGCTTTGGTGGGTGGCTTTAACCCTGACATACCTTGGTCGTTTTCTTGGGTGTGCAGTGCTGAGTTACTGTATCATGGACGACTCTATGGTGGGAGGCCATTGGCACTCTTTGAAAGAATTACAAATAACCAGTAATTGCATTTGGGGGGAACTTATATTAAGACTAGTGCTGTGGTGTGCAGAGTTACAAACACAGTTGTCTCCCGACGGCCCGTATAAATGAGCGATGAGGGCCTCTTGGGGACTCTGGCAACCTGGAGACCACAGCCGCATCTAAAGAGGTGACAGCTTCTGCTGATAATTGCCATGTTGAAATACAGACCAAGTTGTGCCAGTTCTTGTGATTTTTAGGAAAAGTTGAAAATTTGCTTTTCTTGTAACATCTCTTATTTTAAATGATGGTGCAGATTAAAAAACAAAACAAACTTGTACCAGTCATTTAAAGAAAAAGCATCTTATCTAAATTCTGTTCATGATAAACACTCTTCTACTGTACTGTAGCACATTGATTTACAATTTGTGAACCACAGACCTGCGCAGAGTTGCTGAGTTTCACATCCTGTGAGTACTAAGCATTATCTATAGAATACAAGTCAAACAATTGTCTTGTTAAGCGATGTGTTTATGGGTTTCTCTGACATTTCAAACGTGCAAAAGCACTGGTGACTACTCCTCTAATAACCACATGCTAAGATACCAAAAATTCAGTGAGATATCAACTGTTTAGAGTAGGAAGAACCCCCAAAAGAGATGCATTTCTCAAATTGGGGAGTTGTTATCTTCATTTATTTATTCTACAAATATTTATTACGTATCCATTATGGTGGAACTTAAACTTTAGTAAATAATCTGAAAACTACAGAGGTAGAACAGTGCTCTGCTTGTACAACTGCCACCTCATCCTTTTTCTCCTTTCCCCCTTTCCTTCTTTTTCCTCTTTGCCTCCATCCCTCTCCACAAAAAAGATTTTGACGCTAGCTAGAATAATATCTACAATGCAGTAGAAAAAGGGTCAGAGAAAATTCAGGTCAGGGTAGAAGGTTTCGAGGGAGGACAGTCAGATGCACACCCCGATATGTGGTGTTTGCTGTGCAGCTCCTGAAGGTGACTGACAAATCTGGCTTTATGTTTTCCGACAGCCAAACAAAAGAAAAAAAACGTTACATTGCTCTTATTATCTGTAAGGAGAAAATATACTAGTTTATTCAGGAGAACCAAACTTTCCGTAATTACGATTATTATTATTTAACATAATCTTTTCCCACATATCTCAGAAGATAACATTTATTCATTTTAGAAAATTCAGATTAAAAAGTAAACAAAAAGCACCATGCTTTTATCATTAAAAGTAAGTCACGGTTATTAATTTAAGTTTAATTTTTGTCTTAGTGTAACGTATACCTATAAAATTTGAGCAGATTTACTTAAACATTAATAACACCATCACCAACAAGAAACCCAGTATCATACTGACAAATTATTTTGGAATTAGCTTTTCACACTTACGCAGTTTTCCTGATGTTATTAAGTAATCTTCAATAGCATCATTTTTTAAAAATGCTGTAATTTTAAAAGGCTGCACAGGACTGATTCCATGATATGGATGGATGTACCATAATTTTATTTATTGAGTCTTGATCTTAGAAATGGAATCACTTACAAAGCCAACTTGTAAGATTCTCGATAGAGAGTGTTAAATTGCCTCCAGAAAGTGCAGCTTTACACTCTCACTGGCAGTGTATAATGAACCTTTTTGTTTACACGCTGATTTGGGATTCTTACATTAGTCTCTTTTTGAGTGTTGTATAGATGACTCTGAGCAATATGCCAGGCGGCGTCGACTTATCAGTCCCTCTGCTCCTTGCCTCTTCCCTCTAGTAAAGCCAAATGTTGTTGTGGTCCCTTTGGTGTTTCCATCGGGTTGTTCATAAGTGAAAGTGAGGTCAGTACGATCCACTTTAACAAGATATAAGACACATTCAACTGTTGTATTCACTTAGGCATTTATTATTGATAAATGCCTTGGGTGTAGTTAGTGTTCATGCTGATGAATCTTAATTTTTAAGAGATTTCAAGAAGTTAAATGATCTAAGCTTCTCACTCCAGACAGATGACATAACATTCAACACAGATGGTTGGTTTTCCCTTTTTGTTTTATTATTTTTTTTAAGATACAGGAATTAAGATTCTCAAACCTTCCTTGTTAAACCAGAGCCTTGTGGATGTTCAGTAAGTATTCACTGACTATTGCAAAATTTAATCACCTTTTTCGTCAAGAGCTTCCTTTTGACAAAATGCTGGAGTTTGAATCTTTTGGGGAGAGTAGGGCTAGGGAGTGTAGAGAAGGAGGACCAGAATCTAAAGTCCAAGTCCTCAGGTTAGCCTTGCAGGCGGAGGAAGCAGCACGGCAGAAGTCATAGTGAAATGAAATGTCGAGGTACCGTCTGGGAGCTCTAAATGATTCCATAAGGCTGGGAAGGAGGTGGAGGAAAAGATTGGAAGATAGGTGAGAGAGAGATGATGTACTCTGGTGGCGAGGACTCTTCTATGCAGTGGTAAGGTTTTTGAATTCTGTGCTGTCGTTTACAAGGATCATTGAAAGGTTTCAGTAAGGGAGGTGTTCTGCCTATGTTGAGAACAGGTACATGTTCCTTAGGGCATAAAGTAAGGTCTTTTAAGGAAGTTCAAAGAAATGCATTTTTTTTCTTCTAAGATTGAAGGTTGCGGTATATCCTGTAGAGTTGGTGGCCAAATGTTGTTCTTCTGTTCTGGAAATGGGTAGAAAAATTATAGCAGTATTTACCATTTGAGTGAGAGAGGGCAGATGAATTCCTTGATTCTGGGAGGATTACCAAGAGAGGCTATGAAATATGTTTTCCTTCAAGGCTTTAAAAAGAGGGTGGTTCCTTATTTGTTTGGATGGGTAGAGATACTCTAAAGACAGATAGTTGGCCTGCTGAACCTTAAGTATTTTTTCTATGTTATATATGGTTAATCATGATTGCAAGATTCCTGATAATCATGAATATGAAATATTAAAAATACGAAATGTTCGTCTCAAAATGCTCTATCACCAATTTGTGACAGAAGTCTTTTCCCGGTGGATATATAAAGCATCACTTCTGTAAATTATTTAAAACACTCCAGGCCAGTGCTGTACAATAGACTTTCTGTAGTGATGGAAGGTTCTATAATATAGGCATGCCTTACAGAGCATCAAATAAGTGGCTCTCATGACCAAAGAATAAATTTTAAATTTTATTTGACTTTAATTTAAAATTTAAAGCACTGAATAATATTTTCAGATGAGAATGCCCGTGACCTCTGCTGTTTTAATCTTTCTTTTTTCATTTAGAAAATAATTATATATATTTTTTATAAATTTATTTATTTGTTTTAGTTTTGGCTGTTTTGGGTCTTCATTGCTGCACACGGGCTTTCTCTAGTTGCGGGGAGCGCGGGTGACTCTTGGTTGCGGTTCACGGTCTTCTCACTGCAGTGGCTTCTCTAGTTGTGGAGCACCGGCTCTAGGCGCATGGACTTCAGTGGTTGTGGCTCGTGGGCTCTAGAGCACAGGCTCCGTAGTTGTGGCGCATGGCTTTAGTTGCTTCGCGGCATGTGGGATATTCCAGGACCAGGGATTAAACCTGTGTCTCCTGAATTAGTAGGTGGATCCTTAACCACTGCACCACCAGGGAAGCCCTCCTTATTGTTTTTCTTTCCTAATCTTCACCCTATCCTATTCCATTTTCTTATTATTTTGCTCTTTTTATGCTGACAGTATTATAGTGTATGGGTAAAAGAGTTTATTTCCTTTATTTTAACTCAGATTGGTCATATAAAGGAAATTGCATTCACTATTTGTCCTTTGATAAACATATTTTTAGTTTTTTGCTTAGTCCCCCTTACTCTTTTTTTTTTTTTTTTGTGGTACCAGGGCCTCTCACTGTTGTGGCGTCTCCCATTGCGGAGCACAGGCTCTGGACGCGCAGACTCAGCGGCCATGGCTCACGGGCCCAGCCGCTCCGCGGCATGTGGGATCTTCGCGGACCGGGGCGTGAACCCGTGTCCCCTGCATCAGCAGGCGGACTCTCAACCACTGCGCCACCAGGGAAGCCCCCACTTAACTAAATTTTAAGTCTTCTTTTTAATGTTCTACTAACTTAACAGTGTCTTATTAATAGGAAAAGCAATAATGTTCGGTTTTAAAGAGAAAGATAAAATGAGATAGACAAATTTCCAAGTCTGTGTTATCTGATGAATTCGTGGTTTAAGCTATTCAACACATATACACATACACAGATTATTCTCAGTTTGTTCTTCTTGATATTGTTTTAGCCAGAGCTTAAAAAAAAAACCCAAGGACTTCCCTGGTGGTCCTGCATGACCCACGGCACGGCCAAAAAGAGAAAACAAAATTTGATTTTGAAAATCAGTTCTTGTCTCCCTCACTAGCCTTTTCCCCTCACTAGCCTCCCCCCAACCCCCCTTAACAGTTTAGTAGTGATTTATGATAGTATTCTTTGGACTCCGGATGAAAAGGGACATCCTGTTTTGAGGGTCAGGATAATCCTTAGCTTGCAGGAGGAGCCTCTGTTTAATGCTGGGCTGAAGAAGGTTTACAGTTACGTTGACTACAAAGTTATATTCATTTATGGAAAAGCAAGTCTGATGGGATTAAACATAGAATTGTGGAAGAAAGATTTTTATTTTGTTGCTCAGCTCAGTCTTTTTAAGAAAAAGAGATTCAATGCTTGCTTGCTTTTTGCATATTTTATTGGTTTTAATTTGACAGTCTGTTTGAATAATGGAAAGACTTCTCTAGAGGAATGCTTGGCTGCCTGTGATACAATACATAAACACCTTGGTTTGTTATATGTGATTTTCTTTTCAGTTTAGGACTATCGTTTTTTTCTGAGCTTTTGTAGGTGAAGGGCGAGTGTATTGATGGATTTATTGCTGTTGTGGTATCTTTGTATACTTCTCTTTCACTGTAGATGCAAATATCTGTTTCACGGTGAACAAATCAAGAACTTGTGTGTTATGAGCTGTGCAGTGTCCAGTTCACCCTCGCTTTGTTCCTCCATGGTCACATCCCCCTTAGAAGTTTCTGCTGCTGTTGCTGCCCTGAAGTCAGCCATGTTCCCAGCAGCAGCTTAGGCCCTATTTTGTGGTCCCCTGAGGAAAAATAGTTATTATCCCCCGCTTCTCTCAGTGTTACTATAAAATATTCAATGGCTTATGACAAAGATGGAACTGATTTTCATAGTAGTAAAACTTACCGCTAATCACCCATCTGATTGTTTAATGGAATCACAGATTTTTATGGAGAACATTAAAGGCCTTCTGTTTCTTAGGACTAGATGTTATGAAGTATCTGTTTGTAGAAATACTTTTAGATAAATGCAAATCAAGCACTTTCCAAGAAATTTCTTCAAATTTAATATTTTAAAAGTGGATCCACAGACGTTAATTTTTCTAAAGTTGAGGCATTCTCTAGTTACCTGATGTGACTTGGTACTTTATGTAACTCTGAACTTTTAAATTCCCATTAAGGGTTCAGTGGCATCACTCCTTGCATGTATGTAAGTTAAAAGCTGTATGTCTGCAAATGTGAAATTATGTAATGACTGACATCATGACAGCAGCCTTTTCTCCAGTGATACAACACATAAGTTTTTCTCTTCTTGCACTGTTTGCATTTGAGGGCATGTGGTGCAAAATAATGTATTTAAATTTAAACATTAGAATAACATTCAGCTCCATGATAGAATCATGCTTTGGGCAACAAGAACTCATGTGAAGGAATCGAAGATTTATCGTCATGTCTCGTGTCGTTCCAAGTCATAGGCTTATTGAAAGAAATGTTTGGAGCAATCGCCACATTATCAACATTATTATTTTCCCTCTAACTTTAATATAGTTGAGATGGTGCAGGTAAAAGTGCATTTATGAATGATGCGGCTCAGTTATAACGATTCATTTTCATTAATCAAAAACATTTAACTTGTTCTTTTGACCAGGCATATATAGATGAATGTAATGATGAAAATTATCATAGCAAGAAGGGAAATTGGAGATCCACTGTATCCTCCACCCTTGTTTTCTGCATAAGAAAAAGTGATGCCTGAAACAGTGAAGTGATGCATCTAAGATTCCAGAGGATTCTTGTAAACCAGTAACTTGCAGTATTTAAATTTGGAGTCCTGGAACATTGCATAATGCAGTTGGTTTGCCCAGTTCCCTTTCTCTTCTTTAAGAAAACCAAGAATGATTATTTTAAATTATACTAGTACTGTTTTTTTTATATCTGCTCTAACCAGAGCATGGAAGACATAATGTTAAATGCCTTTCGTTTTACAGCACATTTTCCTATTCACTCTTAATTCTTTAAGAAATGCTTGTAGAAGCATACTGTAGATGGTTCTATTCCCACTTTGTAGGTAAGAAAACCAGTATGTTTACGACTTAACAATGTCACACCTCAGTTAGTGGTAAAAGTACCCTCAGAGCCATGTTTTGCAGCTCCAACCCCTGTGCTCAGGGCACATTGTCTGAAAACAGAGATTTTGAGTATTTTTATGTAGCAGGTGTCCTGAGTCAGGTTGCATGCATTTAATAAGAGTTCATACTCTTCATTTCTTTCTCCAGTAACTTCAACATGTAAGTACCAAAAAGGAAAGAGATTAGGAGTGCCAACCTTTGCCATGAAACAGAGCAGGTATAACTAGCACACATGGACAGAATTCACACTTTTGCTGTCTTCTACCCTATTGCTCATCCTGGTTAACCGTTGTGTATCTCAGTGCTTCACACTCAGCTACCTGATTCTGCGAACCATTCACATAAAGGGAAAGCTTCCCTTTTCTGGAAATGCCACTCATCAGAAGATTTCACTCTTAGGCAATCCCTTTTCTCCTGACAGTTCTGGGCAAATGAAAGAAAGATTGTTGTCACTAACTGGCCACCTTTCAAAATTGGTAAAATTTATAGTTGATTGTCTTCAGTATCCAAAATATCTGGCACTAAAATAGATAGATGTGCTAAATACAGAAGGTTTCTTTGTTAGCGTAGAAATTGGAACAGAAGATGAGGTAAAAGTGATCCTTCTCAGTTTCTCTTTTGATTTCTTCTTTATTGCATACGTTGGCCCTTCCTCAGGGTTTCAGCCTGAGGTCTGTTTCTCTTCTCATGCATTCTCTCCGAAGATGGTCTCACCTTTCATGTTTCATTTCTCACGTTGCCATGGTGTTGAGTACCATCTGTGAGCTGACTGCCGAATTTATACCTCCAGCTCTCCATTCTGAGCTACAGACATACATATCCAGCTGCCTGCTTTACACCATTACCTAAATGTCTGCTGGAACGTCAAAATTTAACGCGCCCTAAACCAAACTCATTATCTTGTTAATCCTTCCTCACTGTGCGGGTAGATAGGTTATATGGCCAGTCTGTGCTTCACTTTTCTGCCTTGTAAAATGTATTTGTAGGGGGAGGGAAAGAGAATAAATAATCCTTTTGGTTTATGGCTGCCCTTGTGTGCTCTTGGGTCAATGACAAAAACTACCCTGTGCGTAACCCGCCTCTGCGCGTTTAAAAGTACATCGTAAGTATCTTTGAAAGAAAGCAGAAGGCAACAGGAAGCTTTGTGAGGTCTATACAAGGATAAAAGGAAGCCCCCTAATCTTACCCAGCAGGTAGTGAGCAGTTTGCTGAGATGTATGTGTAAGTTTCAAGCTGTTCTTTGTAGCAGCTGCTGGAGCCACTGTCACCTCTCTGCCAGGCTTCTTGCTCACGTTACTTCTTAACTGCCAGGCTCTACAGCTTTGGGGCTCACTGTGACTGGGAACGGCCCTTCTGGCTCTAAAATTTTGTCACTCTGCTTATTTTAATTTAAAAAAAGTGAATATTTATAACTGTCTATAGACCCAAAAGCCTCAGCGTTAATGTATCTCATTTTCCTTACAGTTTACATCTAGTTGGTCACTAGGTCCTGTCGATTCCTTTGCAGAAGTTCTTGCCAAATTCGTCTGCTCCCCTGTGACTTTGTCTTGCTGCTTTTACTCAGCCATTCCTTGGCTCTGGCCTCAGATACTGCTCTGTCTCTTTCTGACCGCTGCTGGCCTCTCCCCTTTGCCCTTTGCCCCACCTCCAGGATCACGTTGCTTAAGAGACTCTTCGGTGTAGCTTAAGTAGGTCTTTCACAATCTGGTGCCCCTCATCTGGAGTTCTTACTGATCTGCCATCGATGGTGCTTTCACCCTTTTATCTTCCTAACAGACTTGTCTTGACCTCTCGACTGCTCAGGTGCCACTGCTTTGAGCTGCTCCTCTCACACCCTGAGGGCGCTTCTTGCCGTTTCTGTCTCCTAGTATGCCATTTACACTGCTGTACTAGATGCGAGAGACAAGGAGTTTTACCTATCTTTATGTTCCTGTTACCGAGAGCATCTTTTGGCCCATATAGTCAACATAAATGTTTATTTGAATAAAGGTTTTAAAATTTCTTTCCCAATTAGTAAGCAAGTTTTCGCTAAGAAAAAGTTATTTTTGTCTTTTTTATGAGAAAATGCTGGGCAGTATCTTCTTGTTTTACTCTCTTCTGAAAAGCCTTGCTAAGTGTTTCTTTCTGTAGCTGTTTTACCCCACCTCCCTGGGCTCAGAGACCTTAAAGGACTGCCGTGCTGTCAGTGGGGTCTCCAGCGCCTTCTCTCGGGTATACGCTTTACTTCTGGAAACACCTGCCTGTTGTAGAATTGCCTGTGAGCCATGAGCCTTGGCAGCATACTCGGCAATTAATGTCAGACTGAAGGCAGCATCCAGAATACTAGGCAAAGCTCCCTAGATTGGATTGAGAAAATTTTATTTATGCCAGTTCTCACATTTAAATTTAGGTGATCTGCTGAACTGCATATATGTATTAATATAATATGCTCTAATTTATAGATAAAATAATCTGTATAACTGAAATATAAAGTTTTATACCATTTCTCAAGTTCAGAGTTTATTAAAATTCTCACCTTTGTTCACAGCCCTAAATTCACCATTTATTATTTAAAGGTGTTTTGCAAGTGATTTTAGGGTTTTAATTTTAATCTTGCCACCTTTGCTCCTTCTCACATCCCCCAACTGTAAAGTGACTCATCTGGACTTGGAGGATTGATTGGAATGTAAAAATGTCCAGGCTTTTTGAATCTTTGCCACACCTTCTAGCAGAGTAAATAACATAATGAAATAGATTTGTATATTTGAAATGCTACTTTCTTGGCAAACTGAAAATCTTTCTAGCTTTCTGTTCTTATATTTGCTTTATAGCTGCAGTCAAGCCAAAGGTTACTCTTAAGGATTGGAGATCCGACTTGCCTTCAAGATTCATTGGTGAGCCCAGTTGACTGTTCAACTGTTCAGTTGGCTGCTGCAGACCAGCCTAGGCCATCTCTTGAGTGGGTTTAAGCTAAAAATAGATGATTCATTTTGGGTTGGCAAAGCACAGGCTCTGGATTGTTTTTTGTTGCTTGTTTCAGATGGGACTTTGTGTGCCTATGAGTAGATCTTTGTGTATACATTAGAACCTAATAATGGTTACTTTGCTTTACTTACCGCTGTGGGGTTTTATCTACATCCTCCCCCCCGCCCAAATTTCCAGTCTCTTCTTCACAGGCAGGCAAAGGAAGAGGGGATGTATATCATATAACTTAGAGCCCTAAAATGGAAGGGTCACTTGATATCATGTTGTTCATTTTACAGATGAAGTAGCATACTTAGAAATGTCTGTCATTAACCAGGTTGATAATGGCACAAGATGGAAGTGACAGTGTGAAATATCATGATGCATTGGAAAGAGTATCTTATATGGCCTTTGGAGCTGTGAACCAGAAACTAAATCCTAGCTAGCTACCTAACTTCTTTGTCTTAGTTTTCCTGATTTTTAAAATAAAGATGATAATGCCCACCTCACATGGAATTGTAAGGATTTAAGGAGATAATATATATGAAATAGAGGCTTAAGAGGCAGTGGGTGGTATTGTTTTAGGAGAGAGAATGTGGCATAGAAAAATAGTGATGTTTTGGAATTAGGCCAGATTTTTTTTTTTTTTTTTTTTTTTTGTGGTACGCGGGCCTCTCACTGCTGTGGCCTCTCCCGTTGTGGAGCACAGGCTCCGGACGCGCAGGCTCAGTGGCCATGGCTCACGGGCCCAGCCGCTCCGCGGCATGTGGGATCTTCCCGGACCGGGTCACGAACCCGTGTCCCCTGCACTGGCAGGCGGACTCTCAACCACTGTGCCAGCAGGGAAGCCCTAGGCCAGATTTTTGATTGAGCTCGGATCACTGACTGACTTTGTTTACCTTGGGCAAGTAGTTAACCTTCTTTGGGCCCCAGTTTCTGTATCTGTATAAAGCAAATATAAGAATGCATAGCAGTTGGGTACTCATGAAATTTAACTGAGATAATGTCCATGAAGATAATGTATATGAAGTTTTCAGGACAAGATAACAATTCAGTAAATGGTCTAGGAGCTGGTAGATGCTGCAGAGAAGGAACGTCTAAATTTAGCCCATCAGCCCTGTTATATACCTCAGTTTGCCACCATCTAATTTTGGTATCAGGATTAGAATTCTTCAGAAGCAAAATTACAAAACGAAATATACACCCCATTCTTACAACACAATCTTCTTTAAAAAAGTTAATTTATTTTGTATTCTAACATCATTTCTCTGTTTTCACTTAGAGTTCTTCCATCTTCTTGCCTTTCAGCTCTTCACTCCAATTTGACAAAATGATTATTGAACATTTTTAAAAACTGAAACAAAATGATAATAAAAATAAAGATTACAGACTGTGAACTGGAGTAGTGCTGCCAAAGGTTACTTTTATTTAAGTACCTTAAACACTTAGGTAAATATTCAGTAAATATATATATCAGATAGAAATATTTGATAAATAAACATTTTGGTAAATATCAAGTAAATATTTTCATTTGTAGTAGGTAAAGTCCTACAGTAAATCAAGACCATATTTAAAATAAAACATGGAGACAATGTATTTTAGACATTGCCGTTTCAAAGCAATATTCTTTCTCATCACCCAGAAATCTTTCCATTTTTGGAGACTAGTGAGGTTCAAAGGTCAGCTGTTAGCTCACCCTGTACTTTCTGAAACTACAATCTATGTTTAGGCTTTTAAAGTTAATTTTTTTTTTTTTCTTCTCCCTCCATTTGTCCCTGACTGTAATTTCTGGCCAGGATTTATATGGAGGGAACTCTGTAAACCAGGCATAATGTAGGCTGCCTTGCGTGTTTTTTGTACCTCTTCTATATTCTTGGGACTCGGTTTGAAAAAATGTTTTAAAGTAGTTCATTCCATACTGCTTCCAGATAAAATGATTATTTCACTATTGCTCCATAAAAGGCTAAAAATAAGTTTATAGAAAATTTACTTTTGACCTTTTAGTTTGTGCCCAATGTATTTGATCTAGAGGTTGAATTTACTGTAGGTAAAATATGATCAGTGGTGATAGGGAATGTGAGCAGGGTTCATCTTCAAAAGAGAATACTTTGAGAAAAGAGGTAAGGAAGTAGCCTGTAGGTAAGGAGCCATTGCTGACTAGGGCAGGAAGCCAAAAGTGAAGAACAGTGAAGCTGCTACAAAGCAAGATCCGGGCTTAAAAGGGGTGGGTGGGCTCTGGCTTTCTTATTCTTATCAACCATTTATCACTGTATTTAAATCTGTCTTCAAAGTTTTCATACTTTCATATTTTTCTCTTGCTGTATATTATAGAGTAGCACTATTCCTATATCTGGCCCTGTCTAACTAGATTTTGTTAATTATGTTTTATTTTCTGCTCTCATCCCATTACATCTTATCAGCTTCTAGGAGTATGTTTGAAACAGTATATTTTGATGTTCAGGCTATTTTCCCCCTCTAGCCTTCTTAAGGGCGCTGACCCACTTACAGGCGGGAAAACCAAAAAGATGTGTTTCTTTATTTTGGGTGTGAAAAACTGGATGTATTGCTTCAGTGGTGCCCTGATAATTCAGGGAAAAAGTCTTTTGTTCTGTATGTATTTTTTATTGAGTGACTTCCTGTGCAAAGATAAATTGTATCAACCTTTTTTCTAACTTAAGGAAGGTGTGTTATTTATATTTTGTACTTTCTGATGCTAATTATATTGTAGGTTTTTGTTTAAGAAGCTTTTTGTTAAAATTTTCTTTTTTTTTTTACACATACAATGTAATTTAATGAACATGATGTTCTTGTGATGTTTTCTTTTTAAAACATTCTGTGATATATAACAAGCATGCAATAAACTGAGTAAAATGTATTAATTTCAGTATACAGCTCAATGAATATTTACATATGCACATTTAAATATGTACATATGGGTACAGATTTACCCAGGAAAGTTCCTTAGTGCCTTTTCCTAGCCAATCCTGGCCCCTAGGCACCAAACAAAACCCTTATTCTGACTTCAAACACCATGGAATAATTTTACCTGTACAGGCATACTTTGGAGATGTTGTGGGTTTGGTTCCAGACCATTGCGGTAAAGCAAATATCAAAAATAAACCGAGTTACTTGAATATTTTCGTTCCCCAGTGCATATGAAAAAAATTTTTGTCAATTTGCTAGGACTTCGGTTTTTCTTTTTCTCCTCCCCCTTCCCCCCCCTCCTTTTTTAAAGGTTTCTCTTTTTGCCAAGTGGTAGAAATAAGTTGTGCAAATAAGTAAGAAGAATTTATAATTCATATCCTCTTTGGACAAATGGGACTATTTCTTAAGTAGGGGTTCCTAAATAGTAGGCTCAGCTATTCTGATATGTAGGGGAATTGTACAATTGGATTTGCCAGGGATTACCCCAACTTATGTTTGTTTTCTTGGCTGACTTATTAATAGGGGAAGGAGGGAAAGAAGCCCTTTCACTCTCAGAGTGTATTGGGTGATGAGTTATGTGGTCACCGTGCCCTGGCTTAATGACTTCATAGATCTCCAGTGTGGCCACAGTGTCTACGCTTTCTTCTCTGGGGTCAAGATGTCCACTTCCACTGAAAGCTTGGAAAGGTGTGCTCCAGAATGGTTGTGGTTGTTTCTGTCTAGGTGGTGGAATTATAAATAATGTTACTTTCTTCACTGTCTTGATCTCTCATTTCTAACTTTCTACTAACATGAAATGATTCTGTTATTAAAACCAAAGCAGAACAACTAAACATGTTTTCAAAAATCATTTAATTTTAACAACAATAAAAGGGAGGCTGTGTAATGGTAAAGCCTATCAGTCAAGCTTCTGCATGCCAAGCAGTACAAACCGACTGGCTGTTTTAAATACAAATAGAAGATATGGGAATGGTTGAAGAAGGTGATGGAACAACAGAAAAGCTAAGGGACAGCTAAGAGAGGCAGCAGATACCCTCATGTCACTGGCTCAGTCTTGGGATCGCATGGCTACTGGACACACCACCACTGTAGCTGGACCCGTCCGACTTTGATTTTGCTGCCTGTGCCCTTGAGTGACTCTTTCAGAGTGAGAGTGTTCCAAGCTGAGCCTGGGCCTCCAGAGAGCAGGAACAGACCACATCTCCCACTCCAGGGCGGGGAGGCAATGCTTTTTGGTGACTTCCATTTGAGCATTTTTTTACCATCAGTTTACACCCAAGGGATGATGATGATGGTAAAAATAATAATGATGATCTAGTTATCTTGATATTCATTTATTAGGAATTTGAATGAGGTACGCAGTGCCTTTAAAGGAAATCTGCTTTGACTTGAAAATGATTGTTAATTGCCACTAGTTGGAGTCTCAAGTAATGTTGCTTTGCTGTTGTTTACCCTGCATGATTCAGCCCTTACTTAGAACCTCTTGTCATTTCTTTGTCTGGTTGGCAGAGTATGGAATACTAGTTATTTTGACAGAGGGGTTGACTTAGATATATGCTTTGCCTTTAACTCTGGGTTATTTTGCTCATGAGTTGTGTGAAGCCTAATAATACTGTAGCTTTTTTAGAGCTTTAATTTTCAGAATGTACCACCCCTGTTATTGGCTGTTTATAAACATTTAAATGATTTTCTGTAAATCAGTCCAAGACTTAAATGTTTATAATGAACCTAAAACAAAGCATGAAAAATAGAAATATCTTCTGTTAATTGCTCTGGACCTGTTTCCTTGGGTTCTTTTTTGGTGGTAATAAATTTATTTATTTATTTTTATTTTTGGCTGCGTTGGGTCTTCGTTGCTGAGCGCGGGCTCTCTAGTTGCGGTGAGCAGGGGCTATTCTTCGTTGCGGTGCACAGGCTTCTCATTGAGTTGGCTTCTCGTTGCGGAGCACGGGCTCTAGGTGCACGGGCTTCAGTAGTTGTGGCTCGCAGGCTCAGTAGTTGTGGCGCGCGGGCTCTACAGCACAGGCTCAGTAGTTGTGGCGCAGGGGCATAGTTGCTCTGTGGCATGTGGGATCTTCCCAGACCAGGGTTCAAACCCGTGTCCCCTGCATTGGCAGGCAGATTCTTAACCACTGCACCACCAGGGAAGTCCTTTCTTTGGGTTCTTAAAATTTGGCTTACAGTTTTAATAGAGCACCAAAGTGGTAGGCACCATCTGTGTGACAGTTCATCACTTATCAGAGTCATGGTATTCAAGTGTGCTGAGACTGCAGAATTTAGTGAATCTTTTTATTAGTAGACCTGCAGTAGGGAGTGGGAATACATAGGATGTTATGACAGATAGTATTTGTTAGATTTTCTATTCTAATTTTCTCCTTTCTTTAAGTCTTAGAATTGAAAAATCATTTGGCAGCCTCTAGAACAGTATTTCTGAAAGTCACACCTTTTCAAACCAAATTTGATCAAAAGCATACAGTCTGTGGTTTTTTGGGGAGTCATTTTTATTTGCTGCTGAAATAGCTTTCTGGCATCTCTTAGAAAGCTGATGATGCACAGTGTTCTGGCGGCTCTTCAGGCGCAGGACCCGTTTTGTCAGAAACCTGACTTCGTGGTATCACCTACTATATTTTAAAGTGAATGCTCAAACCAGTGTCTGTCTCTTCAGAGACGTTATGTCATATTCTGCATCTTGCACCACTGTGTGAAAGAAACTGTGTTCCCAAACTGCTGTTTGATTCTATCTGTATATTTTTAGAGGTGGTTCATTTGGCTGTTTTCATTTATTTATAGTTTCTTAATAAAAGTCTTGAAGCAATTTATCTTGGTTGCTTTAATTTGGTATTTCACACCTGGTGCCCGTAAAATCTTACTTGGCTCCTGGTGATATGTTATGGTGCACTGGTTTGCCCTCACCTCCTTTCCCTCTCTCTGGCAGGCAAACTACAGGCCATTATTGTAAGCAGTATCATATTAGGGGAAAGGTGCTTGGTTTAATATGTCAAAAATTTTGGATTTCCTAATCTTGCACCTGTTGTTTACTAGCTGTGTGTTCTGGAATGGGTCACTTACAGGGTCCTAAACTCTGTTTCCTCATCTGTAGAATGGGAATAAAACCTGCTTTCTCTTTTATAGCACCACCGTATGAGAAGAAACGACATTGTTTTTCAGAGAATCGGGAACTTACAAATTATAATACACCATTATTTTATGTGTTACTAAGAAAGAAAATTCACTGCCTATTAAACTATGATACACCATTGATTGCAAAAATGCATCCTACTTGCAGAAATTATAAATGTAAAAAATAATGTGCATTAGAATCAATGAAATATGTTATATGTGAAAGCTCCATTCTCCATATTGCTGTAAGAGTGATATTTTTAAAACCACAAATCTTATGCTGTCATTTCCCTGCTTGAAATTCCTCAGTGACAGCTATAGCCTCAGGATAAAATCCAGACCCTTAACATGATGAACAAGGTCTGGCAAAATCTGGATCAAAGCGTGGTGTCCAGAACAGCAGCATTGGCACCACCCGGGAACTTTTAAGAAATGCAAGCTCTTAGACTATACTCCATTCCTACGGAATCAGAAACTCCAAGACAGACCCCAGAAATCTGTGCTTTAACAAGCTCTTCAGGAGCTTCTAATATGTGCCACACTTTGAGAACCACTGATCTAGGTCAAACATTTAAAATTTCATTTTTCCCCTTCCTCTAATGTGCATGTAGAAGTTAATATTCCAAGTACTGTGACTGCTAGAGTATCAGGTGAGTACTCTGCTCAAGAAGTTATCTCCCAGAAAAGAGCACTGCATCGCATCTCTTATATGAGGGGGAACTATCTCAACGACTATGTTGAATAGAATTCTTTGTAACGACATTATGAATCAAAATTATTTTAATCAGTGCTTCGTTTCAGATATTTTTAGATTTCAGTAGTGGAAGTAGTTAAAAAAAAGACAAAGGCATTTAACACCAATTTTATAATTATTTCTCACAGTTGCCAATATTGACTGTCTTTCTAAGGTCTTTTAAAGATCACATAAAAAATAAAATAATAATTGACTGTAATGTGGAGATGGCATGTGTATAAAATGGGGAAATTAACTGACCTGAATGAAATAGTTATATCTGACTGGGGATAACAGTTCAGTGGCCATATCTTATATACTTAAGTTAAAAAAAGCAACAACAGTTTATCTCAAGAATCTTAAAAATGGAGATGCTGGGGCTTCCCTGGTTACGCAGTGGTTGAGAGTCTGCCTGCTAATGCAGGGGGCATGGGTTTGTGCCCCGGTCCAGGAAGATCCCACATGCCGCGGAGCGGCTGGGCCCGTGAGCCACGGCCGCTAAGCCTACGCGTCCGGAGCCTGTGCTCCGCAACGGGAGAGGCCACAACAGTGAGAGGCCCACGTACCGCAAAAAAAAAAAAAGGAGATGCTATCTTTTGGAAAACTGAGTTTATGAAGTGGCTTTATTAATGGAATACAGTCATGACAAAGATGCATGTGAAGCATTTGAATAAACTTGCTTCATGAGAGTGAGAAAAACAATCTTTTTGAGTAATATTCATGTGAATTAAAAACTAGTAAATAGTTAAATATATTTAAATTAAATATTAGGTATTGTAAGTGAATATTTGACTGTTCCATCTCTCTAGCTAAAAATATTTCAGGGAGCAATTGCCAGATAATAGTAATTGTAGTTTCCAAAAACTACATCGTTCTCACTGCCTGGAATGGGCTATCACATCTTTCTCCTCATTTTGCGGTTCTTGTGTTCTTTGAAGCTCTCTTGCCCTCCTCTGCCCATATCTGCTGTGCCTTTTTTCTTTCCCACCCCGAGGTTAAGAGTACCCTTCTCCTGCTTCCTGTAGCATGTGGCACATACTGTAGCATCAGTGCACCTAGCTTCATTGCTTGGTGCTTTCTGTAGCTTCATTATATCTTCTATTAATTTGTAAGTTATTTTAAGGCTGTCTCCATAGAGTAATGCATAACTAAGTGTAATGAGCATGGGCTTTGTAGACAGTCTTGGTTTGAAGGATGGCTTATCCGCTGTTTAGTTTTATAACCTGGAGAAATTTATTTAATTTTAGTCTCCAGATATTGAAGATAATAATTAGTTTGTTGAATTATAGTAAGGATTGAATGCCCATGGCTCAGGATATATTTCTTAAATGAGAAAGAGGGATTTTTTTCTAATTTAGACCTCACTCTCTATGGATAGATCAAAAGCAGTAGTAATCCATATATGTAATATTAGCATATGTTTCAGATTTTTATTTATTAACTAATATTATTTGCATCGTTTCAGACAATATTTGTTTAATTCTATCCCTTAGAAAAAAAGTCACCCACAACCTTACCTTCCAGTGGCAGCTATTGGTATATATGTTTGCAGTCCTTTTCTTGTTTATTTTTACATAAATGAATTTACTAAAATACAGTCTCATTTACCTGATTATAACTGGAATAGGAAAAGTCTTCTTAATGTGAATCTATTTTAATTAGGGACATAAATTTCACATAAATGGTGAAAAGGGTTTATCTGGGCCTTATCTTGGTATAAGAATAACTATAAACTATTAAAATTAAATTAATTTTACCTTATACTTAACAAAATATAATATCATTGTTGCATCTGTAGGCCGGTTCATAGAATAAACAATGACTCAAATATTACTTCTGTCGTAATATCCCCATTCCCCTCCCTCCAATATATTTTTCACTTCCTGTTTGAATTTTACAGGAATTACTAAGAGGGTCTTATTTTGTCAAATAGTTGAGAGCTTCATCTCTTTTAACAGTGATCTCCCCTAATTCTTTTTTTTTTTTAATAAATTTATTTATTTATTTTTTATTTGGGGCTGTGTTGGGTCTTTGTTGCTGCGCCCGGGCTTTCTCTAGTTGCGGCAAGCGGTTCCACTCTTCGTTGTGGTGCGCGGGCTTCTCATTGCGGTGGCTTCTCTTGTTGCGGAGCACGGGCTCTAGGCATGCAAGCTTCAGTAGTTGGGGCACACGGGCTCAATAGTTGTGGCTCGCAGGCTGAGCTGGTCCACGGCATGTGGGATCCTCCCAGACCAGGGCTCGAACCCGTGTCTCCTGCATTGGCAGGTGGACTCCCAACCACTGTGCCACCAGGGAAGCCCTCCCCTAATTCTTATATGTATATATTGTCTTCATTTGAAGAGCCTCTTAACGCATTATCTTTGTTGATCTTGTCATCTGCAGTTGTTAGTTGGTTGGCTAGGTTCTCATTTGTCAGGAACTTTGCTACTATTTATATCTATTTTATTGTCCCCTTGAAGTCTTGTATATTTTCAAGATTTTTAGTTTCATTGAATTGTATTGATATCTGCATTCTGTTATCAAATGCTGAGTTTCAGAGAAAAACTGACTAATCTGTGCCTCCATTAAATAGATCTGTGTCTCTTTTTTGTTTAAGTAGGGAGAGAGACTTTAATTTTATGACTGGTCACTTCATTTGTGAATATTTTTGTGTTTACTTTCTTTTGCAAACTCATTGCAAGTTTGTGATTAATGACAATTTACTAAATACAGTTTTTAATATGGCCATTTTTGCTTTAATGTACTACTGACTGTAAATTTCATTTAAAAAATAAATCTTATTTTTTAATGAATTCAAGAATATTGGATTCATAAGGTCCTGTAATATTGTTTGCTACTGTAAACAGTGATTCTTTATAATTGTTATGCACTCTTTTTAACTGAAAAGCGGTTGGATTGTTTTCTATGGATAAATTCCTAAGGCAGGGTCACAGGATAGATAGGTGACCTTTTTTTTTTTTTTTTTTTTTTTTTTTGCGGTACGCGGGCCTCTCGCTGTTGTGGCCTCTCCCGTTGTGGAGCACAGGCTCCGGACGCGCAGGCTCAGCGGCCCTGGCTCACGGGCCCAGCCACTCCGCGGCATCGGGATCTTCCCAGACCAGGGCACGAACCTGTGTCCCCTGCATCGGCAGGCTGACTCTCAACCACTGTGCCAGCAGGGAAGCCCCCTGCTCTAATTTATTAAGTCTGGTAGAGGGACTGAGTCTCTTGTTGCAAAATGTCCTCCCCAAGCGTGCCTGTATTCTACCTTCAGGTCAGGACCAGTTCAATCCTACATCCCCTTGAAACCTTCCTGGATCACTAAGTCCTCATCATTTTCATCGGAACCACTTTGTTCTTAAATTAAAAGCTATTGTGCAATTTTTGTCTTGGCTCCTGGGCTAGGTCCCTGGGACACGGACTCTGCTTTGATTTTTCTTTTTTGTTACCACTCTTACTTGACAGTGTATTCATTGTTTTGCCCTGTATGTGCTTGCCTGATATTTCTCAGCTCTTGGCCTTGGTACTTAACCTCAGTCATCCTACCAGGCCGTATTCCTATTCTGTGATCATGGAACCTGACTCTAGAATTTTATCCCTGAATGAGAGGGAGGGAGAGAAATATCTCTGTCACAGAGATTAAGGCTGTATGTTTGATATAATAATGATGAGATATTTAGATATCTGGATTTTTGTATGTTAGCACAAAAAGAATGGCTCTTTAAAGCAACAGTGTCTCTTAAAATTTTGAGGTGTTTATATATGCTTGCTTTGTTGAGCTGAGCTTGTGGCAGCTTTCTTGCTCTCTTGGGTATCTGCTTTTTAAATAACTGTTGGTGGGCTAGCGACATTCCAGCTTAATTTCCACAGTGATATGGCAGCAAAGAGACTGTTATTTCTGTGAGCAGTAGTTAAAGTTAATATAGCAGAAACTAAAGTGTTTCTTTGTAAACTACAATGTTATATATAAGAAAGTGCTGTCATACAGCCCGTATTAGTTTCACTCCAAAGTAAAAGAATAAAAGTGATGTTGTTATTTCTACATTTTTACTTTGTGCCCATTATACATCTAAAGAACTTTTATTGCATCTTTCATAATTCCCTTTAGTATCCAGATATTGTCAAAAATTTTTGTTTGAAACGTTTTTGAAGAGAGATATTGTCAGAAAGTTGATGTGCTTTTGCAGCTTCAGATGGAAAATTTAAAAATGTTATTCAAAAGATCTAAATCCAGACACTGTACTTTTCTAGTAACATCTAGTCAGTTCACACTTAATAGTGAACTTTATCCATTTCTTTTTATTATTTCTCCCATATCAACTTAGGATATTGGTTTTGGCAACCATTCATATTTTTGTTACTAAAATCTTCCTATTTTAAGAATAGTAGATTAAAAATAGCTTGTGGATATGGATGTTTACCCTTGTCACTTATTTCCCCCTCCCTCATTTCTCTGAGGGTCAAGGTAGGTCGTGAGATGTTTGCTGTGCTTTTTCTCCTATTTTGTTAATAATAGTTATTAATGAAAGAGAAAGGAAAAAATATTTCTTTGTTCGCTCAGAACTGCTTTGTATTAGTAGAACATTACATTTTCTGTATAGTTGAGTACAGTAAAGTATTCTATAGTAACTCAGGTTTTTATTTATTTATTTATTTATTTATTTATTTATTTATTTATTTATTTATTTATTTTTGGCTGTGTTGGGTCTTTGTTGCTGTGTGCGGGCTTTCTCTAGTTGCAGTGACCCAGGGCTACTCTTTGTTGTGGTGCGCAGGCTTCTCACTGCGGTGGCTTCTCTTGTTGTGGAGCACTGGCTCTAGGTGTGCGGGCTTTGGTAGTTGTGGCGCACGGGCTCAGTAGTTGTGGCTCGCAAGCTCTAGAGCACAGGCTCAGCAGTTGTGGTGCACAGGCTTAGTTGCTCTGCGGCATGTGGGATCTTCCCGGACCAGGGCTTGAACCCGTGCCCCCAGCATTGGCGGGCGGATTCCTAACCACTGCGCCACCAGCGAAGCCCGCAACTCAGTTTTTACATCATCTCTCCCACTGAATACAAAACATGGTAGAGGGAATTGAATTACTATATTTTTAGTGCCTTTAATACATCTACCTCATTGACAGAAGAAATACGACAAAATAAATACATTAAAATCTATAATGTTCTTCCTTAACAATACATTCTGTACTTTACAAAGTTCTATTTAGAGTTACTGGTTCAATAAATGGCATTTGTTCTAGATACAGATTTTCCTTTAACTGGTAAATGGATTTCCTGTGGTCTGTGGCATATGGTGTTAGTTTGTTTGGCAGCAAATGAGGTAAGGGTATAAAAATGAATTCAAAAGTAGGAGGGTGGGGTAGGGAGAATTAGCTATAATTTAAGGCTTGTTAAATGGTCTTGTTGGATTTTCTTTTTTCATTCTTTTCCTTGATATAATTCTGACTTCCCGAGTTACCAGGGATAAATCAAATAGGCCTCAGTTTTCTATTCTGTAAAATGGAGGATAGTAATAATATCCATCATAGAGTTGTAAGGAGGATTGAATAAGTGAACATAGGTAAAGTGCTTAAGACAGTGCCTAGCACTCATTTAAATCTCCCTTGTTATTATTACATTTAATACTTTTTTTAATTGATTGTTTCCTATATGGAAGCTTTTTAGTTTGATGTAATCCCACTTGCCTATTTTTGCTTTCATTGCCTGAGCTTCTAGTGTCATTGCCAGGACCAGTGTTATGAAACTTTTCCCCTGTGTTTTCTTCTAGGAGTTTTATGGTTTTATGCCTTACATTTAAATCTTTAAACCATTTTGAATTGATATTTGTGTATGGTGTAATATAAGGGTTCAATTTCATTCTTTTGCATGTGGATATCCAGTTTTCTCAAGACCATTTGTTGAAGAGACTATCCTTTAACAAGACTGTACTTTATCCTATAACAAAATAACTTTTGCTATTTTTTTATACTGGTAGTTTGGCCACAGAGGTTCATATTCTTTCTCTTACCTGCCTGGAATAGGAAGTGGAGAAATAGGTGAGCCTGGTTTTTTTCTTGTTGATGTCTATGAATTTAGTGGTAGGCAAATAGGTAAATTTCTTGAGGACCCCTGAGGATGCAGTAAAGTGAATCTGAATGGAAGGTGAAGAACATCTGTGATGTGTGATGTGATGGGTACTGAGTCGTGAAAAGAAATCTGGATTTTGAGGCACAGTTAATTTGGCTTTTGAAGTTGCAAGAATAGGAATAGTTGCATCGTTGAAAGAGATGAGCATTTTTAAACACTGGGAGGGAGCCATAGGATTTTTGGTGGGGTTATTGAGGTATCTGAGAGTGATTCTGCATTCTTCCAAATTCATAAACAGGTGTTTCTGAAAACCTTTTTAATCTCTAAAGTCACAGTATGAACTTGGAACCCAGAGGAGGAAAAACAAGAAAAAAGGACTGTACATCTCTCTCTCTCTCTCTCTCTCTTTTAATATTTATTTATGTATTTATTTGGCTGTGCTGGGTCTTAGTTGCGGCACGCAGGATCTTTGTTGCCACATGCAGGATCTTTAGTTGCAGCATTCAAACTCTCAGTTGTGGCATGTGGGATCTAGTTCCCTGACCGGGGATCGAACCCAGGCCTCCTGCATTGGGAGCTTGGAGTCTTAGCCACTGGACCATCAGGGAAGTACCCTCCACAGTCTTAAGAGTGCTTGTTTTCTAGATGCAGCCTATTAAACTTTATACATAAGATTTCTTTTTTTGTGTCTAATTAACAGTGTAAAAAATGGCTGGGTAGTTTTTCACCAAATTTAGAAGATTTGAGATGTTCTGAGTGAAAATATAGGCTATGGGGTCATACTTTGAGTGGCTTTGGGAGTAAGGTGGCCATCATCTGTGAGAGGGGGGCCGGTGGATGATTTGGAAGCCCTGCCGCACTTCATCCAGGACGTAACACAGATAGCAACAACTCACGGCTTCAAGTGTGAGTCTTAAATAGAAAGTTACCAGGGCAGATGAGCTTAAGTGCTGGTTGGCAGCTGTCTGTAGCCTGCTCCAGGGGTAGTAGCAGCAGTCATTCTCCAGTGCAAATGGGGAGAGGCCAGTTGCTAGTGTTAAATAAAATCCATTGTCCACGGCCTTTATAGGCAAAAAAGCAAGCCAAATTTTACTGACAGTTTTTGGATGGTGGCAACATTCTGGGAAAGGAGATCTGTTGATTTGATATTGATAAGTTTGTTCAGAAAAACCCAAACGAACATTTTGGCCAACCCAGTATTTACTGGGTAGTTACAATGTGTTAAGATCTTTTTTGAACAAAGGACAGAGATTCTGAATTCCTAGAAGTAACTCTTTACAAAGCTATGCATGGCCCTTATGGAGAAAATGACAAAATATTACTGAGGATGTAAAAGCCCTCTTGAACATAAGGTGAACATAGGATGGAATGATTTAATATTGTGCAGAAGCCATTTCTTCTGAAGTAGTCTGTAAATTCACTGAACATGTGTAACTTGTAATCTGATCTAAAATAAATAATTGCTGGGACAATTGGTCATCCATATGGAATAAGACAGTACTAGAGCCCTACCTCACACATTAAAGAAAAACTCCAGGTGGGTAATTCTGTGAATCATCACTGCATCAGAGTTTGAAGGTGTGCATAGCCTGCTCATTAGAGTTTTACTTCTAGATACACACTTTCAAGCAAGGGGGTTCCATATTTTATTCTTTTGTGACCCAGTGCGTACATTGACCTGTCTGTGTATAACGGAAATATGTTTAAAGAAGCAGTACTCTTATATATGAAACACACATTTCCTACTTTCATTTTTAATAAAACATGGTCTGTAACCAAGTGTATTGGTTTCATGAGTTGCTGAGTGTAGCTTGACAGAGTCTGCCTTTGAGAAACCCTTGTATGCCTGCACAAGGAGATGTGTGTGAAAATGTCAGCGTGTTTGTGATAATATAAGGTGATACATCCTAGACGTTTGTTGAGAAAAGGGCTCAATATACTGGTGAATATTCAGATGATGTAATACTCTATGACAGTTACAGCGAGAACTGGAGTTACCTCTGTCAACATGGGTAAATCTCAGAAAACAAACTGAGTGGAAAAAAAAATTGTAAAATGACATACAGTATAATACCACATATTGTTTATTGGTACAAGCTGTATGGTTAAAGTATAAACCATGCACAGACTGTACATGTTTATTGGTACAAGCCGTATGGTTAAAGTATAAACCATGTATAAACATGCATGCATAGACTCATGCACAGGAATGATGAGTCTTTAATTTCAGGATAGCTTTTAACTGTCGAAGGAGGGGAATGAATCCGGGGGCTTCAGCTCTGCCTGTAATAACTGAGTCCTTCATTTAAAAGATGCGAAGCAGTTATGATGAAATATCAAGGTTTGTTAATATTGCAAGTGGGCATGCCGGTTTTGTATGTTTGAAATAATGGAATATAATGTAATAAACAAGAGAGAGAGAAAAAAAGAGCAAAGGGGTTAGATGAGGCTGGACCCTTAAGCAGGGCCCAGATCATCAGAGTTGTATTTATCATGTTAAGAATATTTTGCTTTATCTCAAGGGCAAAAGGATTTAAGAAAGAAATGAGATCAGATTTGTGTTTTTGAATGGTTACTTTCACTACAGTGTGGGACATAAATTGGGTGGGTGGAGGCTAAGGGTAACATGTGGTAATAATTCAGTTGAGGGGCATTTGTGGTCTGAGTACAACAGGGTGGTGGGAAGCGGGGAGGGTCTGTAGACATCAAGGAGGCCAATTCATTGGTGGCTGGTCATATTTAGGGGCCGGGACTGAAGTTGAGGATAACTTCCAGGCTCTCTGTTCGCTACTGAGGTGTATAAATGGTGGTGGTGGTCCCTGGAAGGAGAAACAGAAGAGCTGGATTCGATTATAGGTGCACATACAGAGAGAACTAAATGGTAAGTCAAAGTTATCCGTAGGAAGATGATTATGCTAATCATTTTCAGCTTGATTTTTGAAAGAACTAGAACTTAAATTTTATAATTACTGTTTTTGTGTTCACTTAAGAGTTTTTTGAGGGTTTTTTTTGTTTTTTTGTTTGTTTTGATTACGAAGGTAATTTTCTCTTTTTTTAAATAGATTTAATTAATTAATTTATTTATTTGGCTGCGTTGGGTCTTCATTGCTGTGCACGGGCTTTCTCGAGTTGCGGCGAGTGGGGGCTGCTCCTCGTTGTGGTGTGGGGCTTCTCACTGCGGTGGCTTCTCTTGTTGCAGAGCATGGGCTCTAGACGTGCGGGCTTCAGTAGTTGTGGCACGCAGGCTCAGTGGTTGTGGCATGCGGGCTCTAGAGTGCAGGTTCAGTAGTTGTGGCGCACGGGCTTAGTTGCTCTGCAACATGTGGGATCTTCCCGGACCAGGGCTCGAACCCGTGTCCCCTGTGTTGGCAGGTGGATTCTTAACCACTGCACCAGCAAGGAAGCCCAAGCAGGTAATTTTCTCTTTAAAGATGGAAGAGGGGGGATTCCTGGCAGTCCAGTGGCCCGGGTTCAATCCCTGGTTGGGGAACTAAGATCCCGCAAGCCACGCAGAGAGGCCAAAAAAAAGTTGGAAGAAAAAGGTGCTAAGATTGTTTGACAAAGTACCTGTTTGAATACTAATGGAGATACTTGAAATGATAACAGAGAATTGGGTTTGCATCATGATACAATTTATATATGTTTATAGAACTTTCACACGTACCAGTGGATATTGGGTTAATCTGTTCTTTTTTTTATGCTTTAGCATTCTTAAACATTAGAAGAATTTTTAAAGTAATACCACTGTTTCCTAGGTGTATAATTTTAACTTCTGTTTCAGTTGCAGCTGGTTCAGGAAGCCAGCTTTGTGCTTATTCTTTTATTACTTTATTGTCTTCCTTTTCACGTGAAAGAAATTTGATAAAACCCAGAGTTGGCCATTCCAACTGACCCCATAAAGAGAAACCGTTTTTCTGTTGGGAGCATGATGGAATGCACGTGCTGGTGGAATGGAAACTTACTTTGCTTCTCTACATCCATCTTTTTTTTTTTTTTTTTTTTTTGTGGTTACGTGGGCCTCTCACTGTTGTGGCCTCTCCCATTGCAGAGCACAGGCTCCGGACGTGCAGGTTCAGCGGCCATGGCTTACGGGCCCAGCCGCTCCGTGGCATGTGGGATCTTCCCGGACCAGGGCACGAACCCGCGTCCCCTGCATTGGCAGGCGGACTCTCAACCACTGCGCCACCAGGGAAGCCCTACATCCATCTTTATATGTTGGAGCTGTTATTAAAAATCTTCAGAGATGATAGTCTGTTGTGTGTTTCATCATCAAAGATTGTGTCCCTTTGTTTGTAAATCAGTGTATTGCCTAGCACAGTGCATGGCACGTAGTTGGTCTTTAATAAATTACTTGTTGAACAAAAGTACATGACCAACATATTGAATATTTGAGTCTTTTACAGTGTGCCTTTGAAGTTCAGTTACTACTTTGTGAAGATAAAACAGCACTTCTGGAAGCATATTTTTACTTAGAATAAGAACACAGACAGTGGTTCACAGTGAGCAGGATTAAATTACTGGTTTGAGGTGTTCCTGTAATGTAATTCATGGTAGCACGAGCCTTGTTTGTGCTGACCCCTTCCCTGGTCAGGCTGTTTTATAAAGTACCTGTGGGAATTCCAGATAAGGCTTTTTTGTTTGTTTAAATTCACACATATATTATTCAGAATTATAAAGTAAATAATTATATTGTGTTTGGACATTGAATTTATTTTAGAAAAGGATTAGGTAATTTTAGGATTTGGAAGTAGTTTCATGTTTTTAAATTAAAGAAAGAAGTTAAATGTTTGAACATTAGCTGTCTTCTTGACCTAACAGGTTAAATATCTGTACAGCAAGAACTCAGTTATCCAGGGTTCTTTTCTTCTCCATCGCAACTATCTAAAATACAGGTGAGAGAAAAAATACAGAGTTTTGAAACTTTGTGATGTGCAAGACACCAAACCAGAAATTGGCTGGTTTGGAGAAGGTGGTGAAACCTGGGCTTGGGAGAGGAAAATGCGTGTGCAGGTCACCAAACTACAAGAGGGCCGAGTTCTGTGGAGGACCGATGGTCCACAGACCTGACTGTTGAAGGAAGAGTGTAACTGCTGAGATGGAGTAGGGAAGCATGGCTTTTATAAGGCAGAAGAGACAGGGTTGGATCCAGATAGGAGATCAACTTGGGTAGGGAGGTATGGCAGGATGGCAGGGACAGATGGGGAAGGAGTGGCCTTCAATTCTGCATTCTGCCTGGATTATTAAAATGTGGAAAGAAAGCCTGTGGCTGGTCAGCACTTTAGGAATCTCTTCAGAAGAGGCTTTTTCATTTTTGCTGACATTAGGCAAAAAATAGTTGTTACAGTTGATTTTTTTTTTTTTTTTTTTTTAAGCTGAAGAGATCATTCGTGGAATTATTGCCATTGGGCCCATTCTGGGCAGATAGAGCTAAGGTTGTGAAATCATGTGGTCTCAACATGCTTTTTTCTGGACTGAGAGGCCCTGGGTCAAGGTGGGTCTGGCCTCTCTTATACCTGAGTCATTTTGCACAAAGAGTAATTGCATCAGTAGTGAAATTTTATTCTGTGCCCTTTGTGTCTTTTTAAAGATTATTTGAATAAATGTGAAAGCATTTGGATAATGCCTGGCTCATAGCAGGAACTAGAGTTTAGATGGCTTTTTCCATCAAAAAAATTATAAACTTCCCTTTTCTGATTCCAGTGTAGTTCCAACAGAATACTCTGTGAGGTCTGCAGCGATATCACTCTTGTTCATGATGAAGCAAACAGAGAATGATATAGTAAATGGTCAGTAAGGTTACAGTTGCATGTAAGTGCAAGTCTATTGGAAGTGTGTTTTAAAATTCATGTTATTATCCATTCAGCTGCTGTATTTACACCAGAATGGTCTTTCTCAAGAATGTAAAATTTATGATTGAAAACACATAAGGAATACTGTGGAATAATAGTGTTTAAAGAGTTAGCAGTACTCAGAATAGATACTGAAGTAGGTAAGAAAATAGAAGTCTTAAAACTTAACAGTAATTTTGCTGTTAAAAACTATTTTCTGCTTAAAATGCTTATTGAATTGTTAGGAATATTGTTTTCAGTTACTGTTTGATCAAATTTTACTTCAGATTTTAAGTTTCAAACTTTATTGAGTATAGTGCATTTTTTGTTTTTATAGCATGGATTATTATTAGAAAAGTTAATGAGCCATTGTAAGGAAACAGTTCTTTCTTTGTTGGGATGTCTGTAGTGGAATATGTGCAGGAGCTCATCTTAAGCAGTTAAACTACCAGTAAAGATGTTCTTTGATGATGAGGGTGTCACTTGTACAGATTTTTGTATAGCAGTTTCTCAGTATGTTTGATTTTTTTTTTTTTTTTGCGGTACGCGGGCCTCTCACTGTCGTGGCCTCTCCCACCGCGGAGCACAGGCTCCGGACGTGCAGGCTCATTGGCCATGGCCCACGGGCCCAGCCGCTCCGCGGCATGCGGGATCTTCCCGGACCGGGGCACGAACCCGCATCCCCTGCATCGGCAGGTGGACTCTCAACCACTGCGCCACCAGGGAAGCCCCTGTTTGATTTTTAAATGTGGAAAGTCTTTGACCTGGTAAGTTACTCCTGAGACTGTGTTCCAAGAAAATAGCGAACTATTGAAAGAGTTTTTATTTTAGCTTGGTATCACAAGTCAGACTGTACTATAATGGATCCAAGAATGAGGAGAAACAAATTGACTTTAAAGCATTCAGTATATAAAACATTAATTTTACTGCCACATTTAAGCTCCACCTTATTTTGGGGGGGGGCTGTATGTAGTTTTTGTTGGCTGTTTCTTTTTTTCTTGCGGTACGCAGGCCTCTCACTGTTGTGGCCTCTCCCGTTGCAGAGCACAGGCTCAAGACGTGCAGGCTCAGTGGCCATGGCTCACGGGCCCAGCTGCTCCGCGGCATGTGGGATCTTCCCGGACCAGGGCAGGAACCCGTGTCCCCTGCAACGGCAGGCGGACTCTCAACCACTGCACCACCAGGGAAGCCCTGTCTGCTGTTTTTTTAAACAAATCTTTTAATTAATTTATTTTTATTATTTGTTTGTTTTTGGTTGCGTTGGGTCCTCATTGGTGCGCGCGGGTTTTCTCTAGTTGGCGGCGAGCAGGGGCTACTCTTTTTTGCGGTGCGTGGGCTTCTCATTGCGGTGGCTTCTCTTGTTGCGGAGCACGGGCTCTCGGCGCACAGGCTTCAGTAGTTGTGGCACTCAGGCTCAGTAGTTGTGGCTCACGGGCTCTAGAGCACAGGCTCAGTAGTTGCGGTGCATGGGCTTAGTTGCTCTGCGGCATGTGGGATCTTCCCGGACCAGGGCTTGAACCTGTGTCCCCTACATTGGCAGGCAGATTCTTAGCCACTGCGCCACCAGGGAAGTCCCTGTCTGCTGATTTTAAAACAACCATTTAAACGAAACCTTATTTCACTTTTTCAGGATTTAAGTCATATATTATTTGAGTTCCTAAAATTCTCCTGAATAAGTAGTGATGAATAGACTGTCTAACTTGTATGCCTCTAGGTCACGTGTACACCAGTTGGGAATTTTTGCCTGTTCTTGCCACCAGTTTGTAACTAAGTCCTTAGTAAGATTCTTTATTCATGAATTCCTAACACGTAGAAATAGCATCTCTAGTCAACAGAATTTCTTATACTTTCAAATGACACCTTATTATTTACTGCATATTTGGGGGGAAGAAAGGACTAGGAAATATATAGAAAATTTTTGTGACTTCATTGAAGTTCAGAATCAATGTAAGATAGTGAAATCAAAGTTTTAGATTATAGGCTTAATGATTTAGAAAGTAGCAGGCATACACCTTTTCTATTTTGGTTTTTTATTCAGCTTGTATTATTTAATGTCTGCCTGAGTAAGCACCCGTGCTAATAAGCACATAGGCACTAAAGCTTAGCTCTTGTCCTCAGTCAGCTACTCAGCATCATACCTAGTAAAGAGTCATCAACCGCCAGCACTGGAAAGCCTGAAACGAACCTGGGTTATAGGAGCTGGTTGACCCTTATCAAGGTGTAGAGAGAACCCAGTGTGTGATATGTTAAACACTCATTAGTTTTTTTGTTTTGTTTTATTTTTTTGCGGTACGCGGGCCTCTCACTGCTGTGGCCTCTCCCGTTGCGGAGCACAGGCTCCAGACACGCGCAGGCTCAGCGGCCATGGCTCACGGGCCCAGCCGCTCCGCAGCATGTGGAATCCTCCCGGACCGGGGCACGAACCCGTGTCCCCTTCATCGGCAGGCGGACTGTCAACCACTGCGCCACCAGGGAAGCCTGCTTATTAGTTTTTAAGAGAAGGATTTTTTAAAAATGAATTCTGTTGTAACTGTGTATGGGCCTGGCCTGGGTGTGGCTATTCCATTTCTCCAATAAGGAATTCTCTTTACTCCTGTTCAGCGGGGCAGAGTGGAGCAAGGAATCTGAGATTCTGTTAATTATCAAAATGGTTTCTCATCACAGTACCTTACCATACCTTCTCCAAAAGATTGTAGCCAGATCACAGTCTTTCCTGAAGCAAAGACTTTCTCCAAAATAACCAGTCCTTGCTTCAGGAAAGGTTGTAATCTGCCTACACTGGGGGTAGGGGTGAGTGGGGAAGGAGCCATGGCTCTGTCCAGCTAAGCTCTGTGTATTCAGTAGCATCCCCCCAACAACCTGCCATCTCCCCAGTCCTTGGTTTTTATGCCGAGGCTCTGTGGTTCTGGGGTGGACTAGTCTCTGGTCCGTGTCTGGCACTGCTGGTTGTAGTGCTTCGTTCTTCCTATTTGTTACCTCCTGCATCGACTTTGTTTTCTAAAAACATTGTTGAATTTCTTGTTCCTTGATTTTTACTATTCCATTGTCTTTGTTATTTTGGATTTTCTTGTTTTTTTTTGTTTGTTTTTTACTACGGGAAGGAGAGAAGAAAAATGTATGGTGTTAATCAGTCATGTTTAAATTAGAAGTCCTTTAGCTATGGTTTTCTGAGTTTAAACTCTGAATACTTAATGGTATAATTATGTATATTTTGATGGAATTAACTAAAATTTGGATTTACTTGAATGAAGTAGGTGATTAAAACAGACTGATTAGTGTAATAACTTTTTAAGAGACATACATTTATTAGAGTGGAATGTCCTATTCCTGAAATCTTTTGGAGCATCAGAAGTTCTTATTTGAAATCTGCCTTTCTTTGCCTGTGCCTAGTAGTATTTGCTTTCCTTGCTTGTGTTTCAGTCATAAGCACACTTGAGTGTATTACCGGTAGACATCTGTAAGACACGGTAATGGCTCCTTACAGCGGAGATTCTTAACTGTGGGTGTGTGTCAGACTCCTAGTGACATGTGCCCAGGCCACATTCCAGACCTACTGAGTCAGAATCTCCTGCTTGTAGGCTTTTGTCTTTTGAAAAAGCTTCTACATGATCATGGTGTATAGTCTTATAAGAACTGTTGTGTTACAGATCCTAAAATAAATATAGATTAAATTTTGCATGACGTTTTATATCTTACCAGAAATAAACTCCATATTCTTCATTCAAGGGTGTCAGAATCTGGTTCCAGTCTTTGTTTCTAGCATTTCTGCCAATATTCTCCTGTGGGTACCTTGTATATCAGCAAAACTGGACTTTCCTGTTGCCATGCCTGTGCTTATTCCTGAGGTTCCCCTTACCTCAAAAGCTCTTCCTCACAGTTCAGCCTCAGTTGTCACTACTTTCTCTATGGATTCCGTGGGGACTAAACGAGCCAGAGAAAACATTTCTGCCTTTCTGGGTATTTTGTTTTGTTCTCATTGTATTCCCTGGACCTTGGAACCTTGACTATATTGAGGTGATTAAGGTAATAATCTTTCTGAACCATGGTCTGCCTTGTTTTATATTGTTATTTGTATACTTGTCTGCTCTAGTGTGTCAGACACCTGGTTCCATGCACGAAGACAGCTTTTACTCATTTTTAACAATAAAATAGTTTGATAAATATTTCTTGAACAAATGTGAGGTATCTTCTCTGTATGTGGGTAGTCAAGCAGAATTTGGAACTATAGGGTAGAATCACAAAATTTATGAGCACAGCTGTAGGAGAGAATATCACAGTCCCTGAGTTCTCTCTGATCTGAGTCGGTGGGATGATCAGACTGGTGGAGTACTTTATAGCTCCTGCCCCATCAGAGATACCAGTTTGATGTTTTTCAAGACAGTCCTCAGTTGTGAGATAAATTTGAACTGAGATGGTACTGTGTCATGTGTGAATACAAGGGGGAGCATTTGTAGCATTTGGTTTCATGGGTGCTAGTCTCAGCAGCACCTAATGTTTTGAATTTTTGTTCCACCTTAGGTAAGGCTCCTATGTTGAACACTAAAGCTTTTATTTTCTTACCTGTTCAGTACTGCCCTTGCAGGTTAGTGAGTAGTTTAAAACTAGGCAGTGAGTTTCCCATGTGTTAACATACATGACTGGGGGGTTTGCAGAATTTCATATTTGGTGGTGAAGAGTATTTGATCTGAACCAACTGGAGGGTGATGAAAGCATGTGTTAAGAGCAGTGTACAGGGGAGAACTCACTGGTGGCCTATGATGATCGGTTTTTTTTTTGAGTCAGCTTTATTAAGGTATGATTTACATTAAATAAAGAGTCACCAGTTTTAGGTATACAATTCATGGAGTTGTGACTGTTGTACGTATACATGGTATAACCACAACCGCAGTTGTGAGGTAACATTTCGTCAGCACCAGAAGTTCCCTTGAGCCCTTTTACAGTTAGTACCCTTCCCCCACTCCTTATGGTCCTATGGTTCCAATGGTTCCTGGCAACCATTGATCTGCTTTCCATCACTGAAGTTTTGCCTTTTTAAAATGGAATCATATACTCTGTAGTTTGACTTCCTTCACTTAGCACAGTTCTTTTGAGTTCATTCATGTTCTGGTATTTGTTCATTGTCTTGTATTGCTGAGTAGTTACTCCATTGTTTAACCACAGTTTATCCTTTCTAGTGTCATCTTTTGGTGAGCTTGAAACTGCACATTATTTGTTTAAGGGTTTAGTTGACATCTGGTATCCAAACTTCCCATGAGTATGATTTTTCTTGTTTAGAAGCTCATTAAAGTCAAATAGAATCTTAGACTGAAGGACTTGAATGTAGTGGTTATAGTGGTTACATATGAATCTGGTAATGTTTCTTCAAGTGTGGCCCTTAAACCACCTACATCAGTTTCCTGGGGTGCTTACCAAGCATGCCAATTCCTGGGCCTTCTCTCAGTCTTAGTGAGTCAGTCTGTGAGTGGAGAAGTCTGAGTGCTGTAAGTGGATATCAGTACTACAGAAGATTCATCTCATCCCAGTGAGTGTCCTTCAATGTTTCCTGTTCAAGCCTCTCACCGGTGTCAGTTATTTACCACCTACCCTTCCTTCTACCGAGTCCACTGGCACAGCAGCAGATCTAGTTCTACTAGAAAGTTGGGTCTGGAAATATTTCACTGCTTCCAGCTGCTGCCTAGTAGGGCAAGCTTCCTTCCTGGCTCTCCAGTCACTAGTTGTAAGACCTTGAACTTACCCCCTGTGCCTTATTATCCTCATCTGTGAAGATGGGGTGAATAATAGTACTTCAGAGTTGTTTGAGCATTGAGTTAATTATATGAGTAAAGTACTCAGAATAGTTCTATTATTTAAGAGTTCGATTTTTAAAATATTGTTATTTTGAGTAGTATTTTTATTGCCACCCTGGAAATATACATTCATTATTTGTTTTAACTCACGTTTACCAGTTTATCAATCACCATTTTTTCTTGTAATTTAGACCTTCCTTCCTCATCGTTTCGTGTCTTCCTGAAATCTGTTCTTTAGAAGTTTCTTTAGAAGAAGTCTGTAAATGATAAACTCAGTTTTTGTTGATTTGAAAATACCTTTATTTGTTTTATGTATACATGTTTTCCTTCCTTCCTCCCTCTCTTCCTCCCTTGGCTGTGTTGGGTCTTCGTTGCTGCGCGGGGGCTTTCTCTAGTTGCAGTGGGTGGGCTTCTCGTTGCGGTGGCTTCTCTTTGTTGCAGACCACGGGCTCTAGGCGCGCGGGCTTCGTTGCTCTGAGGCATGTGAGATCTTCCCAGACCAGGGATCGAACCCGTGTCCCCTGCATTGGCAGACAGATTATTAACCGCTGCGCCACGAGGGAAGTCCGTACGTGTTTTCTTTAGCCAGTTATATAACTGAAAATGACAGTCGTTGACTCTTAGCACTTTGATGACCTTACACCACTGTTGTTCGACTTCTTTCTTTTGTGACCTCTAGTGACAGTGTAATTGTCATTTCTATGTAGAAAATCTGGCTGTTTTTCCCCCCTGTTTTTTTCTCTTGGCTTTGGAGTTCTTCAGTTTTATTGTTCTGGAGATCTCTCCTTGTCTGGAACACTTTGTGCTTTCTGAACTTGAGATGTATGTTCCTTATCAATTCTGGACAATTCTTAGCTCTTCCTTCTTCTCCCTTCTTCAAGAAGCCCAAAGAGTAGATTGGTTAGATCTTCTCATTCTCTACTCCACTTCTCAACCTTTCGTCATGTTTTCAATCTCTTTGTCTTTCTGTGATACTGGGTTCGCCAAAAAGTTCACTCAGGTTTTTCCTGTTTTACAGAAGAACCCGAGCAAACTTTCTGGCCAACCCAGTACATCCTAGATGATTTCTCCGGATCCATATTCCAGTCTCTTGTTTGTTGTCTAATCAATCAATGAATTTTAAGTCTCATGCTTTAATTTCCTGCTTGTGCTTTCGTTTCCTTCGTTTATTTCTATCAGGATTATATTTATTGTATATTCTGTATTTCATAGTACTAGTATCTGAAGCTACTTTTGCTGTTTGTTATTTCTTTTGGCTTGTTCATTGGGTATTGTTTCCTTATTTATTTGGTGATTTGAAAAAAATTATTACATCACACCTGCCCAGCCCAATCTTAACTGCTTGGAATCCCAGTTAGCCCTGATTGAAGATGCATTTCTCCCAAGAGGATTTGTTTTTAACTTCTTCCAGGCACCCAGGGATGGCAGTGACCCGGAAGCACTCCAAGCTAATTCTTGGCTGGGGGGTTTCAGAACTAGCAAGGTATAATAATACATTCAAATGCTAACTCTGCCCAAGGAGAAGCTTGAGATTGCAGATTAATAGGAGAGATTTCCCCCACCTTTTTAGTCGAGAGAAGTTTGGGTATCCGAAATTCGTCTCACTGGTTGATCCTAGTTCTTGTTTCTCTAGTCCTATCTCTTCCTAGAACCTGTCTTTGGATAGCAATTGTAGCTGGAATCCTAACCTTATTCTTGAGCCTCTCCCATTGGGATTGGATTTAGTGCTTGCAGAATCTCCCGTTTCTCTGGAAAATGTTTTTCTGATAGCTTCTTTAGGTATCCACCAGTCTCTGAAAACGGCCATTCCTACAGGAATAATATTAATGTGCTTCAGCATTTTTGAATAACTATAAACACAATTCCTATAGTAAGGTTGGTATTAGTGCTAATTGAAGCAACAGTCTTAAATAAAGCCATTTATCTAATATTGAAGAATGTGTATGGCTGAAATTATAAAGGTTGAAAGAGGCAGAACGTATTGCAGTGGACTAATAACTCTTCAGATGACCAAAACTCTCTGCCAGCAATTGTAAATTTTGTCTTCCATCTAGGGGAAACAGTTTTTAAGATGGGAACACTGCTGTTGTGTAAAGTCCATTGAAACCCTAGTTCACAAGAAAGTCTTTGAGGATTAGGCTTAACTTTGTACTTGTCAAAAAAGACCTAGTTAGAACAAGTCATGTGTTACTGGAGAATGTTTATTAAGCAATTTGCTTACGCGTTAAATTTTTAAAATCTATGTTAGACATCTTTTTTTTTCCCCCAAAGATGGTTATAGCAGCAGTACAACCCATTTTGTCATATTGCCTTGTAGAAATATGTGATAATTAACAATAGAGATGCTTCTGAAACTTTCTTAAATCTCATAACCAATCATGATTATAAAATACATGAGTTTAGAAGCAGAGAGGTTAAGAGGTAGATTGATGCTGACCTTTGCATTAGCACAGTTACAGATGAGCAGAAAGGGCCAGAGGTCTGATAGTGCTGTCATGCATAATATATCAGGGTGTACCTCCTTATTATTCACAGCTGGAGCCCTGAGGAAACAAGTTCATGGTAACCACACACCAGAAAGGTGAGAATAGGATGTGAGGATTAACCTTTATTGACTGCCTACCACGTGCACAGTTACCATACCAAGGAATTTATGTATCATCCCTTTTAAATTACCATAAACCTCTGACTTTCTTGAGAGGCTCAGGGAAGTTGTCACTGACTTCAATTCTCGTGGATTTTTAAGTGATGGAACCGGTATTCACACCTAACGCACAGGCTTTCTACCAGAAAACTGCATGTTGTTTGGAGCTGGACTTTTATCCTAGCTTTCCAGCCCTAGACAGTGCATTTTGTTGTTCTTTAGTAAATTCTCCCGAGACGCCAAGGGTGGGGGAGGGATGGAGTGGTGGTGGGGTCAGAGATAGGAACCACTTTCCCAGCATCCACTTTGCCTTTCCTTATTTTTCTTTCTTGTCTTTATAAGTTAATAATTAATTTCAGTAGCTGTGCGCATGGTGCCCAACTGAAAAAGTATGAAAGGAGTATAAGGAATTTTTGAAAAGTTAATTCCTCTCCCTGACCATCAGTCATTGAGCTCCTTTTCCTGGAGGAGAGCCATTATTGTCAGTTTCTTGTTGCTCCCACCAGAAACAGTCTGTTAACATGAGGTGCATGCATTGTATTATATCTGTAAAACAAATGGTACATGCCATACACAAATCCGCTGCACCTTTGTATTTATCATCGACCTATCTTCCATATTAGTACATAGAGGACAGCCTCTTTATTTTCGTGTAACAACTTTATTGAAAGATAATTCAGGTACCATAAAATTTAAAGTGTGCAATTCAAAGATGTTTCAGTCTACTCACAGAATTTTGTAACCATCACCAACCACCTAATTTTAGAACATTTTCATCATCCCCAAAATAAATTCTGTACACTTGAGTAGTTACCTCCATTTCTTCCCACCTCCTCAGCCATAAGCGGCCACTAACCTACTTTCTCTCTATTCTGGGAATTACATGTAAATGGAATCATATAATATCTTTAGTGACTAGCTTCTTTGATTTACCATAACATTTTCAAGGATCATCCATGTCGTAGCATCTATCAGTACTTCCATTACTTTTTATTGTTGAGTACTATTCTATTATATTACTATTTTGTTTTATTTATCCATTCATCAATTAATGGACATTAGATTGTTTCTGCTTTGGGGTAGTACGAATAATGAGGCTAGGAACATTTATGCGCAAGTTTTTATTTTTGATGTATGTTTTAGCTTCTCTTGTGTATATACCTAGGAGTGGAACTGCTGGGTCATATGGTAACTGTTTAATCTTTTGAGAAACTGCTTCTAGTTTTTCAAATGTTTTTCAAAATGCGTACATCATTTTCCTTTCTTATAAACAGTCTGTGAGGGTTCTAATATTTGCATATTTTTGCCATCACTTGTTAGTATCTGTCTTTTTGATTATTGCCATCCTAGTACGTGTGGATTCGTGGTTCATTGTGGTTTTGATTTTTGTTTTTCTGATGGCTAAAGATGAACATCTTTTCTAGGAGTTTTAAATAGTTTTAGGTCTTAACATCTGGGTCTTTGATCTACTGTGAGTTAATTTTTGCGTGTAGTGTGAGTTAGGAGTCCTACTTTATCCTTTTGCATGTGGGTGTTCATTTATCTCATCACCTTTTGTTTAAAGACACTGTTCTTATTGAATGGTCTTGGCACCTTTGTTGAAAAATCATTTGATGGTAATGTGAGGGTTTATTTCTGGGATCTCAGTGCCACACTCTGTTGATTACTGTACCTTTGTAGTAAGTTTTGAAATCAAGAAGCATGAGTCTTCCAGTATTGTTCTTTCTCAATATTGGTTTGGCTATTCTGGGTCATTGCATTTCCATATGAATTTTAGGAATGGCTTATCAGTTTCTGCAAAGAAGCCAACTGGTATTTTGATAGGCGTTGAATTGAATCTGTAGATCAGTTTGGGGCATACTGTCATCTTAACAGAATTAAGTCTTCAGTCCATTAACTTGGGATGTGTTTCTGTTTATTTAGATCTTCTTTAATTTCTTTCAGTAATCTTTTCTAGCTTTGATAGTATATATTTTGAACTTCTTTTGTTAAATTTATTCCTATGTACAGTTGACCCTTAACACGGGTTTGAATTACTTGGGTCCACTTATATGTGGATTTTTTTTAATAGTATGTACTACAGTACTACACAGTCCACAGATAGTTGACTCTGTGTATATGGAGGAACCACATACACAGAAGGCCAACTATTAAGTTGTACTTCGATTTTCAGCCGTGCCCCAACCCTCTAATTGTTCAATGTTCAACTGTATCTTATTCTTTCTTTTTCCATGGAAAGCAGAAAAATAATTTATTCGAAAAGATAGCAGAAATAAGAAATTCATCCTGAAAATATATTTTGGTATAATTCTGGTGAGATAGATTTTTCCCTCTGAACATGTTCTCCTACTGACTGCCCCACTGGAGTCTTATTGCCTTGTAAGAGTTCTTAAACATTTCGCTGATTCCCCTGTTGAGAGCAGGAAGGAGCCATCTTCAAATCCACAGGTTCCAAGGAGAGAGTAACATTATTTCTCAGAAGAACAGCACTTTCTATCTCAGAAGAGTACATAAACATTTTATGGAGGCAGCATACTTTAGGTTAAATAGGTACATCATTCATCAAAGCGTAATAAGAAAGGTGACCAGAAAAAATACTGCATTGTAGAATAAGGCATTCAAATGTGGTGGGAACATTTAAGGCAGTTGATGGCTAAAACGGTTGAGTTAAGGAAGGTGGTCTGGGTGTGGAGGTGATTTTGCATCCAGAGGAGTTCTCTTTGTGGCCTCAGTGACTGAGCACTGGCGAGCAGGTCTTCTTCCTCAAGGCCAGTGATGCTTGAGGTACCAGATGGTTTCATTTTTCAACTGTGGTCCAAAGAGAGGGTTGAGTTGGGCCAGAATATTCCAATCAGCCAAAAGAGATAGCGGCAAACTGAACAGGTCACCAATATGGTGATGATAACTCCCCGGTTGGGACCCTTACAGATGAACCAGGGCACCAGGAAGCTGATGAAGCCACAGAGCATGCTCATCATAATGAGAGGCACCGTGAGGCCGGTATATGCCATGGTTGCCACCGGAGCTCTGTGTTTTATTCTTTTTGATGCTATTGTGGATGGAATTTTCTTAATTTCATTTGCCTCATTTTTTATAGAAGAGTTATGTTGGATGCATGTGCCATAATCTATCATCATGTTATTAACAAGTCTCCCATTGATGGACATTTAGGCCCCAATATATTGCTATTTACAGACATTGTCACTGTGAGTATCAGGTGAATTCCAGTAAGGAGGTGTGCTGAGCTAAAGGATATTCAGATATTGGAATCATCTGTCAAATTAAAAATGAATATACTCTTCCTGTTTATAATTTTACAGCTAAAATTTCCAGTGGTGGGCTGTATAAAAAAATGTTCCAAACTCTTTTCAGTTAATAATGATATGCTAGAGGAGGTTCACGTTGCTAAAATGTTGCCTAGAGCAGCACTGTCCAGTAGAACTTTCTGTGATGATGGAAGTGTTCTATTATCTGCACTGTTCAGTACCATAAGTCACCAGCTGTATGTGGTTCTGGCTGCTTGAGCCCTTAAAATGAGGCTAGAGTGACGGAAGAACTGAATCTTAAATTTTATTCTGTTTAATTTGGCTAGTGGCTATTGTGTCATATAATTATAGTTGCTTTTTGATTTAAATCTTGCGGAGGTGTGCAGAAGCCATGTTCAAAGTGGTACATCTTGCGTTATTTCCTGAGTAGCAGGAGGCAGTTGTTCTAGTTAAGTTTCATCAACATACAGGTCTTAGTAAACAGTTCTCCCCCCACCCCCCGCCCTTTTTTTTTGTAGTGGCAGTTTACCCTGTACCCAGCTGGCTTCAGATTGCCTACAAACAGAGCCTTTTAGGTAGAAACACAGGGGTTCTTAGTTTGCTAGATTTTATATGTATATCTCGTCCTAATGTAAAAAGGTAGGCTTATATGAGGTAAAACTTATATATTCTCCAAAATCTGTCTTTGAAATTTATGAATTTATCTTGGCGATTATGCTATGGGTCCCTGCTTGCAGATTATGAACCAGGAAGGCTAGAATCTGTTGGTGGTTTGACTAACCTTGTATGTTAGCTCTTAACTAGGCCTTGCTCTTGTCTCTTTAACCCCTCAGTTCTCTTTGGCACTCTCACATGCTTGGAGAGGCATTGTTTACCAGCTGTTTACTCATGACCTCTGTTTCTATTGGCAGCCTGAACCTTTATTTTTTAACTATAGATTCTATATACCAAGCAGTCCACTGTATTTCTACAATGCTGGACATCCCACATGCCCCTCAAACTCTGATGAGCTGAAACAGAAGTAAGCTTTCACTGCAAACCATTCCTCCTCCTGCTGCTGTGTTTTCTCTCCAAATTAATGGTAACACTATCTTACTATCAGAAACCTAGGAGACAGACACTCACCTCCAGCAAATGAATTACTGAGTTCTGAGTTCAGGTTTTCATCATTTCCTCCTGCGACACCTCACTAGTTTCCCTGCCTCTGTCTTTTATCCTTTCTACCCATTCTATATACCAATTTCATATGTTTTTTGCAGAGAGCAACTCTCTGGTCCTAAAATTGTATCTCAGTGGCTCCTACTTGCCTTAAGGATAGAGCGCAAATCCCTTAGAACTGTGGGTCGTTCCTCTGTCAGCTGGCTGCTGCTGAACCTCTTCCCTGTCTCCAGCCACACTGGACTAGTTTAGGCCTTTGTGCCTCTCATCACCCTGTTCCTGGGCCTTGGCCACCCTCCTCCACCCCCCTGTGCCTCATTCTGTTCTGTCTCTAAGATCACTCCCAGCATGTAGATGTTTCTGGCTCAGCCCTCTGCCACCTCCTCCTCTATAACAACACTTGGAGCAGTTATGTTCCTATATTCATGTGTTCACAGGCATTTCTCTAGAGCCCTCTTGCTAGACCATGCATCCCTCAGTGCTGGGCTCCTTTGTACCCCGGTACATGTCATGGTGCATGCTATACGCCAGGGATCCCCAACCCCCGGGCCACGGACCGATATCGGTTGGTGACCTGTTAGGAACCGGGCCGCACAGCAGGAGGTGAGTGGCGGGCGAGTGAAGCCTCATCTGTATTTGCAGCCGCTCCCCGTCACTCGCATTGCCACCTGAGCTCCACCTCTTGTCAGATCAGTGGCAGCATCAGATTCTCATAGGAGCGCAAACCCTGCTGTGAACTGTGCGTGCGAGGGATCTAGGCTGCATGCTCCTTATGGGAATCTAGTGCCTGATGATCTGAGGTGCAGCTGAGGCGATGCTAGCGCTGGGGAGCGGCTGCAAACACAGATTATCATTAGCAGAGCGGTTTGACTGCACAGAGACCGTGATAAATCAGCTGCCTACAGAGTCATATCAAAACCCTATCAGTGAGTGGCAAGTGACAAACTGCATCTTATGGAGTAGACTGGACCTAAGGCACACACTTCAGGTGTCACTGTCTCCTGTCACCCCCAGGTGGGACCGTCTAGTTGCAGGAGAACAAGCTCAGGGCTCCCACGGATTCTGCATTATGGTGAGCTGTATAATCATTTCATTATGTAGAACAATGTAACAATAATAAGAAGGAAAGTGCACAATAAACGTAATGTGCTTGGGCCATCCTGAAACCATCCCCCCACCCCATCCCATGGAAAAACTGTCTTACACGAAACTGGTCCCTGGTGTCAAAAAGGCTGGGGGACCCCTGTTATTTGCTATTCTGAGTATTTGTGGAATCAATGGATGCCATTTTTACACGCTTTTGGGCTCTGGATTAAACTTTTCTGTCTGCCTTTCTCTTCTTCAGTAGTAATAACGTGTACTGCCAGGCCCCACACTGTTTTATGAAATATTAATAATACAGGTGGATGAGAAGTCTATAGCTCCGTCATACATACGTTGTTAGGTGGTCAAGTAGTCAACTCGTTTGCTGTCTAAGGTGTAGTTTAGTTGGGAAGCAGGTGTGATTTACTTACATCTTCACTAACTATGTTCAGTGTTCTAGAAGACAACACAGTCTTAGTAAGACCATGTAAAGTGTCTGGCTTGGAATTATGATTGTTTCTGTTAGAATTTGGGGAATAAGGTTTTGTTTTCCTTTTTTTTTTTTTTTAACTTGCCTGTGCCCCAAAGAGAATTGGCTGTCACATTCTTATTACCCAGCTTCTTAATTCCCCTGATCATTTCAATTATTTAAAAAACCCCAGATTTGGTTGAGGCCAAAATCTGATAATTTAAAGTGAACTACTCTATTACTTATTGAGAACTTGGCAGCTCTATTCATTTTCTATTGCTGCACAAATTACCACACTTAGCAGGTGAAAACAATACCTGTTTATTAGCTCACAGTTCTGTAGGTCAGAAGTTAGGGCTGCACAGGTGGCTGATTTCTCATTGGACTGAAACCAAACTGCTGGCCAAGGCTGCAGTTCTCATTTGGGGATTGGAGTCCTCTTTTAAGATGACTAGTTATTGGCAGAACTCTTCCTTGCACTGAAGTTGTTGTTATCCTTCTAGCTGTTGGCTGGGGACCACTCTCACTCCTAGAGGCCACCCGTAATTCCTTGCTCTGTGGCCCTAATGGGCAGTTCCTGACATGAATGTTTGCATTTTTGCAGGCTAGCTCAAGCACGTCCCTGACTTTTTCTGTGACCAGAGAAAAACCCTCACCTGTGAAAAGGCTCATGTGGTTAGGTTAGGCCCACCCAGTGTATCTGCCCTTTTGCCATATAACATAACGTATTACAAGAGTGATATCATATTCACAGGGCTACCCACACTCAGAGGAACAGGGAATTACACAGGGCAAGGGTCATTGGGGCTCATTTTAGAATTCTGCCTACCACAGCAGACACTTCACATTTAGGTTTGATTTATACAAAGTTTAGAAATTCTCTTTTCATTGGAGGGGAATACATGAAATCATTGTGGCTTTTTCCTCCCTAGCTGTGTGACTTTACCCAGTGCTACAGCAGCTAGCCTTTTTAGATAAGCTATTTTGAGAGAAAGTGTATACTGATTGATTCTGTCCTTAAGTAGAAATGCCAGATTGCATGTTTCTCAGGCTGACAATTACCACCAAGAGAGGAAGAGTGAGAAGGAGGGTGGGAGGAAGAGAGTGAGTTTTAGATTTAGGCTGTCGACATACGAGGAAAGAAAAAGAAACTTGACTTTATGTGAATGTCCCTAGAATACTACCTGAAGAAATTGGTTTGGGATTCCTTTTCTTTATGTTTTGGTTAAAGATCAACTGAATTAATTTCTTAAATGGTGTCAGTTGCCATTTAAGCTGATAACAAAGGAAAGTACTTCTTTTTCTGCCAAATGTGAGGTTTACTTCTTTTTCTCTCCTGGAATGGAAAAGAAATAGCAGCTGGAAGGACATCAGAGAACTCCCATCTGGTTGCCGTGGCAATTTAGAGCAGATGATGTATGCATTTTGCAAGGGTCGTTCAGTTTTTTCTCACTTTACTAATAGAGCAAATGTACATGAAAAATATAATATGAAGTCGATAAGCATGATAAAATAATCTTAGTATTCTAATGTAATATTTAAAGAAAAGTATTTTGTTTTTTGTTTTTAAGAAGATGTTGGGGGTAGGAGTTTATTATTTTATTTATTTTTGCTGTGTTGGGTCTTCGTTTCTGTGCGAGGGCTCTCTCTAGTTGTGGCAAGCGGGGGCCACTCTTCATCGCGGTGCGCAGGCCTCTCACTGTCACGGCCTCTCTTGTTGCGGAGCACAGGCTCCAGACGCGCAGGCTCAGTAGTTGTGGCTCACGGGCCTAGTTGCTCCACGGCATGTGGGATCCTCCCAGACCAGGGCTTGAACCCCTGTCCCCTGCCTTAGCAGGGAGATTCTCAACCACTGCGCCACCAGGGAAGCCTGAGACTACTTTTAATATGTCACAAGGGCCTGATAGCCCTATTTGGAGTAATGATTAGAATATTTAGTTATGTTTTATGTAGGGCAAAATAAATATAGTTCTTTGTGAAAAATATGAATGACTAGTTGGAATTTTGCTTTCTAAATTTTTTATTCCAGTCACTGAGTTGGTACATTTTCTTATGTATACATACACGTTCTGAAATTACTAGTGCCTTATAGAAACTTCAGATGATTAGATAGACTCTCTCTACTTTTTAGAGCACTACATGTTATTTTTCACTGTGAATGTACTAGGCATTTGTAAAAGAGACCATGCATATAGATTGCTTAAATCTAAATGTAGATATTTATGATTTTTCTTGGAAGCATATACTTTATTAAGGTATAAGGTGGATATTAAAAGGTATTATATAGTCGTATAGGCTTTTGCTTTTTAAAAAACAGCTTTTTGAGGTATAATTCAAATACCATACAACTTAGACATTTAAAGTATGCAGTTCAGTATTTTTTAAGTATATTCACATGGTTGTATAACCATCACCACATGAGAACGTTTTCATGCCTCCTGAAGAATCCCCCGTATCTATTAACAGTCAATTTCCACTTCTCTCTTCCCCTGCTCCCAACTCCAAGCAACCATTAATACACTCTGCAAATTTCCCTACTGTGGATGTTTTGATGTAAAATGGCGTCATTCAACATGTGTTCTTTTCTGACTCGTGTTTTTCATTTAGCGTAATGTTTTCAAGGGTCATCCTTGCTGTAACATGTATTATCAGTACTTCATTTATTTCTATTGCTGAATAATATTACACTGTAAGGATATACCACATTTTACTTATCCATCTATCAGTTGATGCACATTTGGGTTGTTGCTGCGTTTTATCTATTCTGAATAGCACTGCTATGAACATTTTTACACAAGATTTTGTGGGGTCAGATGTTTTCATTTCTCTTGGGTATATACCTAGGATTGGAATTGCTGGGTTTTATGGTAACTCTAAATTCAACCTTTTTCGGAACTACCAGATACTCCAGAACAGCTGTGCTATATTATACTCCTGCTACAGTAGTATGATGGTTCCAATGTCTTCATTCTTGACAATACTTGTTGTTGCCTGGTGTTTTTTTTAATATAACCATCCTATTGGACGTGAAGTAGTATCTCATTGTGGTTTTGCCTTCTCTCTTCCAATTGACTAATGATGCTGAACATCTTTTCATGTGCTTATTGGTCATTTGTATATCTTCTTTGGAGAAATGTCTGTTCTACTTCTTTTCTTTAATTTTTAAAATTTGTCTCTTTATCGTCGTGTTACAAATTTCTTTTTATATTCTAGATACAAGTTTGTTTAAAGCTGTATGATTTATAAATATATTCTTCCATTCTCTGGGTTGTCTTTACTTTCTTGATGGTGCCCTTTGAAACGCAGACGTTCTTAATTTTGTTCAAGTCCAGTTTTATCTTGTTTTCTTCTATTGCTTATGCTTTTAGTATCATATCTAAGAAACATTGCCAAGCCTAAGGTAATCAAGATTTACTCATATTTTTTCCTGCAAGTTATTAATTTTTGTGTGTGTGTGTGTGGCGTGCGGGCCTCTCACTGTTGTGGCCTCTTCCGTTACGGAGCACAGGCTCTGGACGCGCAGGCTCAGCGGCCATGGCTCACGGGCCCAGCCGCTCCACGGCATGTGGGATCCTCCCGGACCAGGGCACGAACCCGTGTCCCCCGCATCAGCAGGCGGATTCTCAACCGCTGTGCCACCAGGGAAGCCCTCCTGCAAGTTATTATTTTTTTAAAAAATATTTTTATTTATTTATTTGGCTGCACCGGGTCTTAGTTGCGTCACGCGGGATCTTTTAGTTGTGGCATGCGGGATCTTTTAGTTGCGACATGCATGTGGGATCTAGTTCCCTGACCAGGGATCGAACCTGGGCCCCTGCCTTGGGAGTGTGAAGTCTTAACCACTGGACCACCAAGGGAAGTCCCAAGTTATTAATTTTGAGTTAATATTTATGTATTTATGTGAGGTAGGGTTACAACATTTTTTTGTATGCAGATAGCCATTTGTCCCAGTTACATTTGTTGAAAGGCTATGCTTTCACCATTTAGTAGTGCTGGCATTGTTGTTGAAAATATTTATGAGTTTTCCCCCCCACGGCTTATGTGCTTCTAGTGATTCTTTTTTTTTTTTTTTTTTTTTTTTTCTGGCCATGCCGCATGGCTTGCTGGATCTTAGTTCCCTGACCAGGGATTGAACCCAGGCCACAGCAGTGACAGCGCCAAGTCCTAACCACTGGACCACCAGGGAACTCCCTATTAATTCTTATATGTAATACCTTTTTTGGTTTGTCTTTTGAAATAACTTCTTGATGGTTTTCAATAGGATTAGTGAAAGTTGTCTTTTTTTTTTTTTTTTAATCGCTTGATGTATTTCATGAGTATACACTTGGTGAGATCACCTCTTGATCTTTTAAACAGTTGAGATTTAACCAGGCTTTGAGGTGCTGTAGAAGCCACCAGAGACCAGTTTGAAGAAGCCAGCCTTTAAAGACAGTGTGGCATCATTCTCTCTTACGTCCGTCTGCCCTAAGACAAATTTACTGTGTTTTTCCTGTGCAGTAGGCAGTAACAAGGCTGGATGGGATGAAAAGGAGTCAGTGATTGGACTGTAACATTTGGTAGTTACAGTGTACTTATCTTACTATGATGAACTGGGTAATTTGAGAGTTGGTGATAATTGGTGTGAAGCAGATTAGTGGGAGAAGCCTCAGAAAAAAATATTCACTGATGTGACCAGGAATCTCTGCCAAGACAGTCCTCTGCTATTGTTGAACCTGAGGGTCTAGAGTGGTGCCATCTAATAGAAATGTAATGTGAGCCTCATTTGTAATTTAAAGTGTTCTAGTAGCCACATTAAAAAAAAAAAAGATGAATTTAATAATTTATTATATCCAAAACATTATTATTTTGACATGTAATAAATATAAAATTATTTTATATATATATATATGTGTGTGTTGTTGTTGTTGTTTTTCCAGTACGTGGGCCTCTCACTGTTGTGGCCTCTCCTGTTGCGGAGCACAGGCTGCGGACGCGGAGCACAGGCTGCGGACGCGCAGGCTCAGTGGCCATGGCTCACGGGCCCAGCCGCTCCACGGCATGTGGGATCTTCCCGGACCGGGGCACGAACCCGTGTCCCCTGCATCGGCAGGCGGACTACCAATCACTGTGCCACCAGGGAAGCCCCAATATAAGATTATTAATAAAATATTTTACATTTTTTTGTACCAAATCTTGGCAATTCAGTACGTATTTTACACTTAGAACACATCTCAATAAGGACAAGGTACATTTTCAGTGCTCAGCACTCACATGGGGCCAGAGGATAGCAGAGTTCTAGGTGTTTTGATATGATAGCCAGTCAAGATATTACATCAACATTACTCAACTTCCTCTGTATTTCAAGGTACCCTGACTCATCCCTTTAACTTGATAGAACTGGCTTTAGGGGAACTATCTGCCTGCCTGTTCAGCATGGCCCTCCCTGACCCCAGAGGGTCTGAGAATTTTGTTAAGCAAGTGACGTGGCAGCTCACCAAGAGACATACATTATGATAAAGATACCCAAGCCTCTCAAACTAGAGAAAATGGGCATGTGAAAATTAGAATCTGTTCTCCCTTATCATAGATACAGTCTGTTCCATTGAGGTAAAGGTATATGTAGCAAATGCCACCGATGAAGTGGTGCTCACACGGGCATCATTTTGCCACCACTCCCCTCCCCTCCCTCCCTCCACCCCCTCCTCCCCACCCATTTGTCAGTGTCTGGACATAGGTTTTTTTTGGTGATGATTAAAAAATTTTTTATTGGAGTATAGTTGATTTACAATGTTGTGTTAGTTTCAGGTGTACAGCAGAGTGAATCAGTTATACATATATGTATATCCAGTGTTGTTTTTTTTTTAAGATTCTTGTCCCATGTAGGCCATTACAGAGTATTGAGTAGAGTTCCCTGTGCTATACAGCAGGTCCTTATTAGTTATCTATTTTATATATAGTAGTATGTATATTGTCAATCCCAATCTCCCGATTTATCCCCCACCCCGCTCGTCCCCTGGTAACCATAAGTTTGTTTTCTACATTTGTGAGTCTACTTCTATTTTGTAAATAAGTTCATTTGTACCCTTTCTTTTTTTAGATTCCACATATAAACGATATCATGTATTTGTCTTTCTCTGTCTGACTTACTTCACTTAGTATGAGAATCTCTAGGTCTACCCATGTTGCTGCAAATGGCATTACTTCATTCTTTTTTATGGCTGAGTAATATTCCATTGTATATATGTACCACATCTTCTTTATCCATTCCTCTGTTGATGGACATTTAGGTTGCTTTGTCTCTGGACATGTCTGTGATGATCACAACTGACATGTAGTGGCTGGAGGCCAGGCTGACAGCGTTCTACAATGTACAAAACAGCACCCACAGCTGTGAGTTTCCTGGCCCAAGTATCAGTGGTGTCGAGCATAGCAGCGCCCTGCAGCAGTGGAACAGGATCTTCTAGTCCTTCCCTTTTCATTAGTTGTTACATAGTCTCCACAGGGAATATGTGTCATTGTTTTTTTGGTTTTTTTTTTTTTTTTTTAATTTAGAGGATCTCTTTATTTTTTCAAATAAAATTTCTTAGGAAGAAATAGTCAACATTGAAAGTATTTTTGGTTGAGCAAATTTGTCAAATAGATAGATTCCACCCCCAAGAATGGGTCATGTAAATCTTTTCTCTAACCTCTTCCCTTTGGGGAAGCATTGAAACTGGTGCAGTTCCTCTCCTACCTCCCCTTCCTCAGGCCTCTTTTCCCTAGGATCATTTTATTTTCAGTAAAGCCATGTCTGTTAAAAAGAAAATGAGCATTTGCAAGGCTGCCAGAAAGATGACTGCACTTCCATAAGGTCTCTTGGGATTTCTTTGGAGGTCCTGGCAGTGGTGTTGGTATTTGGTTGTGATGACTCCCTTTCAGTACTCCATCGTGAGGCATGGTTAATTGAGAATGTTATCGCCACCATTGTCCTAATGTCTGTTACCTAAGGAGCTGTAACTTTGAGTCTCCATAAATTGTAGCAAGTAGAAATCAGTACAAGTCATTTTCAGATTATAAACATTCTTTAGTTGTCCTGCCAAAGGTAATCATACTTGCCAGGGTTGACCTTTAAGGTTACCTGTGAGGTGTGATCCCCACCCCATCCTCATGACTGCTGGTGTTTCTACTGCCTTCCTTCGTTTGCTGTGGCACTTTGAGTTTTTGGTGGCAACCCACATAAATGAGCTGTAACTACCTTAGGCTGAAGGCAGTGTGCTAAAGGCTATTTGGGGGCTCCTAGATTTGGCAAGAATTTAGAGGTTCAGCTTAGAAAGGGGCAAGTCCTCTGACCCTGCCTTTTACTAGCAGCTAGGATGAGTTTGCACCCTGTGATGGCTGACCTTCTCAAGCAAGGTTCCACGGCTCTGTGCCCTAGGCTGTACCACAATGAGGAGAGAGGACTGGAGCCAGCCTTTCATTGTGCAGGGAGTAGCAGTGTTCCAAAACATGCTTTTAGAAAGGGAGCATCAGTACTGGGCAGGCCAAAAAAATGGCCATTGTCTACCACATCAGTGTCAGTGAGGTTCCCCTTGCTTCCCAGACTAGAGGCCCTCTGTTCATCCCACTGAAACTGCCTCTGGGGAACAGTCCATCAGCCGAACCCCCTTGCCCCTACCACTCGGTGTCTTTTCCCTCCCCACTTTTTATCTGTAGAGCTGTGGCCAGCTCAGGGAGAGCAGTGGTGGTCCTGTTGTTAGGGCAGCTTGCAGCTCAAGAGAGGTTCTGCATCCAGTTGAGACTATTGGTTCAAGATTCCCCATTGGGATATGGCTAGAAGGAGCGGTTACATTTTATAAGTGAAAGCTTGATTTTACAGAATTGCATTGTGAATGCTTTACTTCTAAGCAAATGTATTTAATATATCCTGAGTTATTCTAGATATCTGAAAGGTTTACATCTGTAACCTCTCAAGTTGTTTATTTGTTTTTAGTATTATAGGTTTTCCTATCTTTTGTAAAAGAGTATACTAAACATTTAGCCTTTTTGTAACAATTAGAAATAACCATTGGAAGTCTTGCATTGATGTATGGATTGTATTTGTATTTGACTGCAGTGGATGTTTTCTTTGTTTAATTTCCAGTTTGGGACAGTGTTCTTGTCTTGCTAAGCAAGGTGTACATTACAGTATACATTAGTTGGCTTTTATGAGTTATCCAGGAAACCTAACCACATTCCTACTGTTTCTATGGGGAAAGGAATTCTGATTTTAAAATGATGGAAAATAAGCCCTTTTTTTAAAGTCTAGGGTTGCTTTCCTCTGTCTTTTTCTAATCTCTGGGGGATGTGTTCTAACTACTAAGGCTGTGTATCATGAGGGGATAACTCTTTTTCACTTACAATTCATAATATTATCAAGACTTAAGAAATAATGACGCTTGGAGTGAAAACGGGCCTGCAGAAATATTCCTTGGTTAATAAGGGTAGTCACCCCCCCGCCCCCCACTTGTGTTTTGAAGCAGTACTTGAATTCAGCTAAAGTGGCTGAAGTGACATTAATCAGCATCTCTTCTTAGTGTGTGACAAGTTTTATTTTTTCCCATATTAAGAAGCTCTCAAGTGTATTCATAATGCAGGATTTACTTCTGAGTAAACAAGAATTGTCCTTCCTCTGTTTCAGGCCGGAGCCTCAGCAGAAAGCTCCCTTGGTTCCTCCACCCCCGCCCCCTCCACCACCGCCGCCTCTGGCAGACCCTGCGCCCCCGGAGCCAGAGGAGGAGATCCTGGGGTCAGACGATGAGGAGCAGGAGGACCCCGCAGACTACTGCAAAGGTGACGAGCCCGCGCGCCGCGCGCCTGCCGGCAGAGCGCGGGAGCTTGGTGATGCCAGCTCCCTGGTCGTTGTTAAGTTAGCCTCTTGCTGTCCGTATCGTTGAAAACTTCTAGATCATTAAGAGTAAAATGCTACCTGAAAATATAAGAGATATCAGGAGGAAAATTTGTAAGGGAAAGAAAATAAATACATGTGTGCGTACATATGCTGAGTACGTTCAAGGGATTTAAATCCGCTGGTAGGATTAAAAAGATGGTATAAAGCAGGACTATTAAAGATAAACACAGAGTAAACCATCTGCGAAGAGAAGAGCACAGAAAGTAGAGGGTACGAAGCCCCTACAGGAGGAGCCAGTTAAACTGCTGTTCTCTGCATTGGATTTGAGCTTCTGGGCTGCTAAGACTAATAAGGAACTGTTCCTTTCTCTGCGCAGCGCTGAGTTACATAGTATTCATTGTGTGTGGAACGAAAGTCGGTCCATTTGTTTCCTGGCGTTGTACTCAACGAGAAAGACAGTTTGTGGGTTCTGCCATTGTGACGTAGTGGATTATGTTTTCAGCTATAATTTCACAGATACATAGAAGTTATTCAAGTGGAGTATTCTTGTATTGACGTTTCGTGAAGCCCAAGAGCATATAGCTAAACTCCTAGAAGGCAAGCGTGTTGTGTGATGAGTATTGAAAACAGTTTGATCCAGACCCCATACTCTGTGTAGACTGGATCCCAGGAATCTAGGCGAAAGGAAAGGCAGTCCATTTGCTGCCTCCTCTTACTCACTTGGACTTTAAATCCCTCTAATGGAAAATTATCACAGTCTGAATTCTTAGCTTCTGAACAGTTGATGAGACATTTATCTGCTACAAATTAAGGAAAACGTAAATCAGATTCTATACGGCTTAAGAATAGATGGCAGGAGATGCACACATGTTCAGGCCATAAAGCATTAATGACTCTTCGGCTCTATTGTATCTTAGTGTCAGTTTATCTAGTGATTGCAGGCCCTTTGTGTGTTGGTTAATGTTAGATACGAGAAAGCAAAAGTTAATATTCTGCTCTGAAAAGTGTAAGAAGGAATCTTCTGCTCTAACGTGATTTTTCCATAGGTGTAGATTTCTACACATAGAATCATGTTTTCCTTAGAAAATGGAATGTTGATCTTTAGCATTTGTACGAGTAGTGATTATGACCCCAAAGGTAAAGATCTATGCCTTTTAATATGGAAAAGAAGATGTTTTCCATCCTCCCTCTTAATCTGCATTTCTTCGTTTGAAAATGAAGTTATTTGAAGAGGAAATGCGGACAACTGTCTTGATTTTGCTGCTTAGGCCAAAACATTAGGTTGGTGTGAAGGAACTGTTCTCTTCAGGTCATAGGTTCCCCACTGCTGGAATGAGAATATTTGCCTCACACGTGGCTCTTTTGTGGTATAGACCATAACAGGTGTTTAAGATAACTGACAAATGCTTTCAAGGGGCCCATGGAGTTGATTGGGAATGTCCGGGAAAATAACTGCCCCCACCCCACAGTAGAATAGATAACTTTCTATCTATTCTGGAAACGGTTGAATTTAAGTTACCAACACGATGCTTTATCATCCCTGAGTACTTTAGTATGTTTTGCCTACAATCAAGTACATTCTCCTATGTTAACCACAATACAACTATCAAGATCAGGAAGTTAATGTTGATATACTTCTACCATTCAGTCCTCGGACTCCATTCAGGTTTTGCCAGTTGCCCAGTATTGTTACTTTTGTGAAACCGATCCATTGAAGAATCACATTGCATTTTGTTTTCTTCTTCCCTTAGTCTGGAACAGTTCCTTAGTCTTTTCTGGGCTTTCATGGCTTTGACATTTTTGAAGATGTAGGCCAATTGTTTTGTATAATGTTTTCTCATTTTGGAATACCAAAAAAGTGTTGTTCTGTGAGAAGTGTTCTTCTCATTGAATCCTATCAGATACTACATGGTTTTGATTTATACCAATACAGTTGATGTCAGTCACTTGTTCAGGTTGGTGTCTGCCAGATAGCTCTACTGTAAAGTTACTCTTTACCTCCTGGTAATTAATAAACATTTTGTTGAGAGTTACTTTGAACCTTTGTAAATATTCTTTTTTCAAGAAATTTACCTCCTTCTTCCTCTTCTTTCTTTCTCTCCCTGTATTCTACCTATCCCTCCCTCCCATCCATCTGTCTGTGTATCTCAGATGTACTCATTCATAGATTTCCTTTTTACTCAGTGGGTTATAATAATTTACTCTCCTTATATGTTTAAATGCTTAGATTTTCCCAAACTGGCCATTAGGAGCCCCTTCAGGTTGATTCTCTATCCTTTTGAAAAGTTCATATCATTCTTTTTTGTTCTACACATTATTTTTTCACTTAGTATATATTAGAAGTCACTCTGTATCAGTACGTATAAAGCTGTGTCATTTGTTTTATTTATTATTTTTTTAGTTTAGCATAAATGTAAACCTTTATTTTTTAACTTAATTAAATTTTTTTTTACAATTTTAAATGTTATTTACAGTTATTACAAAATATTGGCTCTATCCCCCATGTTGTGTACAGTACATCCTCGAGCCTGTCTTACACCCAGTAGTTTATACCTCCCACTCCCCCACCCCTGTATTGCCCTTACCCCCCTCCCCACTGGTTGTAACCATTAGTTTGTTCTCTGTATCTGTGAGTCTGCTTCTTTTTTGCTTTATTCACTAGTTTGTTTAGTTTGTTGTATTTTTTAGATTCCTCATATAAGTGATATCATACAGTATTTCTCTTTCTCTGACTTATTTCACTTAGCACAGTGCCCTACAAGTCCATCCATGTTGTTGCAAATGGCAAAATTTCATTCTTTTTAATGGCTGACTAGTATTCCACTGTGTGTGTGTGTGTGTGTGTGTGTGTGTGTGTTTATACCTTGTCTTCTTTATCCATTCTTCTGTTGATGGAAAAGTCCCTATCATTCTTTAAATCCTTTCTTACTTTCAAATAAGATGTTCCTCATATACACTATTGATACTACGTATAAAATAGATTACTAACGAGAACGTACTATATAGCAGCGGTCCCCAACCTTTTGGCACCAGGGACCAGTTTCATTGAAGATAATTTTTCCGCGGACCGGGGGTGGGGTGGAGGGATGGTTCGGCAGTAATGCGAGCGATGGTCAGCGGCAGGTGAAGCTTAGCTCGCCCGCCCACCACTCACCTCCTGCTGTGTGGCCCGGTTCGTAACAGGCTGTGGACCGGTACCAGTCGGAGGCTTAGGGGTTGGGGACCCCTGCTGTATAGCACAGGGAACTCTACTTAATGCACTGTGGTGACCTAAATGGAAAGGAAATCCAAAAAAGAGGGGATATATGTATAGCTGATTCATTTTGCTGTATAGTAGAAACTAACACAACATTGCATAGCAACTATACTCCAATAAAAATTAATCAAAAAAGAAAAAAAAAAGAAAGATGTTCCTGGTTCATCTTGTATTATCTGTACGCCAGCCCTGGAATCAGCTCTCTCCACAAGGACCCCTGGTTTCTTTTAATGAAGAACAGTATTTAGAAAACAAGATCTGGACATTAGATGAGATCATTACTATTGAGGTGTCACTGCTTCTAGGTCTCTTAGCACAGAGCTAAGTACATACTTCCTTTATGTATATATTTCTAAATATTTATTTCTGTTTTTATTTATGCATATATTACAATCCATGAGTTTAATATCTCTCATTTCCATTGTAATGCTGGAGGATTCAGCTCAGTTTTATCCTTACCATGTCTATAGTTTCTTTCTTTGACAGTAAGAGACTAGGCTGTCATTATCCTCATTTTGTTTACTGACTAGATTAATTTCCTTGTATGTCACTGCCGTTTTGGACATGTCTCCCCTCTCCTCAACACCTAGCCTGTCCTTAGACGTCCTTTGTCGCTTGGCACTACCTAAGGGCTGTGGAGTGAGAGCTCAGGAAGAGGGAAGAGGAGGGATGCCTTTCACAGTCTAAGGGTATGTTTTGCTTAGTCTGTGGAGGTGGCTTGTCTCTCTTCTGTCACTTCACATCTCTTCTTGTTTCCTCTGACTTCATTCTTGGAGAACCTCTGCGCCACCAGACAGTTCTTAATAGTCCTGAAATAAAATAAAACATTAACAGACACAAAATATACCACATCTTTTCTCTCTCTTTACAAAAGACATTTTTGTTCATCATAGGAGTTATAGATATTTTGGGGGTCGGAGTGTGGGAGGTCACCTGGAATCCCATCACCTACCTTTAGCTGCAATAACCATTTGGGTTCCTGCAATTCTGAATCATTCATGACGAACCAAATTGTATCTTAACTTTTTACCTTCTTTTTACCTCTTTACCTTTTCAAGTCTTTCCTTATTCAAAGCTTGTGAAACTTAACGCCTTTTTAACAAAAAGGCCACTATTTAAAGTTCTGAAATTGCTAATGCATTATTCTTTGCTCCTTTCTATTGTACCTGGCAGTCTCTGTGGCCTGGGAGTCTTCTTTTCCTTTCTTCATAGCTAGCATGTTCCTACCCACGAGTCCGGGGGGGGGAGTATAGACTTTGGAGTCTGAAAGAGCTGGGTTCAAAATCTGACCCTGTTGCTTTCCATTTCTGTATCCTCGGACAAGTTACCTTTGCTGTAGGCTTTATTAGTTTCTTCATCTATAGTATCATCTCTCCATATAATAGAATATGTAACAGCACCTATCACTGATGATTTTTTGAGGAATAAAATGAGATAAATATGTGAAGTAGGGCATACTACCTGATACATAGAAGATTCTTAAGAAATATGAATTTTATTTTCCTTAGTTCTGTTTTTGTTTCATCATTCTCTTCTCGGGTGTGTCCCCGTCTGTACTTTTGTGCTGACCCCCTTAGCGGTCTTAGCTGCCTTGCTTGTGGTATGCTTGTTTCTCTGGCCTCTGCAGACAGAGTGGTCAGCACTGCTTCTCTCTCTCCTTGTTTTTCTATGTTACCTCTGGTCAGTTGTCTGGGACAGGAACTGTAGCAGCAGGCTGTGTGGTTTATTCCGACTTTTTCTTCCAAGCCCAGAGTATAACAAGGGTCAGGCACAGGGTCAGCCTGTAAGCAAACAGTTCTAGGAGGCCCTTGTGTAATACTGTACTTGCTTGCTTTTTTAAGCTGAAAGCCTCTTCATCAGGGCAAAACCTCCTCCTCTGGGGAGATTTTAGTCTAATGTGGGTTTTCAGAGTGTGACCTGTACCACCTGCATCAGAACGTTTCTAGGCTAGACTCTAAGTCTTGAATTTGAATCCTTGGGAGTAGAACCCGGACTCCAAGTATTTTTAACAGGTTCATCCAGTGATTTTTCTGCACATTGAAAGTAAGGATGGCTCACCTGAGGCATGTACCATTCCTCTAAAACTCCAAATTTGTGACTAAGAGAAGTGACCCTTCCCGTCACTTCACACTGTGTGACTGATTTGCTGTGAAAGGGGAATTACTGCTTTGAACTACCTGTGTTCTAAAATTTCCCCAGAACTCTCAGCACGTATTTACTCCAAGGACGAGTAAATGGTGGAAGTAGGAACATCGCTTTGGTGTATCATGCTTGCCTGCACTGACTGACTTCTCAGAGATCCTGTTTTGTGGCTCTGCTAAATCATTTTTAGATAAGTTGGCACCTTGTATACAGTTTATCACTTGCATCGTTTCTGGAGACATCGATTTCAACATAGCTGTGCTCTGACTTGGTAGTGAAGCGTGTCATTTCCTTATGCCTTCTTTGAATCCCTATCACATCTTATTTAGGCCTCTTCCTTTATCACCCACAGTAGTCTCCACTCCCCACCCCCGTAGCACTCATTATGATGTGTGATTATATATTTATTTTTGCGTTTGTTTCTGAGCTCCTTCTCCTCAGTCTGAAAGATTTCTTGTGGTCAAGGGCTGTATGTTTTGTTAATCCCACTGCATTTGAACCATCTACTGTGCAGTAAGTATTTCTGTCTGGGTGAAGAAATTGTCTCTGGTGTTAAGCTTCAACTAAGGGCAGGACAGCACTGTTGTTACCTGCGTATCTGAAAAGGCGTGTCAGGGTGAGGAGGTTGACAGGCCATGAAGGACACACAAATCAGAGTACAGACGCTTCATTTCTGCTTTAAATTTTCTTAAAATCATCCACAGTGCCCCCGAGCTCTTCTGTGGGAATTTGGGAATATCTCCTTCAAAACATAGGTTCAACAATATGAATACCTGCACACTAGAAAAATGTCAGATGGCTTCCTTATACGCAAATTGCCTTTACCCATGTGTGTTCACTTTCCATTTGTGAAAAGTTTACACAGGTTGAATTTCACTACGTCTCAAAATTTAATGTTGGTGGTTATAATTTCTTATTGGTCTTGTTTCTCTCCCCAGAATCTATGACTTAACGACTATTTTATAGCTTCAGGTTTTTTGTTTTTTTAAGAAAAAAAAGCAATATACATTACACGAAGTTGCCTTAGAAATGGTGTCATGTAGCTCAAGTATTTTATGACCATGTAGCCTTTTTAATTTTTTTTTTTTTTTACAGTAGGTCCCTGTTGGTTGTCTGTTTTATTTATTTATTTATTTATTTATTTATTTATTTATTTATTTATTTATTTATGGGTTTTTTTGTTTATGTGGACCATTTTTAAAGTCTTTATTGAATTTGTTACAGTATTGCTTCTGCTTTATGTTTTGGTTTTTTGGCCCCGAGGCATGTGGGATCTTAGTTCCCTGACCAGTGATTGAACCTGCATCCCCTGCATTGGAAGGCGAAGTGTTAACCACTGGACCGCCCGGGAAGTCCTTGGTTGTCTATTTTAAGTATAACAGTGTGTACGTGACAATCCCAAACTCCCAATCTATCCCCACCGCCCCCTTTCTCCCCTGGTAACCATAAATTCATTTTCTAAGTCTGTGGGTCTGTTTCTGTTTTGAAAATAAGTTCATTTGCATCTTTTTTTTTTTAGATTCCAAATATAAGCGACATTATTTATTTGTCTTTCTCCGTCTGACTTACATCACTTAGTATGATAATCTCCACGTCCATCCAGAGATGTAGTCTTTAGTTTCTGTTCTCTTTTTTTTTGCGGTACGCGGGCCTCTCACTGTTGTGGCCTTTCCCGTTGCGGAGCATAGGCTCCGGACACGCAGGCCCAGCGGCCATGGCCCACGGGCCCAGCCGCTCCACGGCATGTGGGATCTTCCCGGACCGGGGCACGAACCTGTGTCCCCTGCATCGGCAGGCGGACTCTCAACCACTGTGCCACCAGGGAAGCCCTGTTCTTCTTGAGATAAGTAAAAGATAATCTTTATTCATTCACAGTTCTTTTCCTTAAAACCACTAATGCTGCATGAATACTTAATTCACCACGGTTGTATGCGTTTTTAAAAATTAGTAGGCTTAAATTGGCTTACTTGAAGCCTTGAGAAGAGACTCTGCTTAGAACCAAAATGGAACAACCTGTGGCCTGTTGACTATGGGATGAATGAATGAATGGACTAGATTAAGAAGCTACTTAAGTGCCTTTCTTCACCTTTTTTGTGTGGTTGACTAATTATAAGAGGAGAAAAAGGAAAATTTGTGAGGATGCGAAAGGAATGAAGTTGTATTTGGTTAGAGGTAAAAGAAAAGACTTTATAGAAAATGTAAAGGGGGCCTTGCCAGGTAAGAAGAATTGGACTTTGTTGATGGGGGTGGGCGTTTCTCTGGCCAAATCCTGGAGCCTGGGAGAGGTGTCTCTGAGAAGCTTTTGTTTTCCTGCCAAATGGGCAACATATAGATTAGGTTGAAGAGTAATGTGGGAGCATCATGTAGAAGATAAATACGAGGATGAGAAATTTATACATGAAGTAAATTAAAACATCATCTAGAAAGACATTTTTTAAAAACCCAAAGGAAGGCAGAATGGAAAAAGAACCCTTGGGAGTCCCCTGGCTAGTGGGTACGATTTGGCGCTTTCACTGCCCAGGGTGCGGGTTCAATCCCTGGTCAGGGAACTGAGATCCCACAAGCCGTGTGGCCAAAAAAAAGGTAAAAGAACCTTTCTGGTATGATCAGCTCTCTTTTTAAAAATGTATTTAGGGTGAAAGAGCTATACCAAAATGTCAGCAGAAAGGTGTGAAGTTGGTGTGGAGGTTTCTTCTTTTCTATATACTTTTATGTCTAGTTGTTGTTGGAAAGACACTTCTTTCCCTATGGAATTGCCTGGTGCCTTTGTAAATAACTTCACCGTATGTATTAGGGTCTATTTATGGACTCTTCTCTCTTCCATTCCACTTTTGGCCTGTCTGTGCGCTTATTCCACTCCGCCTTGATTTGTGCAGCTTTATGTAGTAAGTCTTGAACTGGGTAGTGGATGCCCTCCGACTTTGTGCTTCTCTTCCAGAATGGGTTTTGACTTGTCTAGTTCCTTTGTATTTATATATAATGTCAGCCTCAGCTTATAAATACAAATATTTTAGACATGTCGTTAGTGGTATTGATCTTCTAATCCATTGTAGAGGAGCAAAATTTGCCATCCCTGAAGTCTCTTTGGCATGTGGATTATTTCCAGCTGAAAAGGCCCAAAAGACTCAGGAAGAAACTTTTGACTTCCCCCCAAATGCCTAAAAGAACTTAGACAGAGGGCATGTTCCCTGACAGGAATAGAGCTGTCATCGGAGGTGTCTGCAAAGAATGTGGGCCAGGTGTGATGGGGGAGTCCACTCTGTGTCTGTGTCACAGCCATTTACCAAGTATTTGCTTTTCCATCTCCATGTGAATGGCCTTCGTTCCCTTTGAAGTCCCAAATCACTACCCCCAACATCCTGAAGATGGTATTTAAGATGAGGGCTTTGGTGGTTTTTGGAGAGTTACTCAGTTTTCCTGGGCCTCTCCTGTGTATACAGGTCATTAAACTGTTGTTTGATTTTCTCCTTTTAACCTGTCAACTTAATTCTTAGACCAGCTAGAACAACCTAGAAAGGTAGAGGAAATTTCTTCCTCCCAGACACCACTAACATCTCTGTGTCCATTTATTACCAAATTGATCAACTGGACTCACACCAGGGTTCTAGCCCAGACCGAGACCCCTGGTCTCGCCCAGAGAGGTTCCTTTTCCATCAGATTCATGCAGCCGTAATGAAACCCTTGCTGAGACTGGAACAGCACACACTTTATTCAATGGCCAAAGAAAGGAGAAGCAGGAACTTAGTTCACAAATTAACTTCTCAAGCCAATCCGGGTGGAGACACCAAATCTATAGGCGGGTCGAGGTAAAATGGAGGGATTTGGATAGAGTGAGAGCAATATTCATGAGTTATCAGAGAACTGAGATCCAGATTCAGGATTGTAGTGTGGACCTGGAACCGATGCAGCTCTCCTCTTTAGTCCTTGTTTGGGCTTTTCTGGTTGTTGTCGTGGCAGTCATAACTGTCAGGGCACTGAGGGGTGTGTCATTTGGCATGCTAATGTATTGCAGTGAGTGTATAATGAGGCTTATGGTCTGCTGGAAGTCAGATCTTCCGCCATCTTGGGCCTTGTTGGTTCTAACCAGTTCTTTTTTTTTTTTTTTCCTGTTTGCAGCATCCCCCTGAAACTTAGAGTAATTGGTTTCTATTTGAGGGAGGGGCTTGGGGTATGATTCTGGGGCCACAGCCTTGGTAACACATTAATTTAGGTCTTTAATTTCTCTCAGCAATGTTTTATGTTTTTTTAGTGTGGAGGTCTTGCGCATATTTAAATTTTTTCCTCTCTTTTGTTTTTGTTTTTTGATGATATGTAGAAATATAATTAATTCATTGACCATGTGTCCTGTAACTATGCTAAATTTGTTTGCTAATTTTATTTGTGTGTGTTCTGTGTAGAGTTTTTGGATTTTCTGCACAAGCATTTATCATTTCACTGCAAATAGTTTTCTTTTCCTTAGCATTCTTTATGTTTCTTTCTTGCTTCATTGCTCCATCCATGCACAAGATTGAATAAAAGTGGTAGGAGAGGACATCCGTGTCTTGTTTCTGATCTTACAGCAAATATGTAGATTTTCAAAAAGATCTGTTTCTTAGGTTGTGATAGATCCCATAGACTTAAAAGTAAAATGAAAAGCATAAGGCTTACAAAAAGAAAAAAAGTAGAAGTCTTCACGGCCTTGGAGTAGGGGAAGATTTTGTAGAGCGAATACAAGAGGTATTAAGGTTAATAAAAATTGGATTTCATCCAAATAAAAAGTCCTTTGCTGATTAAGAAACATTTTGAAAAATGAAATGACCAGCTCCAGAGTAGGAGAAAATAATTGCAATATATATAGTTGACAAAGACCATGAATCGGAGACTACATCAGGAAACTGAGATTTTGGAGAAATGTTCTTTGTATTAATTAGGGCATATACATTTGTCAAATATTAGGGAATTGTATATCTAGACTGCAGGATTGGATTTCTCTATCTCTCTTTTTTTTAACTTTGTCTTTTATTTGTTTTCTGCATTGAGCATATATTTCTCTGTAGATAGAAAAGAATGTTTGAAGAAGAACTTAGCAGTGAGGAACTGTTTGAGGTTTTGAACAGGGAAGTGCCGTTCTTAAGGAAGAATAATTTGAAATCTTAAATGACTGGAGTTGGAGAGAGAGAATTTGTATATAAGGAGAAGACAAAAGCAAACAACATGACAGAGATAGCATCTTTATCATTTGATAAACTATGGCACATAGAGGACAACAATGAGAAAAATTCCAAGTCTTCAATTCTGGGGTGAGTGGAAGAAGAATAGTACTTCCTGGGCATCATGGGGGGAAAAAAAAAAGCACTCTGAATTTTGAAGCTGCTTGTCTTTTCTTCTTAGTTTCAGATATCATTTGGCTGTTCAAAAGCCCAGAGCCAAATGTGCAGTCCATCTCTTAACAGCTGAACAGGGATTTACAGCATGCGTTCTGTGTCCTAACTTCACTGCAGCATTATTCTGTTTTATTTTTTCTGGGCTATTTTTTCTTCACCCCAGTTTCCTTCTAATTTTATATCTTGTATTGTGGTTTTATAAACTGCCTCAATTCTTTATTGAAAAGAAGTGGATTTGGTACTATTAACAGGAACAGTGAAATCACAGTTGGGCTGGGGAGATACGGATGAGTTTGACTTTATTCATTTGAATTTAACGAAACTGGTGGAGAAATCAAGAAGGCAGCTGGAGATACGAACCTGGGGTTCAGAAGAGAGGGCAAGCAGACGGTGTAGTAAAGAATTTAACATTGCTGAAAGAGATGTCTGGTTTTTGCCCTAAACTCCTAGGTGATAGTCTCTAAGCCCTTGGAATGTCTGCCTGGTTAGTGTCTTCTTTGCCTGGGCCTTGGGCCACACAGAGTAATATTATAGTGCTTGGTGCTGGGTGGGGGCTTTTGGCACTTGTGGGCCCTGAGGTTTGCCATGTTTCCAGTCCACCATGTCTACATAACGGAGCCCTAATAAACACTCTGGGCCCCAAGGCTTGGGTGAACTGCTCTGGTTGGCAGTACTATGTGTGCATTGTCATGTGTCATTAACTGGAGGAATCGACAGTGTCCTTTGGGAGAGGGACACCTGGAAGCTCCGAATTTGGGGCCCTCCTTGATTCTGCCCCAGGCGTCTCTTCCTTTGACTGACATTAAGTGATAGCCCTTATGCTATAATAAACTGTAACCATGAGTTTAACTGCCTTCAGTGTCTTCCGTGAGTTCTTGTCACATATTAATTCCTGGAACTGAGCACGGTGTTCGGACGCTCCAAACCTGCAGCTGGTGTCAATAGTGAGGGTGGCCTTTGGGACCCCTAGACCCTACAGTTCTGTCAGAAATGAGCGTGGTCTTGTGGACTGTTCCAGACCTTACACAAGTATATAGATTTGATAGGAAAACAAATCGTATAAGGAGTGTTAAGTGAATAAAAAAGATGCAGGGAGACGGTTCAGTGAGAAGCCTTTGAGAAATTCCGTGGGGCACAAGAGGAGAAAGAACAAGTGGAAGAACAGAGCAGTCAGGCAGGCAGGAGAGCAACCAAAGGGGTGTGTTCACCTTGACGGCGCAGATGGTGGAGCTGCGAAGGTACAGCTCCGTTACTCTCAATGAAAAATTCCTCGACACATTCCATTGTGTAAACTGAAGTTTTCATTTTTTGAGTGTAGATGGAGTCCTGCTTTCGCTCATTCTAAATGTCAGTGGTTCTTGTCCCCACCTGTCAGCCCCCTACATAGTCTGCCCCTTTGGATCTGGACATCCCAGAAGAGGCGCCGCAGGATCTGGGCCAGAGTCACCATGTGATGTTTGTCGTGATCTTTCCCGCGCCTTGTTCCTGTGGTGCTGCCGGCACCCGCCGTGAGGCGCTCTCGTCCGTACCACGGGGGCTCTCCCCACTGTATTCAGAACCAGAGCAGGATTGTGTGGCATAGGTAGTGAGAGGGCCCAGCCCAGATGCCCCCATGCCTGTGCCCCTGCACTCTGCCCTTTGTGGGTCCTCCAGCTGTCCCACGGCCCTTCTCTCCGCTGGCCTGCACCGCTGGTCCCTGGAGTCTGGTTTCAGAAAGAGTGCACAGTCAACGTGACGGCTTCGCTTCTCTCTGTCCCGTCGTCCCTCACCCCCTTGTGGGCTCACTGGAGCATAAAATCCCTTCCTTTTCCTAGCTCCAAACAGAAACATTCTTACACTTTGCCTCCTTGGGGCTGTTCACTAATTCCCTGGGCAGGCCCAGGCATGTTTGATCCTTATTTGGCATCTAAGGTACAATTCTAAGTATTACGAACAGAACCTGGTAATGGGGCAAGTTTTGGAGTAATTTATTTGGTCTCTTTCTTAAAATTTATTTTTACTGAGATATAATTGATGTATTTAAGTTTTAAGGTGTACATTGTGCAGTCAAGGTTTTTATGTGATACGTTACATTTTGCAAGATGACTGCCACCCATACACCTCTGTCATATCACATAATTATTATTTCTTTTTTGTGGTGGGAACAGTTAAGATCTTGTCTCTTAGCAGCATTGAAGTTTATAATACATCATTGTTGTCTATATTTTCTCCTTAGTTTCTCATCTGAGGCTAGTATAAAGAAGGACTGTATTCTTAGGTACCTTATCCAGGTTTTTCATGATCATTTTTCTATCTCTGATTTTTCTATCTCTCTGTATTGGATCTTGTTTCAACCTGGAATTTAAAAGATTATAATGAAATAAAGAAGTTTCAGATTTTGTTGGAGTTTTTTGGTCTATTTTATATTGACTAGGAAGGAGTAATTGAAAATTTGCTATTTTTTCCCACATACAATTTTTTTTTATTGATTACATAAGGTACACCCCTCTAAAGGGTACACTTCAGTGGTTTTTAATATATTCACAGAACTGTGCAACTACTACCACTAATTCCAGAACATTTTTATCACGCCAAAAAGAGACACGGTTCAGGAGCAGTCATTCCCCGTTCCTCCCTCATCCCAGAGTCCATGGCAGCTACTCATCTACTTCCTGTCTCTGTGGATTTTCTTATTCTGGACATTTCATATAAACAGAATCATATAGCCTGTGGCCTTCTTGTGGCCGGCCTTTTTTTTTTTTTTTAAAGCATGTTTTCAAGTTTTATTCATGTTGTAGCATATATTAGTACTTTATACCTTTTTATTCTGAATAATATGTTCTGTAGCCTGGGTATATCACATTTTGTTTATCCGTTCGTCATTTGATGTGCATTTGGGTTGTTTCACTTTGGAGCTATTTTGAATATGCTACTTTGAACATTTGTATGTATGAGTTTTTGAGTGGACATATGTTTTCCATTTCTCTCAGATATATACCTAGGAGTAGAATTGTTCGGTAATATTATAACTCCATGTTTAACTTCTTGAGGAACTGCCAGATTGTTTTTCCAAAGCAGCTACATCACTGTGTGTTCCTGCCAGCATGTTATACGAGGGTTATAGTTTCCCCACATCCTCACCAGCATTTGTTACTCTTTTTTATTTTGTCCATCCTAGTGGGTTTTAGGTGGTCTCTCACTGTCATTTTGATGTTGATTTACCAAATGACTGTTGATGTTGAGCATCTTTTCATGTCCCTATTGGCCATTTATATATCTTCTTTGGAGTTGCTGCGTTAAGTATGTGTGTGTGTGCATGCACATGTGCAAGCGTGCGCACACGTGTTATTTTTAAGGTTGTGGCCCATGAGTACACATGTTGTTCTATATATGAGGATGCATGAGAGTTTTCCTTTACTCTCAGTACCTGGAAAAGCTGTCCCATTACCGTGTCACAATATGTTGTTGATGTTTTTAATACCATGACTGTTGTGCTGCCCCTGTTTCCTTGTTGGCTTTCAGTATTATGAAGTACTGTGTGAATTGAGGTTTACACCTTCAGTTCTGAGTGATCTTAAGTATATACTACTATAGCTATTTATTTAAACTCTTATTTGCTAGTTCAAAAAATTATTATGAAAGTGGTATATGGTAGTGTTAAAAAAAAATTCAAACAAAATAGGAAGCAAAAAATTAAAATTCTCAGTTTTTGTATTTGACACTCTGTTCCACAGTCAGCGTCTCCAAGGTGAATTAAAGGGGTTTCAAGTTTCAGAGGTATCCTCCCAGAAATTAATGTGTGTATATGCATATCCATATATGTATAACTTCCATAAAAGAGATTGATCTGCATGTGCTTTCCCGTACTATGCTATGCTATTTCCTTTCAGTAATATTTGTGGATGTATTTTCATGAACCTACATATAGTTCTGCATCATTGTTTTCTGCATAATACTCTGTTCTTTTTGTTTACTTTGATTAAGTAGCTTTGTAGTGATTAGACATTTATGTGTCCTCACCTTTCATTATTGTAAATAATGCCACTGGGAACTCCTTGTATATTCAGTTATGGGTTTGTCCTAAGCATAAATTTGTAGGTGAGATTAGCTAGTTTGAAGCATAGTGCATTTTCATTTTAAAACATGTCACCAGTTGCCCTCCAAAAAGACTATACTGATTTACACACTTACCAGAAGTACGTCAGTGTGGCTCCACGCAGCACCACTGTCTTTACACGATATCACCAATAATCTCTTGTTGTTATTTTACTCATTTGATTATTAGTAAGACTGGCCATTTGTATTTAGTATTTTTGAAAACTTGTGTCCATATTATTTTTGACCGTTGGGTTTTTAAAACTTGCCTTTATTCTTTTTGTGTCATGTGATCTTGTATTTGGCTTTTTAAAAGAGGTTTTAGTTCTTTGATTATAATTTCTTCATGTCTTGATTGTACTTTACTCTTCTTTGTACTTTTATGCTAATTAAAATAATTTTACCTCTTTTCCCTTTATTGATCCTGTGAGCAGCCTACTAGGCTTTATTTACTATACCACCCAAATTCACTGTGACCTTTAAACTGAATATCTCATCAGGCTACCAAAATTCTTCCCTAGGACAATAGTAATTTTTCCTTTTTTGGTAACACACCAATAAGATGGTGGTGTTCTTTCCAAGACTGTTAAGTCTGAGACATAAAAGGAAGAGTGTTTTCAAGAAGGAAGGATTTAATAATAGCAGTATTCGGTTAAGCCACAGTTTGAAGATGAAGGCTGAGAAAAGGTCAGTGAGCTACTTGTGGGGAGGGTGCCCGTTGGTTGGGGCCAGTGATGGATCATGCATATGTCAAGGTGAGGATGCACTGGAGAGAGCATAACAGATACTTTGGTGAAATTTAGCAATGAAGTGAAGAGAACACTGTAGCTTGTAGGGGGTGAGGTCAGATATGCACAGGAGAAAGTTGATTTTAAGACAGGATACCTGAGCCTATTTCTAGGCAGAAGAGAAGAAATCTGAGGAAAGGTTGGAGAGCCAAAAAGGAAGGAATTAGATGAGTAATTTTTTGGAGGTAGTGGGTTAATCTTGGAAAGATTGAGGGCACATCTTTCTTGTAGAACAGTGGGGAGGAGGTTTTGTATAACTGTTACAGTGAGTAGAATAAGGACTGCTCTGGTTATTGTTGTGTAATGAATTACTCCAAAACTTAGCACATTGAGCCAACTTTTAATGTTGCGTATGGTTTTATTTATCAGGAATTTAAAAAGGGAAAAGATGAGGGGGTTCGCCTCTGCTTCATGATATCTGGGGTGTCTGTTGAGGGTGTCTGTTGAGACATCTCAAAGGGTGGAGACACAGGAATCATCTGAAAGCGCATTTTTCACATGTCTGGCCCGCTAGGCTACAAGTATTGGACGACTGGGACTGCACACAGGTGTGCCTGTCTGCATGCTTTCTGTGTGGCTTGGCTTCCTTACAGCATTGCGGCTTCCGGGGCGGTGGCGGGGGTAGCCAGTCGTTACCTGGAACCCGGAGTTCCAAAAGCAAGCGTGCACCTTACAGAGTGGAAGCTGTGTTGCTTTACGACTTAGCCTCGAAAAAATCACACAGCCACTTCCACTACCTTACGTTGGTTAGATGCACATCAGAAGCTCATCCAGATCTACAAGGAGGAGAATTAGAGTCCATTTCTTGTAGTAGAACTTCAGGGTTCTAGAAGAGCAAGTGGTTTGGGAGATGCTGTTGTGGCCTTTGGAGAATATAGTCTGCCAGAAGAATGCCACAAGAAGTTAATAAAAGGATGTTGTGAACTTTGAAGTATGTATAGTTATATTGTGGTATAATCATTTAACCATTTTTCCAAAGACATAAATTTATCTAATCTTCTTTTTGTCTGGCACAGGCTATAAGACCTAAGCCTAAAGTCCACTGACTGTTATCTAACTTGCTATGTTGGGTGCGTACCATAGGGGTATGCTCAAGTTGGTACATGAGTTAGACTTTCTGATGGTGACTGAACTAGAAAACGTTAATTACTCTTGAATTGTAAAACCAGGTGGGGCTTTAGAATGAGGCTCAAAAGTCAGTTCTGTTTTCTATATATGTGTCAAAGAGCTTTTTACTTACTGCATTTGTAGTCATTCATCTCCAAGACCTATGTCCTTTTCCCATTTTTTGGATTCCTTTAGAAATAATGAGAATTTGGATTATTCACAATGAATTATTTTTTACAAGAGGTGTCATGTACACCTGGGAACATGCCTGTAGTTGTGTGGTTGAGTCAGACGTTGCTATGTGCTGTGATGCACCCTTACACATTCATGAACAATGGAAGTGTGAAATAACAATAGGTCTTGACTTACTGAAGGAACTTAGTCTTTCAGTTATATTTTGATGCCTGAGTGTGTATAATTATGGCCTTTGGTTTTAAATGGCCAGGGAATTGTTGTCAGAGTTCATTTATTTTAAACGTTTTTTTGGGGTACTAAAATAATTTTTTTTTTTTAGCTGTGAAAGAAATTCAGTGTTTCTCAGGTGTCTTCTGATTTCTGAACTCTACTTTCACCTAACAAGTCTTTCTCATTGCAAGATCGGTTGTTTCCCCAGTTCATAATTCAATATATTGTATTTTTGCTTATCCAGAACATAATTAAGAGCTAAGAAACAAGCCCCAAATCTTCCAGTATCCAAGTTCATGTACTAGCCCCCTTTTAAGATCTCAAATAATATTTGTTTACTCTTCCTCTGCCTACAAAGCAAGTAAGGAGAAGGCTAAGAGCAAGAAGGAAGACATTAAAACTATGAAAATCATTGTAAAATCCCAGTAAACATCCCAGCAGCCTTATCCTGCTTGATGTGGTGGTAAACTTTTTTAGGCAAACAGACCACATGTCTTATCGGGGGGGAAATCAGATTGTTACCAAGCTTTTGTACAGCAGTACTTTGGGCAAGAAGACAATAGAGCTATACATTTGATACACTCAAGGAAAGAAAGAGCCGAAGATTTTGTACCTGTCAAACTGCCCTTCATTTATAAAGGTCCCATATAAAATGTTATACACAGTATACATGTTAGCCCTGGGGGAATATTTTTCTCATGAGCCCTCTGAGGAATCTATTTAAAAAAAAAGAAAAGTCTTTAAACAGCCAAAATCAATGGAGCGGTATAGACATAAAGACAGAGTTCAAAAAAAGACAAGATTACCCTTGAAAAATTAAGCCTGTATCAGTCCTCTGGAGTACTTACCTTACAGCCTGCTGTTAAGGAAGTGCATTAACCAGACACCCAATTGGACTTTAAAGAATCTGTACTTAGTTTCCATAGACTGTATTTTTTAATTTAAAGGTAAATTTTATAATACCTTTAATGGAGCAGTGGTTAAGAGTTTTCTGTCAAGGATATACTGAAGAGACAAATGGCAGTGACTGGCACTGGGACTTAAGACGATAGAAAGTGTTGTCAGTGGATACAAAGTGTGTCCATTAACTGTCTTTCATTGTGAATTCTAAGACTTGTAGAATATTTATATGCTCAAAATACTTTCAGTGAAACTGAACACTTAGTTATATGTGTATGTTTGATGAAGAAAGTTCGTGACCCAAAGTACAGCGTCAACTACATCTGTAGATTTGGCCTCTTGAAAACAGCCACTAGCCATTTATGATTTGATGGTAACTCCTTGTGCATTTTAAGGACTCCTGCCAACCCCCAAAGTTCATTTAACGCTGTGTTCTAAAGCCTTTTCACTGGATTAAGAAATGATTCAGGAATCTTCTAGACTGTAGAATGTAGAGATTAGGCTTTTAGATTCTGGCTTGCCCCCCAGAATGCGAGTTGCATTTCCACTGTGGGCTCTGTCATCCTTGAAGGTCTTTTCTGTCAGTATCAATGTATTTTAGACAAATTTTGCTTATAGCTCTAAAATTGCAGCACTAAAATGAGAAGAAATCTAGATTACTGATCATAAAGGCAGAAGAAATCCTTAATTTTATTTGATACTGTCTAGAATCAGATTCCAACTTTGTAAACGTATGGAGCTGTTAGTGTACTTTAACCTCTTAAATGTTTGTGGATCCCGTGATTGCTGAGTTCAGCATCTTACAGATATTTTCACAGCTCGATATCCTTCTTACCACCTTGCCTTAAGTACTACACATTTTAGCTTTGCAGTGTAATAAAAATATAACTTTTCAACTATACAATTCTCTTGGCAGTGTCTTTATGTGATATGATATTATGTTTAGATTATTAGTTCACTTTTCCCCATCTGGTCATAAGAGAAAGGGAAATCTACTCAGGATATACTGTCTTGTTAAATTTCTTTTCACAGATAAGGATGAAAGTCTAAACTTGTACATCTTGCACAACTCTTAAGGCTTTTCACAAAGGCCATCGACGTCTGTGTTCAAAACATGTGCGGAAATGTGGTTGATTTGGATCTGGTTCTCTCAAGCTGTGAGCTGGGGCTGCTGTCAGCAGAAGGTTTGACCAGCCTGAAGGATCTGCTTCATTTCCCTGCTTTTGCTCACTCAGGAGGTTGTTGGGAGACCCCAGTTCCTTGCCACATGGGCCTCTTCACAGGGCTGCTCATAGCAAAGTAGCCAGCTTGGCAGAAGGAGAGGTAGAGAGAGCACCCAGGAGAGAAGCCACAGTCTGTGTAAGATTGTGGTAAGCCACAGCCTTATCTCTTGTGAGGTGACCTTATACTTGAATGCTGAAAGTCTTAATTCTCTTATAAGAATATTTCAATGTTTGAATAAATCATAAAAAGATGAATTAATTGTGGTGGTCATTTTGTAGTAAATAGAAATATCGAATCATTATGTCGTGTACCTGGAACTAACATAACATAGTGTTGTAGGTTAGTTATACGTCAACAAAAAAAGAAAAAAAGGATGAGTTAATTAATTTGTTTCTTTTACTTTCTTTTTTTGACGTTTGACAGCTATAGATCATCATCATATCTGGAGTATCAAACACCTTTTGCTGATTGGGCTGTGATAATGATTTGGATTACACTTTGGGCCACTTAGTTGTACCATCTTAAATAGCTGTAGGTAATACCCATAACCCTGGCCTGCTGACCCATTCATTATGTGTTATTAGTCACAGTGGATTTGGGTACTGGCCGAACAGAGTAAACACTTAGCGTGGCACTTAATGTGTGCCCAGATATTCTGAGGGAGTGAGATGTAGGGGCAGGTACCCAGAGAAGTAAAGTAGTTTGCTCAATGTCACTAGTAACATAACTAGTAAGTGCCACTGCTGTGGTTCAAGTCAGCATCCCTGAATTTAAGCACAAATCTGTATAAGTAATTGGCAGGAGGCAAGGGCTTGAAATTATTAGTTGGCCTTTGTATTAACATTTCAAATGTTCAAGGTGTCTCAGTCTGTTTACTCCAATCTCTGTAGCCCAAATGCAAAAATTGTTTCTCCATCCATCGTATTTATCTTACATTCAAGTAATTTTTGTTGTTACCTCTTTAAGGTCATAGATAAATAGGGATCCTCTGTCTTTGGAGCATCTGTCTTTGCTCTGATTTTGCCTCTACAGCTCTCTCCCATTCATTAGTGTTATAGGAAATACTTGATGTAATAACAGAGATTAATTTACATTCAAGAGTTTTTAAATTAAGTTTTTCTGACTGAATCTCCCCCAGTTTGAAAGGAGTTTAACAGTTGCGTTATAGGCTTCATTATTGCTTAGTTTTTTGGTAGATACTAGGGCTATTTTTTATACCTTATTCCTGCTGCTTTTGTGTGTGTGTGTGTGTGTGTGTGTGTGTGTGCTATACCACCACATGGCATGCAGGACCGCGTGGTCTTAGCTCCCCGACCAGGGATCGAACCCGCGTCCCCTGCAGTGGAAGCCTGGAGTCTTAACCACTGGCCCACCAGGGAGGCCCCTGGCTTTTTATATTTAGCATTATTATTAATGTTTCTAATGAGGTGCCCATGATCTAAATTTTACTTTAAATTACTAATCAGGAGAATAGTGTTTTCTTAATTTCAACATTTTTAGTTGATGTCCTTTACCAACATATTTTTCACAACTGTTAAGTGTGATGTGGCTGTCAAACATTAGCAAGTTTATGCGTGATAAAATTTTAAAGCAGTAATTTATTTTCACATGTTTTGTAACCTAAATTATGGTTACCAAAGAACGGTTGTAAAATTTTGTTCATGAAGGTCAGTTACAATAGATTCTTAGGTATCGTTGACAGACAAACCATTTCCAACTGCTTATCTTGTACTGGAAAAATAGATACTACTTAATGGTGGTTTTAATTTTATTTCAGAGTTTTTCTCTATTCATTCACAACGCCATACAATTAATCCATACTTCAATCCTAGTCATAAAGAAAAGGCGCACACATTTTAGCGTCGGGGTGAATACTCAGTCGTGGTAGAGTAGCAAGAGCGCAGTGTTGAGAATCCAGCAGAGCCCGGTTCTAATCCCGGCGCTAAGGCTTCCGTCCCCCAGGACGCTGGCCGGCGGTGAGCAGCCCCGCCCCGCCTCCGACGCGCGTTCGATAGAAGCGATAGCACAGCTTCCCGTGTTGCTGCCTTAAATGACACCCTGAGTGCCACGAGCCTAGAGTGGGCCCTGAGCAGGCTTCTCATTTCAGCTTCCTCTTCGACCTCCTTTTCAGAGTTTGTTTCGGAGCGCTTGGGGTCCCGCCCACATGCATTTTGCAGTCGGGCTGCAGAGCCTCTCTCTCCTGCCCCCCAGCGGTTGGAGCTGGTCTCCGGCTGCTCTGTGATTGTGTCGTCCAGACAGCTGCTCTCAACACCACACCTTTGGAACGAGTAAGAAAGAGGCAGGTTAAAAATAACGTTCTTCTTTATTGTGGAAATTCTCAAACGTAAAGTAGTTTTGAAGGGATAATATAGGGAATTACTGCATTTCATCTATTTTAGCACTGTTGAGGAATGACTTACATTTTCTCTTAATTTGCTTTATTATATACATGTGTGATGTATATGCATTTTTCTTTTGCTGCATTACCTAAAAAGAAGTTAAAACATCATGACATTTTACTTCCCAAATTCTCAGCAAACATCTAAGAAAAAGTGCATTCTCCTATTGTGTAACCATGATATCATTGTGTTACACCGAAGAAACTGCATTATTCTGTACCGTCATCTAAAATTCCTTTCTTATTTAAATTTACCTAACTGTCTTAAGAAATGACTTTTACACGTTTTTTTCCTTTTTAAATTTAGGACAATTAGCATTTACCCATTACATTGATTATTATGTTTCTTTAATCCTTTTACTTTTTTTTTTTTTTTTGGCCTCACTACACAGCTTTCAGGATCTTAGTTCCCTGACCAGGGGTTGAACCCAGACCACAGCTGGGAAAAACGCCGAGTCCTAACCATTGGACCACCAGGGAAGTCCCATTCCCATCTTTGGTTAGATTTATTCCTATGTGTGTGTGTGTGTGTGTGTGTGTGTGTGTGTGTACACAGATTTTTTTTTAACTTTAATTTATTTTGGCTGCACCAAGTCTTAATTGTGGCCCACAGGATCTTTAGTTGTGGCATTCAGTTTCTTAGTTGCAGCATGTGGGATCTAGTTCCCTGACCAAGGATCGAACCCGGGCCTCCTGCATTGGGAGCGCGTGGAGTCTTAGCCACTGGACCACCAGGGAAGTTCCCTAAGGGTGTGTGTGTGTATTTTATGTATATATTTTTTATATATATATATTTTATATACATTATATGTATATATATTTTTTGGCTGTGCTGGGTCTTTGTTGCTGTGTGCGGGCTTTCTCTAGTTGCAGCGAGCAGGGGCTGCGCTTTGTTGTGGTGCATGGGCTCAGTGCCGTGGTTTCTGTTGTGGAGCACGGGCTCTAGGTGTGCAGGCTTCAGTAATTGTGGCACGCGGGCTCAGTAGTTGTGGCCCACGGGCTTAGTTGCTCCGTGGCATGTGGGATCTTCCCAGACCAGGGCTCGAACTGTGTTCCCTGCATTGGCAGGCAGATTCTTAACCACTGCGCCACCAGGGAAATCCCTAAGTCTGTTTTTAAGATTTCAGTTTCACATTGTTTATTGCTGGTATGTAGAAATACAATTGATTATTATATCTTGAGCTTATATCCTGCTACTCTCTTCACTCGTTAGTTTTAGTAGCTTTTTTGCATCTTCCTTAAGCTTTTTCATGTAGACGATCAGGTTGTCTGTGAATAGAGGTATGTTACTGAGTGCAAGTTCACGTCCCCGACACACAGTGAGGCCAGTCAAGCAGAAACGTCGAGTTTGAGAAACCTTTCAAGTAGAGAAAGGTTTATTGCAGGGCTGAGCAAGGAGAACGGGTGGCTCAAGCTCAAAAAACCCCCAAACTCCCTGAGAAATTTCAGCAATGCATTTTTTTAAGGAAAGGTAAGGAAGGGGCATCCCAGGGTATGTGATCAGCTCATGCACAGTTCTCTGATGGGTTGATGATGAGCACTCCTTAGGCGGCAGAAGGTCTGGAGGCTACCTGCTCATGATCATCAGGTGGTTAATTTCTAACACTTGTTGGTGGTTTTAGCATCTGAAAAGCTCAGGAAGTATGCATGAGATACTATTATCTGGTACTTCAGAGAGGAGCTGCTGCAGAGGATATGGGGGAGGGGTCTGTCTTGGGAAGGCCCCATAGGCTCTTGCTCGGCTATGGATAGTTCTTCTTACTTTCCAGTCTGGATACCTTTTTATTTATTTATTTTGTCTGATTGTGCTGACTAGAGCTTCCAGGCCAGTGTTGAATAGAAGTAGGGAGAGCAGGCATACTTACCTTGTTCCTGATCTTAGGTGGGGAAAGCATTCAGTCTTTCACCATTAGGACTGATGTTACCTGTAGATTTTTCATAGGTGTCCTTCTAGTCCTGCTTTGTTGAGAATTTTCATTGGGAATGCATGTTGGATATCGTGAAATGTTTTTTGTGTGTCTGTTGATCTGCTATATAGTTTTTCTTTTTTTTAGTGTTAATTATGGTGAATTACATCTGTTGATTTTCTAATGTTAAACAAGTTTTCATTCTTGGAATAGACCCCACTTGGTCATGATGTATTTTCCTTTTTATATGTTGTTTAATTTGAAACATCACCATCAGAGGGCTAAGAAACTAGGGTCAGTGAAAGAAAATGTTACCTAATATTTTTTGCTAGAAAATAGAGACTTTGCTGAAAATTCTTCCAGACTGTTGTCTGAGAGAGAGTTCTGAACTTTCGATTTACTGTTCAAATTGAACCTGTTTTTTGCTCAGCAAGGAAAAGGGAGTCATCTTTATCTTGGCCAACAATTCCCCCAAAACAGCTAAGAAGGATAGTTTCAGAATTGTCTTCTTTGAAGCCTTATAAATGGTATAGGTAGAGCTTTAGTTATAGTTTTTTTGGGTGTGCTTGGGAGATAGGAGTCAGAGTGAACTTAAAAATTGCTTAACAATCCATTCTTGCTCTCATGTATTTGTAATCCAGTCTAACATTTACTTTTTAAGAATAAAAGGAAAACTTTGGGGACTTCCCTAGCAGTCCAGTGGTTGGGATTCTGCACTTTCACTGCCGAGGGCGTGGGTTGAATCCCTGGTCGGGGAGCTAAGATCTTGTAAGAGTTGTGGCACAGCCAAATTAAAAAAAGAAGAAAACTTTTAAGTGATAAATGCATGATTTTTATATTAAATAGTATAAGTAGTGAGGTATAATTGTATCAACCAAAGCCCTAAGTCAAGGTAGTCCTCAACTGCTGGACCCTAACTCGTTCTCTGCTTGATGCCATCAGCAGGGTCCTTCCGTGGCACTGCTGTTGTCCTGTGCTTCTGTACTGACTGATGGTGAAGAAGCTGAAGGAGGGGGCCTTGTCTAGTCTTTGGCTGGTCTTAGGATTCCTTTTGTGTGGACAGTGTTGTGGGCCACAGGGTATGCTCTGCTAATAGCCATCGTGGCATGTGTTGTTTGCTAATTTGAGGGAATTGGAGAAGAGTATCCGTTTTCTCTTAATTCCCTGGATGTTGAAGCGGTTGGTGTGGTCTGCCGTGGGGAGATGTGCTCCGCCCTCTGGCAGCCTGAGTGTTAGTTACTGTTCTTTGAGAAGAGATTGAAAAATGTTCGGAAAGACTGTCATTTCCTGTAGAAATCTGGGGGTTAGGATGTGACAATATATGGACTGCAGATTTGAAATTGTGTATGTCAGATTTTCAAAATAAAAATTAGGATATGTTTGGGACTTCCCTGGCAGTCCAGTGGTTAAGACTCCACACGTCCAATGCAGGGGGCGTGGGTTCAATCCCTGGTCCGGGAAATAAGATCCTGCATGCTGCGTGGCAAGGCCAAAAAAAAAACCCAGCTTAGGATATGTTTAGTGCTTTCAGTTGTTTTTATATTTGTGTTTAAGTTTTACTTTTATGCACCTCTTGTTAGTTGGCCTATTTTCTGGCACAATATTCTCAGTGTGAGGGCTCTTGAAATAACTGGACTAAGTAATTTCTTTTGTTCAACTTTCAGTCCCGTTGAGAAAAGGAACGGCTGTTCTTACGCTGTGATTACACTGGAAATAGTGCTTGTCTATCTTAGGTCACATGTACACACTCTGGCTGTTCAAGAATTCAAATCTGAAACATAAAATAGCGGTACAGGTTTCTTCTCTTTATGCATAATTAAATTAGTTTTAAATTTAGAAACCTTCATGTTAGCAATAATATGCAATTAAGTGGTAAGTAGCTTTCAATTAAACTATCAAGTGTTCCTGTTTAGTAAGACCAGGAAATGGTCTTCTGGGTATTAAAAATGGAGTGCGTTTCTTACTGGTGCACAGAGTGTGGTGGTCTTTGGAGTCAGACCCAGTTTGCAGCCCTGAACTGACTACTTACTATCTCTGAGACTTTTGCCCACTTCAGCAGTGTAGAAATAATAACACATGTTGTAAGAAACAGTAGACGTGTTTCCTAAATACTTTGTGCTGTGAAATGTGGCTAGTTCCTTGAAGAAATGGTTTTGTCAGCAGACCTGTCTGGAATTTGTAGCATCCTGTTTTCTTGGAGGTTCCCACTGTGTGTTAAGACACTGGGCTCTGAGAACCACTTTGGTCAAGAAATCTGCTTGCTTTGTTCAGCTAAGCATTTCCCAGGCAGAACTTCTCCCTTCTTCCTTCCCCGCCCCTGCTCCCTCCCCTTGTGGGAAGTCTGCAGCATGTTTCAGTTTACTTTTGTTTCATGGATCCTGGTTTTGAAAAGAAAGTGCCTAGCACAGTATCCCGAATTTTACTTGAATAATGATCGATTTCTTTTCGTCCTTTTCATTGTTAATTTGAATGATTTAAACACTGTTGTGAACTCAGAGCCCACTTCAGTTTTGGTTTAGCCTTGTATGTAAGTAATAAGCCATTTTCTCTTCCAGTTTTATTGAGATGGAATTGACTTAAGCACTGTGTGAGTTTAAGCAGTACAGCCTAACGACTTGACATCTATATATTGAGAAATGATTACCACAATAAGTTTAGTTAATACCCATTCATTCATTTAATAATTTGCTATATTTTATTCCTAATTTACTATTTCAGTTCATGTCTTTTGCCCAAATTGTTGTTATAGACTTTGATATTAAAATCCAGGAAAAGCAAGTGTGGTATGAGAGTAAGAATCATAGAAAGTTAGTATCTGGTCAAATTCCTGCTTTACTAATTCAACACAGTTTAAATATTCATCAGCATTCATAATACTTCTTGAACTGCTACTCCTGGCCCTCTGTTAGATATAGTGGAGGATGTGATTTAGATGCTTCCTGCTTTGAGCCTCTCAACACTAGGCACGAAACATCCATGTCTTTCTTGAGTGATTTGTAAGAATTCTGCAGATGTAAAAAGTGAGAACATTTTTGCAATAAGTAGAGCAGTAGATGTTAAAGAATGAAATGTAGAAAAGTATTTTTTAAGGAAATAATTGGAAGAGATATAGAACGAATAAAGTAAAATAGAGATAAAAAGAATAAAAGAGTAATTTTATATCCAGAGATGTTTGCTGCTAACATCTTATCTCCCCAGACTTTTTCTTGTGTGTTTCACAAAAAATGGTATCATATTACGCATGCTACTTTGTACCCTGCTTATTTTGTTGATGATGTCAAGTGAAGGTCTTTTAGATGCCTGTGAACCGTCCTTACCTCCCCAAGGGTCAACCTTAACACTGGGTGCTCTCTCTTGCTCTCCAACCTGTTTCCTGGCAGGAGCTTTAGGCTGAGGAAGAGTGGTGAGGGCAGCAAGTTTTTTTGGTGGGTAAAGTGTCATATATTATATAATTCCTTGTTGGCTATGCATAAGCTCTTGGTGTATGCACGGCTCTGCGGAGTCCACATCCTTTGTTTCGGTGAGTTGTGTTATACTGACCCCGAAAGATTTGCATTTAACTTGTTGCTTAGAAGAAAAGAGATTGTTTAGAAATGTCAAGAGCTAGAATATACATATTATGTACAGCTAGACTTACAGATAAAACCTCCAGTTATTGTTACAGCGTGCTGGGTGGTTCATTGCTTTTCTAAGTTAAATTAAAAAAAAAAAAAGCCTAAAAGAAAGACATAGGGGGCATTTTTCTCTTGATGAAAGGTAGTCTTGAAAAAATGTTGTATTATTAAATGTTTTTAAATCTGATTTTATTATTTAGAGTTTTATTTAATGGTATCAGGAACTGACAAGGAAGAACGAGTTTCCATTACTAGTTTTCTGAAATTTAATTTTCTTCTTTCTTTCTTTTAAATAATAAAAGGTGGCTATCATCCAGTGAAAATTGGAGACCTCTTCAATGGCCGGTATCATGTTATTAGGAAGCTAGGATGGGGACACTTCTCTACTGTCTGGCTGTGCTGGGATATGCAGTAAGTGTTCCTTGTCATTCGTGCTTTTGATTCCTGGTCTGGTTCAACATCTTTATTTTACAACAAGCTAAGGCTGAGGAGCACACCTGCTTCTGTTGTGGCATGTAAAGCGCACAGCACAGGCCTGCCCCACCCCAGACTTGCCCCTCTCACTTTGAAGTTCATTTGCCTGTCATCTTTAAATATTACTTTTCTTCTGCCTTTATATCTGAGGCTTATTCATTGTAATTGCGCTACACTCGGGTCATATTGTTTTTCTAGTAATTCATCCATACCAGAAAAACATTCAAATATAAAATAATAATGTTTAGGCCTTTCCAGTCAGTGGTTTTCGACTCTTTTCGAAAGCCATGACCCATAATATGAAACTGCATCCTTAGAGTACACGTACACATGTGTAGTGTGTGTGTGAATTGAAACAAAAGTGTTATAATACTTGATCTTAACCATATGTGATGAACTCTGACATCTATCTAGTCTACTTGATTTTTATGAGGACAAAACAGAAACACAAAGCAAAGAAGAGATTGATACATGAACCCACTGCTTTACTGTAACCCCGCAATTTGAAAAGTACTATTTTAAAGGAAAGCTTATTGAAAGTCGCTATTTATTGGAGTTTATTAGAGTTCATTATGATGTCTAGTTTATTAGTCTAGTTTATTAGAGTTATTATAAATGATCATTTCTGTTAAAATTTTTTTAAATGCATTTTTTTTTTAAGGGGAAAAAGATTTGTTGCAATGAAAGTTGTAAAAAGTGCCCAGCATTATACAGAGACAGCCTTGGATGAAATAAAATTGCTCAAATGTGTAAGTACTACAAAAATGTGAATGATATCAGAAAGGTTAATGATGAAATTTCACGGAGGGATTTTTCTGGGTTTTACTAAATTAATTGAAATTATTTGTAAGTTCAAATACTGAATCTTTTATTTTTTACAACATTTATTAAACAGCTTTGGTTGGTACAATGGAAATGACTTTCAGTCTTAAACACTTCTGTTCTTGAATTCATTTTTCTCTCTATAGGTTCGAGAAAGTGATCCCACTGACCCAAATAAAGACATGGTGGTACAGCTAATCGATGACTTCAAAATTTCAGGCATGAATGGAATACGTATCCTTTCTGATGATTGTGTTGCTTCCTAATGGCTGAATTATACTCGAGTGTTTCTTTTTACTTTTAAAAAGTGGAAATATTTTAAGCCCTATACACTTGTGTTTGCTGTTTCACTCTCCACGTGCAGCCTCTAGCGTCTTCGTGTTATATGATTCTTGAAAGATGAAAGTTTCTTAGTTATAAGGTGAATTGTTCCTTTTGCTTTTTGAATAGGGAGGCCTTAGTTCTGATTCTGGAAAAGAAGTGTGTCTTAACAAGTGGAGCAAGGGCATCTCATGACCTCCCTTTCTCTTTTGAGGATGTCAGTTTTAATTGGGCTGCTGTTAATATTGTTTGCATGGTTAGTAGTTTTGGGGGAGGGAGGGCTCAGGAGGAAGTGAATGGGGGTAGTGTGGAAGGAGCTCTTATCTTTACCCTCCTTCTGCCCAGGGCATTGGTAAAGGACAGCCCCAGGGGTCGCAGTGACAGCAGAATAACGTGTAGCTCAGAGCTTTTGGCACAAGCGGAGAGAAGAGATAATGCCTTTAGTTTCCAGAATGCTGTTTCCATATTTTGGTATTCGATCCTCTGAGATAGCCCTGTATGGGCCTGATCTAAGCAATACCTTCATTCCCCAAGGTTCAGGAATACCGAGCCGTGTATTCATTATCTTGTGACTGGTGAGTGCCGGGTGTGTGTCAAGAGCCAGGCTCTTCTCCTCCTTCCTGATCTTTTATTCTTTCCTTTATCATGTTTGGAACAGATCCAACATTTTGATATTTGACCTGTTCAAGCTCCAGAACCTGAGGACAAAGCCTTCTCCCAGCTTACACCCCAGAATGACAGCCTGTTTCTGCATCTACTAAGACTTAATCCCATAGGGAAGCACTTTCTTCACACCCTATGTATTTGAGGAGTTTTTTATATTTCTTCTAGAGATCAGATTTGAGGATACTAACAAGTTCTGGTGACTGCTGATGTTACCTCACCCTTTGCCTCAAGATCCTTTCTGCTAGCTGCAAAGTACATTTTCCCCTCTTGATCGATAGAAAGATAGAGCTGGTCCTTCTCTGCGCCTGGTCTCCAAGTGAGCCTGTTTGTTTATGTGCAGGCAGGGTAGCCCTTCCTCTTGCATCAGATCTGGGAGGCAGTTCTTAAGACAGCTGATAGAGGGTTTCTTTGGAGAAAACACCTGATTTGTAGGTAAATGGAGGGATTTTTTTTTGATATATATTGAATACGTTCCAGTGGCTCTTTCTACTGTTAAGTAGTCCAGATTTGTCAATGCTTTGAGAACACTCAGGTCATAATTTAGAAGCCTTGGGCTTCGGCTCTATGCCTGCTACTAACTTTAGACCTTAGTTGCCGTTTTTTTAATGAGCTTGGGAAATAGTAAGGAACTTCTAGCTTTAGATCATCTATGCCTAAGTCTGTAGCACATACGCTGTCCAGTGTCATAGAAATATTTTTCTTATTTTTATTAAAGATATTTAAAGCAATAGTTACTATGATGATGTGGTAGATCCAGGTATTGTAAAAAACATTAACTCATCTGACCTTCTTATAGGCCTGTATATAGGTCTCCAGGGCTGAACAAAATATTCTCAAAGGGTTTCAGAGCCATTTAAAATCTTTCTATATGAATGACATGAATATATTTATATGAGGGAATTTGGTGGCTCACAGTTCTGGAGGGTCAGTGGTTGACTAGAATTTCTATTAAAAAACAAAACAAAACAAAACCCAGATTCCTGAGATTTCATTATTATAGGTTGGTCTTAATGGCCATGCCATGTCTTGTGATCATACATCCTTAAAAACTTAAAAATTGATCTAGTGACCCAGTGAAAGATACTGTTGAAGGAAAAGATTAAATGTCTTCACTGTGTTTGGTAAACTTCTGTTTTATAAAGTGTTTTATGTGACGTATAGGATAGAAATTTAGGTAGGCAGGCAGGACACTTAAGGCGGGAGAGTTCTCTATTCTCTTCCTCATCAGTTTCTGTGAGGTTTCAGTCCTGCTCATTTTCGTTAAGGCTGATTGTCAGAAGAAGTGTGCTTGAGAGCGTGGGTAAGTGTGGGGTTGAGTCATGACTCTGCCACCTTTGGGTGGTGTCAGGCAGGAGGGTTCTTTAAACTCCCCGAGGTTTACTCTCCTCATTCCTTATGTTGTTATGAGTACACATTAAATCATGTATGGCACATGGTAGGTACTTAGTATGTGTTAGATCTTTCTATTTAGGTGAGGAACAGCAAATGACCACTTTTGGTATTATTGGTAGTATTGAAGTTGTATTTTATAAAGAAATAATTGTTTTGCCAAGTGCCACAGTGATGCTGCTTTTAGTAATTCCGTCACTGCAGGAAATGTATCCAGAAATGATCCTTAACCCTGTCCCAGATGTCTGCATGGTCTTTGAAGTGCTTGGCCACCATCTCCTCAAGTGGATCATAAAATCCAACTACCAAGGCCTCCCAGTACGTTGTGTGAAGAGCATTATTCGACAGGTGAGGCTTATGATGGCAGCCCCCAGCTCCCAATACCTAACTGACTAGCCTTTCAACACGAATTCCTGTCTTAAAAAAAAACAAACAAAAAAAAGCATGCACGGGCTTCCCTGGTGGCGCAGTGGTTGAGAGTCCACCTGCCGATGCAGGGGACACGGGTTCGTGCCCCGGTCCGGGAAGATCCCACATGCCGCGGAGCGACTGGGCGCGTGAGCCATGGCCGCTGAACCTGCGCGTCCGGAGCCTGTGCTCCGCAACGGGAGAGGCCACAACAGTGAGAGGCCCGCGTACCGCCAAAAAAACAAAAACAAAAACAAAACAAAAAAAGCATGCGCAAACACATATATATCTCTCTCTCCAGTTTTAGAAATAAATACATATATCACAGTGCATAACATTTTGAACTTATTAAATCAATTTTGTATTTAGTTAACGATAAGCCATTCTGTCTTGTAAAGGGAGTAATATGTAAATGTCAAGCATATATTTCTTTTGGCATATGGATCTTTTTTCAGGTAAGTGATACAGTAAAATGAGAAATTGTTTTATCCAGTATCATTACTACGAAATGTCCCACTTAGTTCCTTAGAAAATAATACAGAAGAAAACATATAATGTATTGTGTTTATTTGCTATTTCTGAGTATTTGGATGAAGGATAAATGGAAGGTAATTTAAGGCATGTTTAAGTTATATATGGAGTACTGTGTGTGTACTTCGTTCAATTGCCTTGACAACAGAAAACCTGCCGTTAGTGTGTGGTTCGGTGTTGATGCTGCAGCAGATACTTATAGAATGGAAGTATACACATATGGAAGATTTCCTTCTAATTAGAAATGTTTACCAGATTCAGTTTTCTGCATGGAACATACCAGTCTTTGACTCATTGCCCTTAGAGCCTAAATTAGGAAAGTTGCAGATACGCTTTATTCTGGATTACCTATTCTGATATAATGGATAATTACCATGCATATTTCTGCAGAGTAAGTAATATCAGGGAGGTTGCTTGGTTTGCTTGAGAAGAGGACTAGTTGGTTTGGAGCCCATTCCTTGTCCCCAGGCCCAGAGATTGAGGTAGACCTGCCTGGGGGTTCTAGACCTGAAATACAGACCTTGATCCATAATTCCTTTTTTTTTTTTTTTTTTAATATTTATGTATTTATTTGGCTGCATTGGGTCTTATCTGCCGCACGCAGGATCTTTTGATGCGGCGAGCAGGCTTCTCTAGTTGTGGCATGCGAACTCTTAGTTGAACCACTGGAATAGAGGAAAGTGTAATGAGCACACTTAAATCTTGGCAATAGACTTAATTTCACATTCTAACTTTGGCACTTACTACTTTGTGACCCTGATCAAATTACTTAATTTCTGTAAGCCTGTGTCCGCATTTGTCGCATCAGGACGATAATGCATAATTTGTGGCTTTATTGTGCAGATGAGTTTGGAGGGACTGCTGATAAAGCTTTCAGCATGGTGACCAGCACAGAGTAGCCATCCTGTCTCCCCAGCTGCATACTCTGAGCACCGGGAGTCCCAGATCACATATTGTAGGTTTCACATCTCTTTGTAGCTTCCTTCACGTCGTAGGAAGTCAAGAAACGTTTCTGAGAGGTTAGCTTTCCCTAAATGAAAGAAGAAATGTATGTTCCTCTTATTCTTACTGTAGAAAGTGGCTGACCTTTCTGTGATCTGAAGGGTTTGTAGATAAAGGTTCCCACTTATTTTTGAAAAGTCGCAGCACAGTTGAATCACTTGCTTTTCCAGGGTTTCCTATACACTATTATCAATCTTTTGATCAGTTCTTAACTCTCCTTGTTTTGCCCTGGTGACCTTGTGCAGGGTCAGGAAGGGCCATGCTCTGGTTTCTGGTGATCGTGGTGAGGACACCCCCTTGCCTCCTCCAGGCTGCTTCTGTGGCCTCAGGCGTGGGGTGTATTTGCCCCCCAGCTTTCATTTCTTTTTCTTTTAACATCAGCTTTATTGAAGTGTATTTTATGTTTAGCTTTTATTTCTAAAGCCGAAAGAAGAAAAAGGGTGCTGTGTTGTCAGTGTTTGTTATTTGTGGTGCATTCAAGGTGTACCACAGGCGATGGGGTTTGAAAATGCTGTTGCTGTTCTTTATATTTTTTTAATTAATTAACTTATTTATTTTTGGCTGCGTTGGGTCTTCGTTGCTGCGCACAGGCTTTCTCTAGTTGGGCGAGCGGGGGCTACTCTTCGTTGCAGTGCACGGGCTTCTCATTGCGGTGGCTTCTCTTGTTGTGGAGCACGGGCTCTAGGCATGCAGACTTCATTAGTTGTGGCGCGAGGGCTCAGTAGTTGTGGCAGTGGGCTCAGTAGTTGTGGCTCATGGGCTCTAGAGCGCAGGCTCAGTAGTTGTGGCGCACGGGCTTAGTTGCTCTGCGACATGTGGGATCTTCCCAGACCAGGGCTCGAACCCGTGTCCCCTGCATTGGCAGGCGGATTCTTAACGACTGCGCCACCAGGGAAGTCCCTGTTGCTGTTCTTTAAACGTGGCTTTTATTGTCTTCTGTACTCGAAAGGGTAGCCGATATTTTACTTTTTAAGACCTTATGGTTTAATTCATTGCCCTGTCCAGAAACCTTGTGAAGAAGTGACTGCTTGCCGTTAAATGAAGCTTGGTAAGGGCAAGGCTCTGAATTTGGTGACTTTGCTACGGTACGTAGGTACAGTGTGTAGCTCTGGATTTTTGAGTTATCATTAACTCTTTCTGTTATCATGCTTGTCACTAACATTTATTATGCTCTTTCAGGCATTCACAGTTTTAAGTGCTTCCTTTGTATTATGCTGTCTATTCCTCACCACAGCTTTGTGAGGCCAGAGGTGTTCTTACCTTCACTCTGAGGAAGGTGTTAAAAGTTTTCCACAGGCCCCCAGTTACTGTGGGGAATCAAGACTGGAATACAGGTGGTGCAATCCGGAATCCATGCTCTTGACTGCCGGGTAGTGTGAAATGTCTGCATAGGAAGACTGGGAAGCATTTTAAATGACAGCATGTCTTGTGAAGAGGATGCATTCATGTCTCTGTTTGTGGAAATGGTTTACTTCTACGTTTGTCTGCGTTTAGTATTTATTTACCATTTAAATGATCTCACTGGTCCTTTTGTCAATGAATGCATTATGATCAAGCCAGTATTGTTCAATTTTAGAATAGAAAATTAATTTTAAGTTGGTAAACATTTTTATGTTCTTGGATTTGATCAGTGTGGTAGTACATATGATTCTGTACTAACTTGGAATTCTCCTCCTCAAAATGTTGGGTATGCAGCTCAGAAATTCGGGGAAGTCGCTCCTTCAAGGGAGTTGAGCCCCTTTCCCAGCTCATTCCTCTGTGCTTCCTCAGCGCTGGGCGCAGTGTTTTATCTTTCATCCTGACGATGTTCACGAGTGAAGTACAGCTGCTGAATTTTCTCATTAGTTCTCACTAGTCAGAGTTAGAAAGAAGAAGGAGCAGAGGGCGATTTCGGGACAGAGCGGATGAGGACAGTGTCCCCTGGCTCTAGTCCTCTGTGAGTGAGGCAGGTATTCGCCACACTTCTCCATTCAGCCTGGCATGTGCTCGTCTGAGCAGCTTGTAGCATTTACCTCCTGTCTGTCCTAGCGAGGAAGAGAGATCCGGTGGGTGCCTTCACTTTCCAGTAGCAAAGCTTCTGGCTTGAGGAGAGCCCTCTGCTGTCTCGCTCCACCCCTGCAAGCATCAGTGTCTCGGAGCAGTGCTGCCGGTCTGGTTCCCCACCCCCACCCCACCCCCACCCCCCCGGCGCTGCGTCACAAGGCCTTGCCCCGTCTGCTCGCCCTGTGTCCTTTGTTAAGGTGCCCATGTTGTGACCAGAGTCAGGAGACACTGTGGACAGTTGCTGTCCTTGTGTTCCTCTGTGCATTTTAGAATTTGGGAGAAGCTCACTCTGGGTGGCCAGCAGGCCAGGGAGACACCTTCAAGTGAAACCTCCACATTAATTATTCCCAACTCCCTCCTTTTATGTCTGCGACAGGACCTATTTCTAGCACGCCGAGGTGGAGAAGAGCCAGTTTATGTTGTTAACACCATAACAGACAGTCTCTGACATGGTTCATAGGTGCCTAGAAGAAACGTTAGAGACTGTGCTGACCAAGCCCTTGTTTTCTGGCTGAATTTGAGGTCAGGGAAGGGGAGCCATAGCTAGTCAGTTCCTGAACCAGAGCACAGACTCTGCCTCCAGGTCTGCACTGCTGCTGACTCACATGCAGAAAACGGGCCCCGCCCCGGGGTGTGATCTCCGTCCCCTAAGTGGGATGCAGCCCCGTCAGGGACCCCTCTGTGGCGACGCTGATCGCGGACTCCTGGTCAAGCGGATGGCAGCCCGGGGTCTCTGCAGCCTGTGCTGCCTCCTGCTGGTGAGGCTAAGTATGGTTTGTAGGCAAGAGAGACACACTGTGATGAGACAAGTGAGGCAACAGAGGTCTGTCCTGGGGCATGAAGCTTGCTTGATTCATTGATTGTTTTTTTTTTTCACGATCATAATTATTCAGTGTAAATGGTTGTAAGATTGCCCATCATTGTTGTCGGATTCTGGATTCTGGGGTGCTTAATTGCTTTAAGTTCACTGGCTGTGAACAGAAATACTGTTTTTGAAAATAAACCATTCTTCTTATAGCTAAAGATTTTTTAAAAAATATATTAGTCTAGGATTAAAAGGATCAGAGTTTTATCAGGTAGAGCCCATTCATATTATAGATGGGAGAAATGAGACCCAGAGGAATTTAATAAGTGACTTAGAAATTTAATAAGTTATGGTTATTAAGTCAGTGTCAATACAAGTCTTCTGACTTAGTTCATTTCTACCATTTAGTTTGAATTTCCTGTGAGCTAGACCGTGTATTTGTGAGTTTTCCATACATTATTTCTAATTCTTACCATATTTCTGTCTAATGGATATGTTCCCCCTTTTATAGATATGAAAATGGAAGCTCAGGCAGCTTAAGTACCTTGCCTAGGGAATGAGTGATTGAGCAGTAATACTGGAGTGGTCTGAGTCCCAAGGTCCTGATTTAACAGTGCGCCATGCTGTCTCTTAACTGTTTCCTTTAAGATTTGTGTTATCTTAATTGACTTAATTTATCCCGGTGATAGTCTGTTCCTTATGTTCATTGTCAGACACAAGCTGTGCTTCTTGAGGAAGGTTAACCCAGTTGAGTGCAACAGCCAGTATTAAAAATATGGAACCTTAAATTCTTACTGAAGACACTTTGCTCCTCTCAAGTGCCTCATTGTCATTGGAATTCATTTAACACCTTTGGATACTGGATCACGTTAACTCTTATCTGAGTAGCTTCTCACACAGTAAAACAACCTAAGAACTATGAAAGAACTAAGGTGGAAAGTTAGGAGCAACTTGTGCATGGGTGGTGGTGAAAAGATATTTTTGGAAAGATGCTGACATTTTAACTTTGAGTTAATATTTGATGATAGAAATGAAGTTTCAGTTGGAATAATTTAAAACAGTTTAAAGTTTCTAAAAACTCTTAATTCCTTTTACTCCCGCAGGCTGGAAGTCATCAGTGTACCTGTCCATTAATTTCTTGTACTTCTCATAATTTCTCTTGTTATTCAGATATAAAAACTCCACATGATATTTCAGTTTGTTGAGAGAAGATACGTGAATGCCAGTGAATAACATACAGGCTCGTTGGATTGTGTTCCCTTCAGGATTATAACCTTATTCTCTATGGAAATATATAATGATCTCTTTCTTCCTATTGGTTCTTTGACATTTTAAACATAATTTAAATATATTCTAATCGAAGTATTATCTAAAACATTCAATATTAATTCTAAGGTAAAAAGTCAAGGCCCAATGGAGACAGGGAACTTCTATTGCTATGTGTCAAACATCTAGAAGGGTGTATGGTCTGTTACAGGAGCTCAACTGTTGTTCAGTCAGTGAAGTCATGTAAAAGTATTTCCAAGGAAAAGTTTTTTTAGATATGTGTGGGGATTTTCATCTTGTTTAAGAGATAGGTCTCCCTTTCATTTTCTTCTGAAACCTCTTTCCCTTGACTTACTAATGTTTTGTCGTCTGTTAAGATTGTTTAGCCAGGAACTCAAGGTAGACAGGAGCATTGGGTTTTTTGCTGAGAACTTGTCAGAGCTGATTGATATTATATATCTTCGGCTTGTCTTTTTCTCACTTCCTTGTCTAGTGTCGTCAAGGCCCCTAAATGACTTAAAATGTTTGAATGAGGATGTTTATCAAATGTTAATGTTTATTGAGCTTGTAGAGTTTCTGATGTATGGGAACATGAACTGTATTTTTAAAATATTTTTTTCCTTATGGAAAGAATTGCAACAATTCCCCTCTAATGGAAATCATTCCAGAAAAACTTTGGCCTTGCATTTAGGTCACCATACTCTGTAATTTTTGTGATATATATGATATGTAAATGATATATATAATAAGTACATGAGTATCTTGGCTTAGCATTTTCTTTTAGTTCAGTGCTATAGTGTTGCCTGGATACCAGGGCTATTTAATCCTCCTTTCCTGCAGTATTAAAAATGTACACACATCATTAGCCATTATGGGAATGCAGATCAATGAGATACACACTTCACACCCAGTAGGGTGACTAAAATAAAAAGACAAGTATTGGCCATGATGAAAAAATTGGAATCCTCGCACGTTGCTGATTGGAGTGTAAAATGGTGCAGCCATAGTATAAAACAGTTTGGCAGCTCATTGAAAGGCTAAATATAGAGCTACCGTATGACCCAACGACTGCACTCCTAGGCATATATACCCAAGAAAAATAAAAAACATATGTCCACACAAAAACTTGTACATGAATGTTCATAGCAATATTATTTATAATAGCCATAAAATGGAAACAACTCAGATATTCATCAAGTGAATGAAATGTGGTATTTTCAATGGAATATTATTTGGCATTTAAAGAAATGCGGTATTGATACATGCTACCCTTGGATGGACCTTGAAAGTACTGTGCCAGTTACAAAAGACCACTCTGTATCATTCCACTTATATAAAATGTCCAGACCCAGCAAAGTAGATTAGCGGTTGCCTAGGGCTGGAGGAGTTGGGAGGAGAGGGGGAGTGACAGCTAATGGGTGTACAGTGTTTTCTTCTTTGTGTGATGAAAATGTTCTAAATTAGATAGTGGTGAGGGCTGTACATCTAGAAACCATTGAATGGTACCTTTAAAAGGGTGAATTGTGTGACATGTAAATTATACCTCACTGAAGTTGTTATTTAAAAGAGTATATGTATAGATGCATTTGCTTCCATGAGCATAAATTATCTCCAGGATGATACACATTGCTTGCTTCTGGGAAAGAGCTGGGTTCCTCTGGGGGCCGGGGTGGGAGGAAGATTTTTACTAAAACCCTTTGTATCCATTGTATTTTGTACCTTGTAATGATTTTAACTATTTTACAAACAAATGTTAAATAATAAAGGTATTAATAAGTCATCTCCTCTCTTGATTTCACGTGATCAGGTCCTTCAGGGGTTAGATTATCTACACAGTAAGTGCAAGATCATTCATACTGACATAAAGCCGGAAAACATCTTGATGTGCGTGGACGATGCATATGTGAGAAGGATGGCAGCCGAGGCCACCGAGTGGCAGAAAGCGGGCGCTCCTCCTCCTTCGGGGTCTGCAGGTGAGGGCTGAGCCAGCTTTGTTTCAGTCTGTGTGGGGCATTGAGAGCCTGCCAGGTTGTACACTGGGGGCAGTTGAGTCAGATGTGTATGTATTAGGGGCTTTTGTAAGAGCCTGATGACTAGAAGCAGCTAGACCTTTTTCTTAAGCAGGAGGATGCCCCAGTTAAGTTATACTTTGATGTTTGAATTACTTTGTCCTCCCTTAAAAGGTCATTGAACTCTTACCTGCTGCTTCATCTCCTTGGAACACTGTCCTGTGTTGCCCACTTCTCTGCAGAGGACTGTCTCTTATAGCAAGAGGTCTCATGTAGCTGACGTTCAGTCGTCAGAGTGCTTCCTTGACTCCAGTGAGCACAGCTACATCAATCTGAGTCTAGCTGGTGGATTTAGAATTAGTTTCAAAAGACTTCAGGGTGGGAGAAGACCAGCTGACTTGAGTATTGGTGTATGTAGTTTAATTTCTGGTTTTCGCAGTGTCGTGGTGGCAGTGAAGTGTGGACGGTGCTTTCACCCTCTCTTCACGTGCTGTCTGCCCTAGTGTGTTGTCAGGCAGGCACGAGGACTGCAGGGCAAAAGCCCTCTGTCTGCCTGGGGCTCTTGGGACATGCACCACTTCTGAATCTCGTTTTCTAACATCAGGGTGTTTTTTAGATCACGGAACCATAGTCTATCAAGCTTCTGACACTGGCCAAGTCTGTTCATGTGATTTCTGGAATATTTGCCGCAGTATTGGACTTAACTTTAGTTGTATAAACTTGTGAAATAGTTTTCAAACATAGTTGTGTAAGTGAATTGTTCATTTCATTGTCTTTAAACAAATTTGGTTGGATGACTCTTCTCCATTTTCTTATCAGTCAGTGCTTTGGGATTGTCTGTTTTTGAAATGAATGCATATTTAATTTTAGATAAGTAAGAGAAATGACTCCATATGAACCACTGTGGCTTTGCCTTTTAAGAGCCAATCATTTGTTTGAGTTGGATAAACTTTAGGTCTCTCTGATTCAGAAGTTTTAATATTTAACAGTTGTTGAAGTTGCATAGCCATTAAAAGACAGTAGTTATTTCATTTTACAGTTCAGATTACCTACATAAAGGTAAGTATCTATTTTGCTCTAAATGTTCATTTTATTTTGTTTTGTTCTAGTGAGTACTGCTCCACAGCAAAAACCTGTAAGTACCTACACATATACTTATATTCATCTCCATGTCAAAAGTGACTATTCATTATTGAACTTTTCGAATTGTAACATTAGTTTTTGTTTCTTTCTGCAACAATTTTTCATTAAGGATTGTTCGGGGGAATTGGTTGTGCATTTTTTTGTTCCTTTCTCAATCACAGATGTTGTAATGTATTTTAATATAAAAGACAGTCATGTTTATAAATGCTGGGTATCCTTGATTATGTAAGACAATGTTTTGATAAGGTGAAGTGATTTTTGGAGTTGGGGGATAATTACAGCTGTCCCAAATTCTGTCTTTGTTTTCCTCATGCACTTTCTGGAGTGCTCTTGGCTGAGTCTGGTAAAATGTGAGGTTATAGAGATAGGGTTTTAAGAGTGATTGTTCCAAAAACACTTTATATTATTTCTGATCTGCCTCTAAGTTACCTGTTTTTCTGAAGCTGCTGTTGTGATTTTTTTACTTCCAGGTAGTAGTTAAATATGAAAGAGTATTATCTTTGTGGTCCTGTCAGCATGCTGAGTGTGAGCAAATGAAACAAGCTGTTTGGAATTAAATCCTACCCCAGCGGAGCTAAACCTGGCTTGGTTCCAGTCGAGCATAGAATATATATATGTATATATATGTATGTCTTGAGTTGATGGGTCATCTACAAGTTTTAAAAGATCTTTATGAACCAGAAGCTTTTGGAAGGAAATGTGCAGAGCTTCAGAGTGCTGCCAGCAGCCCTCAGTTTGGAATGGAAGTCCGAGTAGGAGAGGGAGATGTAAGAATTATTCCACCTGGCCTGCTGAGTTCTGCTGTGGCTTGAGCAGCTTGTTTTGATTATTGACTCTGTGAAAGACTGGAGGCTCTCGTTGCCAGCACTTTCCAAGTCAGCTCGCCATGATTGGAGGCAGACTGAAACCTATGGCTTTTTCTTTTTTCCCTTTACTTCATGTGCTCATTTTTTACAGTTCCTGCAGTCTTGGCTGTTGATAACAGCTCAGGGTGTGAGACCCAAACGCAGACAGTGCTGTTGACCAACAATGAATGAAATACACCTGATTTGGCAGGCAGTTGAGTAAGACAGTTGAGGAGAAGGGGACATTGTTACTTTATAGACAGGCAGCAGCAAATAAAACTTGCAAGAGGTGCTTCTTGTTTAAAGGCAAGAGTGTCTATCTCAGCATATTTAGTTCTTCTTAGAGTTTAAAGGGGAGAGACTTGCTGCATTTAAGCTATATCCCTCTAAGGCCAAGACCTGGTAGTAGTCCTGTTACGTGATATTAGCACTGGTTTCTTTTTTTCTGGTTTTGCTGTAACCCTAACTGTGATGTGGATCTCATGTCTGGGCATGTGATTTTAATTGAACGCGACCTGAGAAAAACAGCCTGTGTTGGTATTTGCCATGCTGCCAGCACTTACGCTGCTGCATGGTGCTTTAAAAAGAAGCAAACTGACCTGTGGTATTTTCTTAACATGTTGTAGATAGGAAAAATATCTAAAAACAAAAAGAAAAAACTGAAAAAGAAGCAGAAAAGGCAGGCTGAGTTATTGGAAAAGCGCCTGCAGGAAATAGAAGAATTGGAGCGAGAAGCTGAAAGGAAAATAATAGAAGAAAACGTCACATCAGCTGTACCTTCCAATGAGCAAGATGATGAATACCACCCAGAGGTGAAACTAAAAACAGCAGGATTAGAGGAGGCAGCCGAGGGTGAGACTGCGAATAACAATGGTCAGTGGAATCTGGAGACAGGGCTGCATAGGAGCCCAGGAGCTCCCACAGTAGGGACCCGCCCGGTCACCAGGCAGGGTGACTTGGTGCTGCGCTGATGCTTCAGACAGGAGGGTGGTTCTCTCCAAGGCCTTATTGGAGAGCGTGGGGAGTTGTTTGGTACTTGCTTTGTAAAATGTGTGCCAGAAATATGTTAATATTTCAAAATAGTTTTTTTTTTTTTTTTAATGTCAAACGCCTGAGAACACCATGTCTTTATCATGCTAATGATTGTCCTTCATTTTGTAATTAAGCTTTTACTTAACGGTAGTGTACCCTCAGACTTTTTCTGAAGATTATAGAGGAGAGGGTAGAAATGGAAGTACAGCTCCATTTATGCCCATTTTCCCAAAGAGCTAACTTTTTCTAATAAGAGTAGGCCAGTTATTTAATAAATGAAAGATAAGATTTAGAGTACCTAAAGATTTTACCCTGAGAGCCAAGAGGTGTCTGCTCTGTAGCACATGAAATTAGCACATTCGAATTTGTCTCTTGTTGGAGGAGATAAGTGCCTACTGCACTCTGTTACGGGAGAGAGACAAGTTTTCATTCTTACCCTTCAACTTTTTAAGGCGAAGCTGAGGACCAGGAGGAGAAAGAAGACACTGAGAAAGAAAACACCGAGAAAGACGAAGACGATGTTGAGCAGGAACTCGCGAATGTAGACCCTACTTGGATGGAATCACCCAAAACCAATGGCCATATTGAGAATGGCCCATTCTTACTGGAACAGCAGCTGGACGATGAAGACGATGATGAGGAAGATTGCCCAAATCCCGAGGAATATAACCTCGATGAGCCAAATGCAGAAAGCGATTACACATATAGCAGCTCCTACGAACAATTCAATGGTGAATTGCCAAATGGACGACATAAAATTCCTGAGTCCCAGTTTCCAGAGTTTTCCACATCGTTGTTCTCTGGGCCCTTAGAACCTGTGGCTTGTGGCTCTGCACTTTCTGAGGGATCCCCGCTTACCGAGCATGAGGAAAGCAGTCCATCCCATGACAGAAGCAGGACGGTTTCAGCCTCCAGCACTGGGGATTTGCCAAAAAGTAAGTGTCCCTTCCCATCAGGTGTCTGCTTTTAGTGGTCCAAGTGTCATACCCTTGACACATGCTGTGAAGGGAATTGGCTGGAGATGGTAAAGCCGTGTATGTATGCGTTAACCATTTTCATTTTATTACTTCTGTACTCATGAATAAGTTAATGTGATTTTAAATGTATTCTGTGCCACTAGGCTCTCTCTTTCTCTTTGCATATCAGGTCCCATTTCTGAGTTTTTTTCCTTGTAATTTTAAATGTATTCTGTGCCACTAGGCTCTCTCTTTCTCTTTGCATATCAGGTCCCATTTCTGAGTTTTTTCCTTCTTCCTGTCTTTCGCTAGTGATCATACATTTGCAGAAACCTTCAAAGCCTAGCATCTCATCCCTGTAGCTTTTTAGCGTGTGTAGTTTAATTCACAATTTGTACTTCCACCTGACAGTGTTATATTTAGTTTTTGGTTTTTTGTTTTGTTTCGTTTCTATTCAAGGAATAATGTGCCTGCTCTTTATTTGTAGTGAGGAGGAAGTGTCTTACTTTATTTTGATAGCTGTTCTTGATTATAAGATTCTTCTTTTGACATTTTAAAGGAAGCGCTGTGGGTTTAAATGTGATGATGATGCATATATATCAAAACCTGATTTTGAGGGTGAGTGCCACATGACAGATCTCCGCCTGTGGCATGCTAGGGGACTTCAGTAGGCAAACCCTTGGTGTCACACACAGTTGGTCTCCATTCTGGCCCACAGTGGAAGAGCTCAGAAACCTCCTCTGCTCCCTCTGCTGGCAAGAATGTTAACACATGGTGAGTCAGTTGATGAGCCGGCCCTGCAAATAGCTCAAGATGTTCTGCAGCCCCTTTGATTCCAGTAGCTGAGAGACCTGCAAAGCCTTCTCTGTTACTCAGTGGCCACAGCTAGTCATCCTAAGGATATATATATAATTTTTAATTGGACAGACACATTCTGCTCCTGTTTACCTTTACCCTGACCAGCGGGTTTGAAGGTGCTTAATGAAATGCCTTCACGAGGAATGTAGCCTCATCTGAGGAAAAAGCCACCTCTGTGTCTCCTTTACTCTCATTCTGCTCCCATATTACTGCTGACACTTTTGGTTACCAAGCACATGTGTGTAGGGGTGTCTCCCCACCTAAACAGTTCTCCGGCAACAGCTCGGTGTCTTGCAATTGAAGTGAGGTCTGACACTACTTGGAGAGAGTGTCAGATCCCAGGGTTAAGGGCTCAGTCTCACAAGACTGTGTGTCGGTCTCCCCCTGCACTCCCCCCACATCCATCCCAAGTCCATGTTGTCACCTGTGCTTCTGAACAATCGTCCGTAAGTCAGAGGTTCCTGTGACGCTGCCCTGGGGCTGGATTAATTTGTTAGAGCAGCGCACGGAACTCAGGAAAACAGTGTACTTGCTAGACAATCAGTTTAGCAAACAAGGATGTAAGTCAGGAACATCCAGATGGAAGGGGTGTGTCGGGCATGGTGGATGGGAAAGGAGGGAGGCTTTCACGCTCTTGCTAGAGACACCACCCTTCCTGCAGTCTCTCACGCATTCCTTCATATCGTGGACTCATGGATTTTTTTTTCTCTTTAATTAACACGTCGAATTGTGTGTTATCGTTTACAGCTTTTTTTTGAATGCCAGGATTATCCCACATTTGGTCTGTGTGAGCCCCCTCAGGTTGGCTCTTAAGTCCTTTTGACAGAACCCTGTTATTCCTCAGGTGCCCCCTTGCTCTTCTAGAACCATGTGCCCAGGTTCATACTTTCCCTGCCCCAGGCTGGAGTCAGCCATGCCTCCAAGTAATTTTTGCTATTGATATTTTTTAAATGTTTTTTATAATGTACATAATATATAGGAACAGTAATATGTAAAGTTCATAAACATGCACATATTGAAATGAGTGTTCAAACATCTCTTACTGATGGAGTAAACAGTGAAAAGGTTTAGTAATCTCAAGTGTAGCGGAGTCTCTTCCCCATTTATTTTTGAGACATAATAACAAGTGTCTGTGTGAACGTGGCATGCTTGCTCATGCTTCTGTGCCTTTCTGACGCCTTCCCTCCTGCCTGGAGTGCTTCCTCCTGTGTGTTTGGGCACACCTCTTTTCTTCTGTTGGGTCCTCACTGTGTTCCCTGGCAGGTCCCAGTTCTTGTTCCCCTCTTTTCCTGCTGGTCACACTTTTCTTCACTGTGTGTTCGTTGTTCGTTTCCACTGTCTTCCTCTTCACTAGGATGTAAACGCTTTGAGAGTGCTGTGTATTTCCGTCTTTGTATCCTCAGCATCTAACTCAGTGCTAAGATAAGCATTTATTGAATAATGAACCAACAAATCAGTGATACCTGACTATATTCTTCCGTTCTTCCCGTTCTCCCACCTTTGCCCATTCACAGTCAGAATTTTACTTTGTCCAAAACACATTCTGTCCCCAGCACCCTGGCTGTTGCGTGAATATTGCATCAGGGAGAAATAGGAGGTCTGTTTTTTTCATTGAGCCTAGTCTCTTACCAAGCTGACCTTTTCATTGATCCAGTCATTTATTTGGAGGCACTCGGCTTGGGTTTGCAGCCTGGTCTTTGGATAACCGTGGACAGCCTCCCGCAGGGGAGGTGTTTTGTTTACTACACGGAAGGGGTATGGTCTAGAGACTGGAAGTTGGCCACCAGGTGCTACGAGAACATGAGGCGAGAGAAACATCCTTCCCTGAGTTTGTGTAGATCCTTGTCGTTATAGCAGAATGGATACATTAGGAAATAGTAGAAGAAAAGCTGGGGCCACAATGAGAAGATTGAGAAAGAACTTACATGCCAGGCTAAGGATGTGAACTTCTCCCTGGAGTAGTTTTGTAGCCATTGAAGGTTGAGAAGAGGAGGGTTCCTCTTGGGTTATTACTGCTGGAGCCGTAGCACGTATCTGGGCTCAGCACATCTGAAGTACAAAGGCCTGGGAGCAGGGTGGTACGTGCAAGGTGTATGTTGAATCCTTTCCCCCTCACCTAGTAGTGACCCATGTCAGTGGCAGTGCTTGGCTAGGCTGCTGGAACATGACTCCACACTCTTCTCACTCCACTGTTGCTCCTAGTCTGTTCCCCAAGGAACAGTCCCGAGAGAGCCTTTTTTTTTTTTTTTTAGCGGTACGCGGGCCTCTCACTGTTGCAGCCTCTCCCGTTGCGGAGCACAGGCTCCGGACGCGCAGGCTCAGTGGCCATGGCTCATGGGCCCAGCCGCTCCGCAGCATGTGGGATCCTCCCAGACCGGGGCACGAACCTGTGTCCCCCGCATTGGCAGGCGGACTCTCAGCCACTGCGCCACCAGGGAAGCCCCCCGAGAGAGCTTTTGAAAGCACATTCCACCCCCTACCGTGTAGCATAACCCGCAGAGGCGTCATTCTCTAAAGCTTACAGCCCTGTACTGTCCGTCCCGGCCGCGCTCTTTCTGGTATCGTTCCCCACCCGCCTCTATGTCCCCTGCTCATTCTGCCCCTCCCACACTGCCTTCTTTCTGAGCTTTCTCAAGGTTGCAAGCTTGGCGCTTTCCACTTGCTGTCCTCTCTGCCCAGAGCTTCTCTCCTCTGTGCCTCCCTTTGTTCAGGCCTCTCCTCAAAGGTCACTTTCTCAGAAAAGACGCCGTCTGCACACCCGCCCGTGGCCAAACGCCCTCATCAGTAGCCATCTCCTTTCTCCGCTGTGCTTTTCTTCTTAGCAGGTAGAGCTACTTGACATGATGTGTGAATCATTCATTTTATTTATCACCCATATTCCCAGCAAGTGCGTGAGTTTCCTAATTTGGGATGTGGTGGCGGAACCTTGTGTGTCTTGTTGATTCTCTTCCCAGTGCCAGGGCAACGTCTAGCACATAGAGGGGACTCAGTAAATACTCACAGTACCTATTTGTGAACAAATAGGTCAGGTTTGGGCATTAAGTCTCCTAGTTCTGCTCTTTCTTTGGGCTGGTGCTAAATCTCCTGCATATAAAGAGGGTACTCATGCCTTCCTTGTAAGGATGTTTTAAACATAAAAGTGTCAGTGTGGGGCTGCTGCATCACTGAGGCCCCGCCGGCTGCCATTTTCCTGGTTCCTAGGATCACCTCAGATGGAGTGAATACAGTGTCACCCAGAGACCAGGTTATCAGAATGACTTCAGGACTCCAGCCCTTCCTGAAGTGAAGTCTTCCCGCCTCTCTCTTCCCACTTTTCATTCCCTCCTTGGTAGAAGCAGAGAGCAGGGAAGAGCTGTGGTAGTTGCATGATAGTGCCTGAATCACGGGAGGCGATCTGATTTCTGGGCAAAGCAAAACTTGTACGACTGCACAAGAAGCGTGGCTGTCCCTGTGTTTAAACGGGCCTTTTTGAGTGTTGTACTCAGGTAACCTTTTACAGATTACCTAGAGCAGGAAACTAGCACGCTGGGAAAAGAAGTGCAAGCGGATTCTCTTTTACGTCCTTTGCGTTCTTAATACAGTTAACATTTTGAGGTAAATTCCCTAGTATCATCTGGAATGCATTGTGCGCCTGGTAACCACGCACAGACACAAGCTAGGAGAATAACAGCATGTCACCAGAGAGACTTGGTCTAGTGCTCATAAGTGAGGGATATTAAATACAAAGAAACTGTACAGGTGGCCCCTGAATTAACCATGGTTCGATTGTACGATGGTGCGAAAGCGAAACGCACTCCGTAGAAGCTGTGCTTCACATCTTGAATTGTGATCTTTTCCCGGGCTAGCGATACACTGCGCGATCCCACCTTGTGATGCTGGGCAGCCCCCAGGCAGCCACGCGATCACACGAGTGGACAGCTGGCACAGGTGCGACCACTCTGTGCCCAGACAGCCCTTCTGTCTTTCACTTTCAGTACAGGACGCAGTGAATTACATGAGATATTCAACACAGTTTATTGTGAAGTAGGCTTTGTGTTAGTTGTTTTTTTGCCCAACTGTGGGCTAACGTAAGTGTCCTGAGTGATGTTGAAGTTACTAGGCTCAGCTATGACGTGTGGTAGGTGATGTGTAATTAAATGCATTTTGAACTTACGATATTTTCAACTTGAGATGGGTTTCTTGGGACATAACCCCATCGTAAGTCGAGGAGGATCTGTACTGGAGGTGTGTGATGTTGTGTTTTGAAGGTGTTTTTCCTCTAGCTGAAGTGACTCGTGTGTGATGTCTTTAGAACAACGACTGGAGGAGGGTGGCGGTTTCAGATCCCCTCTTTCCACTCGAGCACCCTTGACGGCAGCTCACTCAGTCAGAACCTGCCGCTTCATCCTCTTCTCCTGCCAGGCCTTTGACCTCAGTGGTTTGCAGTGCCGGAAGCCACGGCTTGGCCTCCCATCCTCTCTGTGCCGCGGGGACTTTGGCTGGTCCCTCACTGGCCATTTAGAAGCCCTGGCCTCAGAGGGTGGTCTGGCTGGTGGCAGGCAGGAGGGTGCCTCTGGATCTGGCCAGCCAGGCGCTGTCGTAGCTCTCCTGTGTTTGGTCTTTTTTTCATTTGTATTTTTTGGCGGAGGAGGGGTGGTCCCTTCCTCTTCCTCCTTTACTGGGAACTGAGCCTCAGAGTTTAAGTCATTTGCCAGAGTCTTGTAACTTACAGACGTAGAAACAGATTTGAATCCAGTTCTGCAAACCTCACATTCCATTTTCTTGCCCGCCGAGTCTTCTTTATTAAACGACATGAGGGATTCATCTAAGCCATTTCCAGTGCTGGCCATCCATCTGTTGGGTCGGCATTTTTATGTTTCTTCTAGAACTCAGTTTCGCAGCCATTCCCTGTTCGGTGTGAACACCTTGCCTCTTTGTGTGTGTCTTTGTGCTGCCGTCCTTCTCATCATTTCTCGTTTCCTGTGTTTCTTCTCCTCGGCTCGTACCTGGCCTTTGGTGAGGCCTCACTTTGGTCAGTGCCCTCTTACAGAGGGACATGGTGTGGGGCAGATAGCAAGGAGGGAACGTGTGGGCCTGGCTGGCTTGGGTTGGTCCGTAAGTCTGAGGAACAGGTCTTGAGGGTTAAAACGTTGCCAGAGTTCTCTTGCATTTTCTGGCCCCTCCTGGGGAGCTCTGTGGGTGCCCCAGGTCCTGGGTGCATCGCCTACTCCCTGCCCTGCTCACGGTGCATGCAGCCTGGCCTTGCCGCCCACCTGGGGTGCCGAGCCCCACAGCACGGGTCTACCCGAAGGAGGGACAGTCATTCCAGCAGTCCCCACCTTCGAGTGAGCTAAAGGGTGTTTAATATTCTGCATTGAGCGGGCTTTTCTGTTTTGTCTGTGAGTACCATTTCAGAATTACTTCTGAAATGAATGAAGAGCCATGGTTACATATCATCTTTACCAGAAATCCCAGCTTGCCGGTCAGTTTGAGGTTTGATGGAGATGCTGAGTCACTTCAGCATTTTCTGTCTGGGCCTCACCACATTATTCTTCTTTGTCACTGCCTCCTGGTTAACTGTGCTTTCTTGCAGGCCTGGTCTGTGCTTATCTGAAAAGCTTCTCTGGCCCCGCAGCCCTGAGAATCCCGGCCCCGTGCCTACTGTTGAGAATTCCTCAGGGTTTCTGGGGGTTGAGAGTGGCTTGAGTATTTGACAAGTCTGTGAGGGACCTCAGAGGGCCCGGGCCGTCTCAAGAGACCTCTGTTCTGCAGTGTTACTTGTCCACAGCTAAACCAGAATTGATTGGTCCCTGCCCTTAATCTGTATTTGTTAATCGGCCATCATCTAACTCTTGAGGTCTCTGTGCTCTGCCCAGGCAGAGGGAGAGGTGAGGGCTGTGGGCCACTTAGGAAGGGATGGGCACCCCCTGGGGAACGTTCTCTCTACCCCCACGTTAAGTAATAACGCACCTCTGAGCTAGACAGGGTCCGTTAGGGAACTGGCGTGGCCCAATGAGGAGCAGCTAAAAGATACAGGAACCAAGCAGGGCTGACCTGCTCGGTGAAGGATGGGGAGAAAGGAGGAGGGGCAAGGCAGTGTCCATGGGGTCTCTGGGCAGTTTGCTCTCTTGTGAAGTATTTTCCAGAGGTGGAGACCAAGAATTTAAATTCTGTTGAGTTCAACTTACAGGATTCCAGGCCTAAATGATCACCCACCGCTTTTCTAGAAAAGGACACTGTGCCCAGCAAGTATTGTGTGCACACGCGCAAACCACTTATTCCAGGCACTAACTGTCCTGCTGTTTGCTCATGCCAGCAAAAACCCGGGCAGCCGACCTGTTGGTGAATCCCCTGGACCCACGGAATGCAGATAAAATTAGAGTTAAAATTGCCGACCTGGGAAACGCTTGTTGGGTGGTAAGTACAGTTTTCTTTCTAAAACATTTCGGTTGTGATCATGTATTAGAAGATGCTTTTTCTCTCGTTTAATGTCTGTGTTCCTCCACGGTAATGCAGTCTGTTCCCTTCCAGCATAAACACTTCACAGAAGACATCCAGACGCGTCAGTATAGATCCATAGAGGTTTTAATAGGAGCAGGTTACAGTACCCCTGCTGACATTTGGAGTACGGCGTGTATGGTAAGAACGGCCTTTGCCATTTTCCTCTGTGTAAAGGCTCATCCTTTTAGTTCCCATGATGGGGCAGCTCCACCAGGGCCTTTGGTCGAAGCTTTCTGACGGTGAGGGTTGTCCACTGAGGGGTGGGTGAGGGGAAGGTGGCTGCCTTGGGTATCTTAAGAGACCTTCTCTGCCATGTCCTGGTGTGTGTTTTGGTTTGGTCTTGTGAGAGACGACCTCGTGAGGCCCTCTGCAGCCCGCGGCCCCGAGAATGAGAGCCCCGCTGTGGTGACAGTGACTTCAGGGAGCTCCTGTGGCTCCCGGAAGCTTGCAGATTGCGCGCGGTCCCCTCACTCAGGCCGTGGAGGAAGATGAGACAGCTGCGATTTAGGGGAAGGTTGTCTGAGCGGCTCTGACAGACCTTGTCTCCTTGCTGGAGAGAGAGGATTTCCCCACATACCAGGGTCCAACCTCTCTCCTGTTAAGCAGAGTCTAGAGACTGTTCTGGCTTACTGCTCTAGGCTGTGTCCAGCCATGTCTGAGGCACCAGCAGCCGCCTGTACCGTTTGACTGAGTCTGTTCCCTTAGGCAGCTCAGCGATGGTTTTCCTCAGGGCCTCGGGATGCCTCTTGTTTCTCCAGTATGATGTAGCCATTTTCACTGCCACTTGTGTGCATCAAAAGTCTGGTTGTGTCTAAACTGTCCTCAGCCCCACCAGTGCCTCTTCTCACCTACTCCTTACCTGTGAGCCGATAAGCATGAATGGTTCCTCGTCTATAAGCCAGTTTCAGTTTCTCTGTTGGTCCTGTTTCCTGGTCGGTTTGTCACCTTCCTCTTAGTGGGCTGAGCTTTGTAGTCCTTTGTTGGAAGAGGGGATGCATGTGTCTCTTGCTTCACGTGGTGTTTCATGCTTTCCTCATTTTTTCTCCAAATTCTCCTATGATATTTAAATGAAAGGGCATGGCATGTGTGTAAAGCTTGGTACTTGTCTTCTCACTAAAAAAACAATGCAGAATAAGTGTATTGTCTGTTATTCAAGGATTAATGTAGCACTTCTTTTGGGTGTGTCCTCTGATGCTGAAGTATAGCACTGTTAGCAAGTTGTGCTAAAACAGCATGAAAATAGTAGATGTTCTGTGTTTTTCAAGTTTGCAGCCAGTATGGCCCAACAGATCTAGAACAGTGTGCCCTTCTGTCCCCATGTTGCTCTGACGGGTAATGCCAGAGAATAAGTTTAAAATTAAGTTTCTCAGTAAGTATCAAAAACTGAGCCCTTGCCTTGCTAGGTATGGACAAGGAGGGTTAAAAGAATTGGTGGACCAGATGGCTGGGCTGGCCCTGGTGGGCGGGGCTGACTTCTGAATGAGGGAGGTTATCAGAGTGGGAGGAGGGCAGGGGTCGGAGATCATGGGCCAGAGGCCAGGGGGTGTGGGGGGTGGCAGCCACTTTAGTCTTTTTTCTTTTTAATAATTCCTTTTTTTTTTTTTTTGCGGTACTCGGGCCTCTCGCTGCTGTGGCCTCTCCCATTGCGGAGCACAGGCTCCGGACGTGCAGGCTCAGTGGCCGTGGCTCACGGGCCCAGCCGCTCCACGGCATGTGGGATCTTCCCGGACTGGGGCACGAACCCATGTCCCCTGCATCGGCAGGCAGACTGTCAACCACTGCACCACCAGGGAAGCCCTAATAACTTTTTAAATTAAAAAAAAAGAGAGAGAGAGAGAATTGGTGGACGTGTCATGGTTCCTTAGAACGCAGGGCCTGCTGTGTGGACAGGGGTGAGGCTCCCTGTGGGCGAGTCGGGGGGCAGCGGGGAGGGGGGCTGGGGGCTGGAAGCAGTGGGAGGCAGCGGCCAGGTCAGCAGAAGGGGTCGCCGTCAGTAGCGGGAGCTGCGGGGCTGTTGGATCTCAGGGTGTGGTGAGGTCAGGCCCTCCTCCTCCCCAGCAGCGCAGAAGGGGCCGTGTCGGGGCTGCCCTCATTTATACTCTGCAGGCTCTTTCAGCTCTGAAATCCTGTGCTTCTAATTTGGGGTGTTGAATTTTGGTGATATAACCAGAAAAATAGGACAAGATCACAGATGTAGTCGGATAATGGCGGAGCTGTCAGTACCGTTTTATACCGGGCTCTCTGTCTGGCCTTCTGTGAGGTGACGGTCTGTCCCTCCACACAGTCTCCTGTCCTGCTGAGCCCTGCAGTTGCTGTGAACGGTGGTGTCAGCGTCAAGAGCAGACTCCTGCGGAAAAGCACTCCCTCCATCTCCTTTGCCTCCCAAGAAGTGGAGCGTAAGGTCCCTCAGTACTTCTAGGGCTGCTTAGGAAGCTCTTGTTCATCAGTTTAAGGGTGATTTTCTGGGAGCGGGGCAAGCCTGCATCCCCACCCTCCCCCGTCCCCGGAGGCCGCGGCTGAGAGGTCGCCTCTTGTTCTTCGTAGAGAACCTGGCGCAGATGAGCCGTCTTTGCCCAGCCCACCCTGCTGTTGAAGTTTAAGTATGTAACAGTACATTAAATTCATCATACCAAGCTGTAGTAAAGCTCCAGATTGTTCTTGGTGGGAAAGCCCAGGGTTCTTTGTTATAAAGGGCATCAGATCTTACAGAGACGCTAGTGGAGCTGAGAGTGGTGGCTGGTAGCCGTGTTCACTGGTCAGTGCCTGTGCTGCGGGCAGGGAGGAGAGCTTTCACACTGGGCAGGGGCAGCGCCGTGAGGCAGGGCAGCTGGGCTTTGTCAGGTGTTGAATCTCTTTTCTCTTTTCTTGAGCTTTGGAGCCCTCCAGATGTAAGTGTGTGTGATTAAAAATTACGTGTGGACCCCGGCATTGGTCGCTCTGCACTTGTGTTTCAGAGTCCCTGAATAGGCGTCTTCCCGTGGGCTCCATGGTGAGCCTCAGTCAGCGCTGTAGAGACAAGAAACGCCAGTCTGACCCATTTCACCAAACTTCTCGGCAGTGGTCACATCACAGAAGGCATACGTGACCTTATTTTATTCAGGATGGGATACTTGACGTGGGATGATGGCATTTCAGGAAGGGGTGTATCTGGTCTCCCCAGAGCCTGAGGACAGAGGCTGGTCCAAGGGAAAGAGGGCCCTCTGAGGGGATTGGGCCGAGTACAGAGTTCCCAAGTATTAAAAATAAGCGATAATAATAGAGGTTATATTGAGAGTAACTTATTGAGTTGAAGGCAATAATTTTTCATGGTTTCATAGTTGCCAGCATAGAAGCAAGTTGTAAAGTACAGAGACTGATGTTTTCATTGTGGTGTGTGTTTACCCTGCCTGCTGTCTGTGTCCTAGTTGTTAAGAAAAATCTCATCATGCTTCAGAGAATCAGGACCCGATAACATGACAGGGGGAGCCTTCATCTTGCCTCTTCCTTTTTTCTTTTAAACCATTTCATTGATAGGCTTCTTCAGCCTGTGTTTCCTTGGAAATACATGGGTGCTAATCAAAATGGTCATCTTTCAAAGAACACTCAGTGGACATATCTTAGTGCTAGGCTGTCAGAAGTACATACAACCAGATTGAAATGTTTTTGAACATTGATTAGAAGAGTGAGGGAGGCCCCAAGGACGGTGAAGAGCAGCTGGTGCTCTGCTTTGGCTAGATCATGCGACTTCTGGGGTCTTCTTTCTCCATTAGGGTTTCACCCTTTTCTCTTGGCTTGTGTCCCGGATGAGAAAGACGCTCCTGGCCATTCAGTGTGTCATCCACTTGTTCCCCATGGACCTGTGGCCAAATGTGAGGTGTTTTACCCTGATCTGGGATTGACCCTAGTATCTTTATTGTTTGTTGGGTGGAGCGGGGAGGCCCTGCAGCACCTAGACGACCGCCTGACGTACTCTGTGCTGAGACTGGGCACATCAGACCCAGGTCTGGCTCAGGGTAGGGATCCCGAGTTGTGAACTAGTGTTCGTCACAGGGTAGCTGGCAACGGGCTTGGCATCCCACCTCCCTCCTTTCTTAAAAAAGGAAAATACAAGGTGAAGAGATGTGGTCCTGGGCTAAGCGCGCCCACCTGGGTTTGTGAGAGGGGCCCCCGCCTCAGGCAGACGAGACTTCCCCTGCGGGTGCCCGCCCACACCCTGTGATCCTGGACAGAAGTGGAGAGGGCGGGCTGGTGTGGGGCGGGCTCATCGAGGCGCCCGTGGGGAGGGCGGTACCTTGAGAGGAGCGGGCGGTGCCCCGGGCCGCTGACCCACAGGCATCTGCAGACCTGACAGGACGGCCCCTGAGGGCCTCCAGAACAGCGAGATCTAACACACAGGAGAAGTAAGTATGGGAAAAACCAAACACGGGATGTAGCTTGTTCTTTTTAAAACTTCTTGTAAATTCTCATTTAAAACATGTTTTCAAAAAAACATGGTATTTGATTAACAGAGCGATAGCAGTTGTCATTTTTATGTATTGTTAGCAAGTTAAAGCTCATAGTCCTGAGATAACTTTGTGAACAACGGAAGTGGGCTCAGTGGCAGCGATGGGAAAGCGGTGCCCCTCCCGTTCCCTCCCGACCCCAGCACCCTGGTGGGGACAGCCCTGTAACCAGGAAGCCGCTCTCCTGGCCGCCCTCGGGCGGGCTGCACGAGGGTCTGGTTCCTCCTGGCCCCGGGGGACAGAGCAAGAGGGGCTTCTTTGGTTCTAGAATGTCCTTTGGTTGAATCAGAAGTGAATGAAGTGATGATGAGTTGCTGAAAGTAGCCCCCTGTTGCTAAGACATGAAGGTCTTTGCTTCAGGAGAGCAGCCGCAGCCGTGGTCCGGGGCCAGGTTAGCCTGCGGGTTGCAGCTGGGCTCTGGGGCCACAAAGACCTGGGCCTTAGACTGAGCCCTCGTTCTGCCGTTCAGATTAGAGTGCAGTGCTCCGGCCACGCCTGCACACGGCTGCTTCCTGCAAAGTGAAGCAGAGGTGCAAGAATATTTCTGAAGCTTCTTTGAACTTTTGGGAAGAAGAGAAAGCCTGGTGTTGAGCCCTTTCAGGAGGCTCTTTGGTTTGATTCATATCCTCATAAAATGTAGGTCTCTTGTACCAGAAAAAGTTGCTGGCTTGGGGCCCGTCTCCGTGAAGCGCTTAGCATGTCATCTGTTGTATCCTAGGCATTTGAGCTGGCAACGGGAGATTATTTGTTTGAACCGCATTCTGGGGAAGACTATTCCAGAGACGAAGGTGAGTATTGCTGCCTGCTGAGTACCTCAGTCCGGGTTTCCTGAGAGTCCTGAACTTCTGGAGAATATTGTCTTTTTGCACCGAAATAGAGCTGTGTTTTGGTTTTCAAGCACCAAATTCAGATGCTCTCCCTTTGAGCTTGAAGCCCCCTCAGCTGCAGTGACTGGGCAGAGCCTCCTGGCACCGGCGATGCTTTGGAGAGCCCTCGGGCCTGAGCCCGCCCCCGCGGGCCTGAGCCCAGCTGGCCGGGAGAGGACAGGCCGGACGAACCCGGAGCCTCTCCGTGGACATTTTGTCCACTGATCTGCTGCCCACTTCTCTGTCCTGTTGGGGGCTGAATTTAAAACCGGGGAACTCTGGCTTGAATTCCCGTCTGCAGACCTGACCATCTCCATGCTTATTTGTTTGCGATGCTGGGGTGGCCTGGGGTGAGCTGGCATCGGTCACTGTTAATGCTCCAGATGGGGCCTGAGGCCTGCCAGTCCCAGAAGCCTCTGCGTGGATGTGCTGCACACATTGTTGATTTGATTCTATCTCTGATTTTTTACTAATTTCAATTTTTTCCCCCTCTTCTTTTATCCCATCCTTCCCTTTGCCCCTCCCATTCCCGTATCCTTTTTTTTCTCTCCTCCATAGACCACATAGCCCACATCATAGAGCTGCTAGGCAGTATCCCAAGGCACTTTGCTCTGTCTGGAAAATATTCTCGGGAATTCTTCAATCGCAGAGGTAGTACCTCTTTTTTTTGAAAAGCGCCACGATGCAGACAGAAATGGAATAGCAGCTGCTGGTTGTAGCATTAATGGTGACAAAGGCCTTTCTCCTAAATTCCAAAAGCAGCCCAGCAGAATTCCTGTGCTGACTTCAGACTTGAGAAGGAGCCCTTGCCTGGCCCCGTCCTGCGGTCACCCTGTGCGTCAGCTCCTCTGCGGCGCCTTGAATCTGGCCACTCGGGCAGAGCCTGTGCTCTGGCTGTTGACGCTGCGCTCTGTTTCTGTCTGCGCGGGCGATGGCAGTGTCTGCATGCAGTGTACTGATTAAATTGTCGTGTGTTTCTGTTTTGCTGGCAATGTTTCCCAATGCAGATCACATAGCATTGATCATTGAACTGCTGGGGAAAGTCCCTCGAAAATACGCTATGTTGGGGAAATATTCCAAGGAGTTTTTCACCAGAAAAGGTAACGGTATTTACGCAACACTAAATTTTCAGCGTAATCCTCTCCCAGAGGAGAAATTGTGCGTTCGCGTTTGGGCAGTGGAGAAAGATCTGGACTTACCGCTGGGGGAGTCTGCTGAAGAAGGCTCTCAAGAAATAAAGAATCATCTGATATCTGTGGAATAAGAATTTTGTAAGAGAACAATCTTCCGAAAATCCTTTGACCTCCTCCACACCTCTCCTTTATGCTAAGCACCAATTCATGTATTCAAGTATTTATAAAAGAGTTTAAATGATTTTTAGAAAGCAGCTAGGCTTACCTTTCCATTTTCCACATTGCTCCTGGAACCAGAGTGTTTTTGCAGTGGCGCAGAGGTGGCCTAGAGACTGGACTTAATGACTGTCCATCTGTATCCTGTTGCATGTGTCTGAGCTGTTTCTGTAGGGGTGTGGGCCTGTGAAGTCCTGTGTGCCTCACATTCTTATCAATCATATGCTCTTCTCCCAGTGCATTACCTCACACTGTACTGTAGGTGATTTATTTTAATATTGCAGTTCTCGTTGATCTTCCTTGGCATGACCTAGAACAACTCTCTTTGCCCTGTGTAGTCCCTAGTGAGTGATCAATTTTTTAAAAAGCCCCGGGGAATTTATTTTTACAGCGCCCTTCCCCAATGCCATAGCCTTTGATGTGAGCATAGATAGTCCTCTGAACTCATGTTTTTCCAGCTTTGATTTGGAGGGGGGGGCGGTGCTGCAATTCCCGTTAAAAAAGAACTGTTTAAAGTTGATGTGAGCGGGACATGGAGTTTCTAGAAATTTCTGCAAGTACTAGATACTCTATCTCCCCTGCTTTAGCCAAATTTGGAAAACCAATTTGACTTTTTAGTTTCCTGTGAGATAAGGAGTTCTTGTAGAGTAATAACCTTTTATGATATACTTTGGTGATGTTCAGCTAACCAGTGCTGTCTTACCCCTTAAAGTCCATCTCCCCGTGAATGCATGAGGCCTGAGAGCGAACCATGCCAAGACAGTGGTTTCTTGCTCACGTACTCTTGAGAGTGTTGACCACAACTCTTAGGTTTTTGGGGAGCACCCAGTGGGTAACCTCTGAAATATGTAACTGGATGCAGTATCTTGTTATTTCCTTTTTAAAGCTCATCAGAGGAAAAAAAAATTGTCAAGGAAAAATGTTCTTCAGACATGTATTAATTTTCGTTCTGAGACTCTGGTCTTCGAGTCTGGGTCACTTAAGCAGGTACAGGGGTCCCCCGCCACACCCAGACTCTCACGCAGTCTCAAGTCGTGCTCAGGGCAGTGTGTCCAGTGGCACAGCTGGGGCTGGAGCGTGCTGGGGGGCTGGGGCTGGGCACAGCGTGTCACGTCGTCTCCGAGGCTGTCAGCGGGGGTGACTTCCAGTGAGTGCATCCTTGATACAAGGAGGCGTGAGAGGATGTCTGCACCACGCGGTGCATTAGGAACTGTTTCCGTTATTGGTAAAGCAGAATTATAAACAGGATAACGCTGTGCACATTGTGAACTGGTCAGCAGTATGACTGAGAGAGCGGGCTGTTTCCTAGGAAATTTCCAGAAAATGTTATTTGAACATAGTTGAAGCAAGGGAAAGCTCTGGATGATTTTGGCCTGGGATGGTGTGGCTTGGAGAGTCGTGTTTATTTTAATCAAAGCAGACTGCTTCTTCCACATTTCAGAATGTTTTCAGAGCCCATGGGAGATGGCCTGGGCCTCAGGAGGACTTGGCTGGTAGGTGACCTGCCCCCAGCCATAGCTTTCACCATTGTCAGGTGGGGAGGGCGGCCAGGAGCTAGCAGCCTGATCTGTCAGGCAAGTAGCAGTGTTGGCCTGCGGGTGCCCTGGAGGGGAAGGGGGAGGGCCCTGGAGGGGAAGGGGGAGGGCCCAGGAGGGCTCTGGACCACAGCCCCTGATCCTCCAGCAAAGTGGGCTGTGGGAGCCTCACTCCTCGCCCCAGGCATCAGGCGTGGTGAGGGCCAGCAGCCAGCAGAGGCACACAAGGAGTGTTCCTTTACTCGTGCTGCTGCTGCCCTTTCCTCTGTAGCGAGGAGGCCGTGTAGGGTGGCTGGGCTCTGCCGTCTCTGTCCGTTGTCTGTGGGTGAGGAACCAGTACTGTGCACGGTGGCGAAGAAGTTGAAGAGGAACCAGGGTGGGGCGGGCCCTGAGTGGTGAGAAGGTGGAGTCAGGCAAATGATTTGAAGGTACCCCTGCCGGCAGCCTGTGGTCAGTGTTGCTCGTGGAGATGGCTGCTCTGCGACTCTGGCTCCTGTCAGGCTTTGCCCCTGGTCTGAGCTGCAGGGACTGGGGCAACGCCTGCCGAGTCCCAGCCCAGAGCCGGCGGTGCGCCTGGGGCCCTCTCCTCATCCCACCTGTGGGGCTCCTTCCTCGGACTTGATGAGCGATGCCTGGGGTGGGGGGGGACTGATGTCGGCGGGTGGTTGGTTCCAGCTCACAGCTCTCTGTCCTGGGTCCCTCATGCTGGAGGGCGGCTTTCACACTGGCCTTTCCATAAGCGCCCTACTCCTCGGGCAAGTGGACCACTGCCTTTGCCCAGATGGGAGTATAAAGTGCTTGCACGGTCCCTTGCTGTTCCATCACCACGTTGTTACGTATGTGTGCTGTAGGGGTTGTGTGCGTGGGCTCTTTTTTGAGGAGCTTGTTTGAAGGTGGCCTGTGGAACTGAAGTGCATCTGGCATCCTTGGTAGAGACAGGCCGACAACACGTGGACTTGCGTTACTGTGGTGACTGGAGTCCTTTTTTCCTTCCTTTGGATAATTAGGCAAGAAATCCCCTAAAATGACTGGGAATTGGGGCTTAAGTTCTCTCCTGATGATTGTTTGTTTATGGTAACTGTGGAACTCAAAAGGGATTTAGGGTTTTCACAGAAGCCTCGGGAATAGCACGATGACGAATGAGGGCCTGTCCTGAAGTCGATTTCACCATGTCCCTTGGGATGAGGGGAGTGATGGTTGCATTAAAAATGTGTTTTGGCCTGCCTCCCCCGTAAAGGGGGTGAATACACGTTTTGGAAATAATGGCCTCTTAAGTGTATCCATTTAAAATTTTTTCTAAAATACCTCTGTGCCAGAAGCGCCAGAGAAAGGCGACGTTGAAAACGGCTTTTATGTTGCTTACACCACGTTGGCGAGCGGCGGGAACGGGGGCTGAGCGGGAACCGAGGGCTGAGCGGCGGGCTTTCCTGCTCTCCGCTCTCCTGGGTGGGAAGCAGGCTTCATCCCCACTCTGAGGCCAGGGAAGGGGAGCGGGGTCTGTGCATTAAAGCTAAACATCAAGTGCAGCTGAGTGGCGTCCTCTTGCTTACAGCTCAGGGTAAAATGACTGCTACTAGTTTAAATTATTTCTTGGCCAGGGGTTTTATTAAAATTGAGCTGGATTTTTGCGGCTGGGAATATAATTACTGTTCTCACCCTGTTGGGGTTTAATCTGCTGCTCATTCTTTTGGGTGTGGGCATTAGCCACCAAAGATCTTTAAGGAAAGCCATCTTGGTCAGGGTGTCAAGGTGTGGCCCAACAGCAGTAAGCACCTCTGTGGATTTTGTCCCTATGCTGTCCTGCTGTGGCCTGAGTGGGTCCCTCCAAACCCGTTCCTGACCCCGTAAAGGTGACAGTGTTAGGAGCAGGGCTGTTGGAAGGCGTGTAAAGGCATGGGCGTGTAAAGGCATGGGTGGCGTGTGAAGGCCTGGGTGGCGGTAGTGCCTTACGGAGAGACACGCATGGGTGGCGGTAGTGCCTTACGGAGAGACACAGAGAGCTCGCTAGCCCCTCTGCCACCTGAGGACACAGGAGATCTCTGAGGTGGAAGAGGGCCCTCACCTGCCTATGCTGGCGCCCTGCCTCCAGGGCTGTGAGAAGTGAATTTGTTGCTTGTAAGCTCCCTAGTCAGTCATATTTTGTGATAGCAGCCTGAACGGACTAAGACACAAACCCAGGAAAGTGTCCCAGCCCTCAGCTGATGGCGAGAAAAACAGTACAGCCAGGAGCACGCCTTACTGTGCCGCCGAGCAGGTACTCTGTTGAGCCGTCAGTAGCCATCATTTTAGTAGAAGTTGCTGTATTGAGAATGGAAGTATGAGAGGAGACAGTTAACTTTAAAAAGGAAAAACTACTTGATTCTAGATGAGGGAGTTGAGTGTATTGTAATATATGTGAGCGATAGTATGTGTCAGACCAAAGACCTCTTGAATACAGTGGAGAATTTCAGAGCATGCAAGAAACTTCTGTGTAGCCAAAGGAGTACATTTGCAGGGGACGGCATCAGGATAAGTGGTGTCCAGTAGAAGATGAGGAAAAGTGTAGGAGGGGGTGAGAACGGAGGGTGAAACTCAGGAGCTGGATTTCTCGTTTCGTTTCGTTTCGTTTTGTTTTGGCCACGCCGCGCTGCTTGTGGGATCTTAGTCCCCTGACCGGGGGTCAAACCTGTGCCCTCAACAGTGAGAGTGTGGAGTCCCAGCCGCTGGACCGCCAGGGAAATCCCAGGGGCTGGGCTTTAAAAGAGGCACTATTCTTCGTTTTTAATGTTGAGATGAAACTTGTTAGAATGATTTTAACTTAGCTCCAGAATTACCTAAAAAGCAACCGATTCTCTTATTTCTGTGAAGAGAAAAGCCCCTCTGTGGCGTTCGGCCCATACAGGGTAGGATGGTCACTGCCCCACTTGATTTTCATGGCTTCAAGTTTAAAACCTTCTCGGTCATAGCATTTCCACGCGGCGTAGGCAGTGAAGACAGGCAGATTGCACACGTGGGCTTAGAGCAGTGTGTGAACTTGAGGGGTGTCTGGCCTGGAAATGCTGGGGAGGAAGGACGCAGGCCTCAGCGAGGCCTCACTCTGTCCTGTAGGAGCTGTACGCCGAGATGGGCCTGCGGGGAAGTGTGAGCTGGGCCCATCTCCACGGGAGCTGGATTCTGGAGAGAACTAGTAAAGTTTCTTCATACTAGTGAGTCTCAAAACTTTTAAAACATAGACTGCCTTAACTCTCATTTTACCTGAAGCACTAATTCCGTGCTCTAAGAGGTCTGGTTTTCCCTCTCTGTGATAAACTCTCTCTCAGAAGCTGAGCTCCGTGCGAGCAGGGGCTCCGTCTGCTTCCTTTCCTGCCTGGGGCCCGGAGCCCAGGTTGGGGGGGTGGTGCCTGGTGAAGGTGGCTCCCTGCCGACTTAGTACATTTGAAAGCCTTCACCTGAGTCCAGTCTGTGTTTTATTTATTTTTTATTTTTTTAAATAATTTATCATTATTAATTTTGGCTGCGTTGGGTCTTCCTTGCTGTGCGCGGGCTTTTCTCTAGTTGCGGTGAGTGGGGGCTACTCTTCGTTGCGGTGCGTGGGCTTCTCATTGCGGTGGCTTCTCTTGTTGTGGAGCACGGGCTCTAGGTGCACGGACTTCAGTAGTTGTGGCACGTGGGCTCAGTAGTTGTGGCTCTCGGGCACTAGAGCGCAGGCTCAGTAACTGTGGCGCATGGGCTTAGTTGCTCTGCGGCATTTGGGATCTTCCCGGACCAGGGCTTGAACCCGTGTCCCCTGCATTGGTGGGCAGATTCTTAACCACTGCGCCGCCGGGGAAGCCCCCAGTCTTTGTTTCAGATGGAAGTCTTTGTGAGCTAGAAGCGGGGCGGTGGCTGACCCTCGGTGCTGGGACAGTGCTAGTAATGCCCATCATCCTGGCATCACTGACGGCAGGCTCACTCTGCCCCGGGTCCCTGCTTGGAGGCTGCGTGAGAGGCCTCCCCGCGAGAGTTGTGGTGGAGATAGTGTGTGATAGTGACAGTGCTGCAGCTTGGAGGCTGGCTGTAGTGACACAGAACACACAGCAAAGGTATGTGGGGAATAACAGACCACGAGCCACAGCCGAGAGTAGCTTTGAATTACTGTTTTACTCGTTCAAATTTGAGCATGTGGTGCAAAAAAAAACACAAAAAACAATGAAATTGCTGTCACAGGTTCAGGTAAATTCTATTACAGTTCATCCCATTTATTCCTATCATTTAGTATGAGCTCCTCAGTAGTGAGATGTTTGTTTTTACTGCATCCTTTAACACAGCATTGGAATTCTTTTTTTTTTGCGGTACGCGGGCCTCTCACTGTTGTGGCCTCTCCCGTTGCGGAGCACAGGCTCTGGACGCGCAGGCTCAGCGGCCATGGCTCACGGGTCCAGCCATTCCGCGGCATGCGGGCTCCTCCTGGACCAGGGCACGAACCCGTGTCCTCTGCATCGGCAGGCGGACTCTCAACCACTGCACCACCAGGGAAGCCCTGGAATTCTTTTAAAGTTATTTTGTTGTATGCTTTGTGCCAGTTTTTCAGTAACAGTTTTCCTGAGGTGTGATCTACACAGCATACAATTTACCCTTTCAAAGTGTGCCATTCAGTAGTTTTTAGTATATTCACACAGCTATGCAACCATTACCAGTCTCTGATTTTAGAACATTTTTGTTACCTCACAAGGAAACTCTGGGCCCATTAGCACTCACTCTCCATCCCCCTACCCTCAGCCCCTGGCAACGCTGATCTACTTTCTGTCTCTATGAATTTGCCTCTTCTGGATTGTTCATATAAATGGAATCATGCAGTATGTCGATTTTTGTGATGGCCTGTTTCATTTACTCTAGTGCTTTTCAAGTTTGTCCATGTGGTAGCATGAATCAATACTCCATTCTTTTTATGTATGGATAGACCGCGTCAGGTTTCTCCATCAGTTGATGGACATTTGGGTTGTTTCCGGGTTTTGCCTATTATGAATAACGCTGCTGTGAACATCAATGTACACGTTTTTGTGTGGACATAATGTTTTCATTTCTCTTGAATGCACATGTTGTGATACTTGAATTACAAAGGTTTTTAATTTTGATGAAGTCCAATTTTCTGTTTCTTGTTTTTGTTACTTGTGCTTTTGATATCGCATCTAAGAAACCATTGCCTACTTCAAGGTCATGAAAATTTATTCTTCCAAAAATTTATGGTTCTAGCTCTTAGGTCTAGGATCTATTTTATGTGTGGGAGGTACGGTTTAATACAGATCTTCACTTCAAATATTTACCTACATGTACTTTGTAGGAATTTGTTCAAATTTCTTGTGTTTTTTTGTCTTGCTTTGTACCTGTATTTATTGATAGGTTTCCTTTCTATGTGTATGCTATTGAAATTTGTCCTAATTTATTTCATTTCATGGTTTCTTTTCTAGTTACCAGGAGTTACAGTACCAGGATTTCCCTTTATCGTCCCCCATGTGTGGTGTAAAACCTCATATGCTTGTGTGTGTAATTCTGGAATGCTGTAATTTCATAGTCAATGTAATACATTTTCCTTCACCAATCACTTAATATTCAAGAGGAGTATAATGGAAGTACTTAACTTTTTTCCTTACAGAGCCCCCTGATGACCTGAGGCTGGCATGTAGAGTGGCCTTCCCGAGCCTTTACTCCGAGGGAGGGGCCCTCCCTCAGGGCCCCCCCTGTCAGCCTTTCCTGATCCGTCAGGGTGATTCTGCCCCCCCCCCCCCCGCCCCCAGAGTGGGTCAGGAAGCCTGAGAGGCAGCTGTCCATCTGGCCTTGCTGGTGCCTGGGTGGCCTGCGTGTGGGTGAGAGCTGACGCCGAGGGAAGGTTAAGCATTACTCAGTATTCTTTAGGAAAGAAAGGCTGGAAACGGTTTAAAAAGTAAAGACTGTCACAACCAAGTGGTTCGTTATTGGCACAATTTGTTTCAACAAAACACATCTTGGTATATTTTCCTAAGGGAAAAAAATGTCAAGGTAAAAGCTACTTGTACAATAGGACAAATAGGAAAAAATTGTTTTTAAAATGTTGTGCTATCTGGTTATTTTATTTTTGTTTTATACGTGGTGGGAGTGGAGGTGGCTGTGTTTCTTGTGTGTTATGGGCCAGTCTGGAGTTGGTAAATGGACTTGAAGCCCTTACTCGTCAGAGGAACCTGTTCTTGGCGTTTCTAGCAATAGACGCACAAGTTTGGGAGCTTAGGGTTTGTTTTTAAGTAACCTTTATCAACTTTTCTAAGACAGCGTTTCTTCTTATCATGGAATTGAACATAAGAAGTTGTGCATATGATCATAGGGCCGAGACGAGTTTATTTCGTCTTTCTTGGCATTATAGAGTTTTTCCACCTATCTCCATGATCCACGTATTGGTTCTTTTTAAAGACAATGCACTATTCTGTTATATTGCAGTAGTATTATGTATTCAGCATGTTGGTATTTAGGACTGTTCTGCATACTGCATATTTTCCTATTACAGATAGTATCTTTTCACGTACAGTTTTTTGTGTGGGATTACCTGGTCAAAAGTGCGTCAGATGTTTTAGGATTTCCTTTGGAATCGCTTTTATCAGTTTATCGGGGCGGCTAGTTCGGTATAGCTTTCCAGCCTTTGTATTCTTTTCATCACTGTTATTACATAGATTTTAAGGCACCTGTCATGGTAAAGCGTCTGTCTTTTCATGGAAGGTTTGTACTCTGTTGCCTGTGTACGGAGTTTAGTATATCTGAGAACTGCATCCTCAGGAGCATATTCCCATGTTCTGAGCGGGTCTGAGCAGACCGAGCTCAGCAGTTGCTCTCATTGGCAAACCTGGCGAGCGTTTATTCCAGGTCAGAATAACATTCTCCACCCACGGAGCTGGTTTCACCATGTTGCGTGTGTGCTCTCTTAGTTTGCTCTAACCTCACCCTGGTGAGATGAGCGGTTACTATAAAATCAATAGAGCTTCACTAGAGACAATGCAGAACGAGAAAGAAACAACTTTTAAACAAAGCTGGTGTCTCAAAGCACCTGCTTTCCATCTTTATGGGCACTTTGAAAATTACTCCTGGGGTTGTATGCGGAACACAGTTTTGACTAACGTTACTACTAAGCACGTTACCGCACACTTTCCCACACGTTACTGAGGGCTGTTACCTCCTCCTCGTCAAGTGGGTGTACCGTGGCTGGCTGTGTTTTTGACCACCGTTCTCCGATGACTGAGCACTTGTAATTTTGTGAGTGTATGTGATTTTGCAGTGAGCGTAGTTTGGGGTCACGGCGGGTGGGTGGGTGCCAGGGTTTATCTCCTTAGGTGGGGTCTCTACGGTGGGGATTTCTGGGTTACAGGGGTGAACGGTCAGTGGTCGCTCCCACTCGTTCTCACGGGGACTGTGTTTCCTGCTGGCAGAGGGAACACTGTCTCCTCTAAGGTGGCGGGTCCACCTGCCTCGGGACAATAGACCTGGCCTGCAGCCTCCACACTTAACTCTGTCCCCCGTCTTTACCTGGGAGCCAGGAACTTACTTAACACCCGGTCCCTTTCACGAGAAATACCTTCTCGTGATTTCTGTATTCAGAATTGTGTGCACATCGTCATGACTACTCTGTAGACAGACCAGTTCATAAGAACCCAGGTTGAAAGAGTGTAGGCCCAAAGGAGAAGTCATCGTGGGGTGGATTACCAGTCGTTTTTTCCTTTGTTTTTGTAATTGTCTGTGATATCCTTTTATCTTCTTTATGACTAAAGAAGCAGGAGGGGTGTGTGTCTACACTGGGTTGAATAGCTGGGTGGAGCAGACCTGGCCTCCTGAGAAGACCTTTGTGAGCCCTGGACTGACCCTCTGTCGGTGCGCCACGTGTACAGACCCCCTCGTTGGTGAGGTTACAGCAGGTGCCAGCGGAGAGAGGAACTGGCCTCTGTGTGAGGGTGCCCGTTGTCGGCGGCTTGGGCCCCAGGACGAGGGGAGCCGCGGGGCAGACGGAGGAGGCCTCGCGGTGCGCGGCTCCTGTGAACAGACAGAGGAGACAAGTCATTCTCCTTGACCGTCCTCCTGTCCTTTTGGCAGTTTGACTTTAAAAGTAACTTTTTTTCCTGTTGCGAACAAGGCTGTTGTAGTTCGTGGACCGTTTATGAGCTTGTCAGTCACTCTGTCAGGGCTGCTCATAACCCACACTTTTCATACTGCAGTTAGCACATTTTGAAAAGTATAACTTCAGGCTTTATAAATTGATGTCCTGATAGCTTAGATTTTACAACAAATGTGTGGAGGTGAATGCTGTTTGATTTGGGCTGGCTCTAGGGCTGTGCTGTCCAGTACAGTCGCCACTAGCTATTTGTGGCTATATTTAAACTTAAAAGTTAAACTTCTATTCCTTAGTTGCGCTCACCCCGTTCTGAGCGCTCAGTAGCCACATTGAGCTGGCAGCGACCATACTGGACAGCACCTATACCTATGAAGTACACCTCTACTGTCACTACTGTCAAGTTCTCTTGAATAGCGCTCTTCCAGAGGAAAATGGTAAGCTGCAGAAAAAATGGTCCAAGGAGTTTAAATAGCATGTATCTTAAAGCTTTTTCTAAGCAAATTGCAAAGAATCCCAAGTTGGGGAGAGTGCCTCGGTCAGTCTTTGCAAATGAAAATATTCTGGGCATCCTCAGCATGCTCTGCTTATTTAAAGAAACTTGGAGCTGATACAAATGAATTCTTCCTTTTTAAATGAACCCTTGTTTATATTCACCAAGCTTACTTGATATGTGACATTTTCGTCTGTGGGAAAGCTGGCCTCTGTTGTCATGTAGTGTTGAGCAGGTAGGTATCTGCTTCATTGTAAAGAACCCAGCTGGACCAACAATGGGAAATGCACAGTTGGAGCTTTCTTGACACGCCTGTTTTTCCCTGTAGGAGAGCTGCGGCACATCACCAAGCTGAAGCCCTGGAGCCTCTTTGATGTACTTGTGGAAAAGTATGGTTGGCCCCATGAAGATGCTGCACAGTTTACAGATTTCCTGATCCCAATGTTAGAAATGGTTCCAGAAAAACGAGCCTCAGCGGGCGAATGCCTTCGGCACCCTTGGTTGAATTCTTAGCAGATTCTGCACACACACATTCTGAGCTGGCACATGTTGTCCAGTGCATTGGCCCTAAAGGGGGACTCTCGTTCTTAACAGGATTACAAGTGAGCTGGCTTCATCCTCAGACCTTTTATTTTGCTTTGAGGTACTGTCGTTTGACATTTTGCTTTTTTTGTGCACTGTGATCCTGGGGAAGGGCAGTCTTTTGTCTTCAGCTTAGTAGTTACTGACACACTTTACTTCTGGAAACAATAACATGTCTCTAAGCATTGTTTCTTGTGTTGTGTGACATTCAAATGTCAATTTTTTTTGAACGAAAAATACTTTCCTCCTTGTGTTTTGGCAGGTTTTGTAACTATTTATGAAGAAGTATTTTAGCTGAGTACTATATAATTTACAATCTTAAGAAATTATCAAGTTGGAACCAAGAAATAGCAAGGAAATGTACAATTTGATCTTCTGGCAAAGGGACATCATTCCTGTATTATAGTGTATGTAAATGCACCCTGTAAATGTTAATTTCCATTAAATATGGGATGGGGACTCAAATTTCAGAAAAGCTACCCAGTCTTGAGTGCTTTGTAGCCTAAGTTGCATGTAATGGACTTTACTCCAAGGAGTTGTGCAAACTTTTCATTCCGTGACAGTCCTTTTGCATTGGATTTTAAACAACTGGCTCTGGGTTATATCATTCCCTATATGGCACTTTATACAAAGAAAAGACATGCTTCTCATTCTAAACTACGTATTATAGTTTAGCACTCCCATTCATATTTTTGCATATTTTAAATTAAAGGTACTTTTAAGGAAAAAGAGCAATTTCCCTTTAAAAATGTGGTAGCCTGGTACCATGTGGCGTTGCCTCCTCCAAGCCCTGTAAGTTAAACTCTACATAGATTAAATTGGACAAGAGAAACATGTTCAGTGTGTGGAGTGAAAAAATATATTTTTTTGGAAAAGCTTGCTCGTGTTTGTCTAGAACCAAGGTATGATATGTACAACTTGCAGTGCAGTGGGCAGAATACTAACATCTCAGAGGTAACAGGGATTGCATTCATTCCAGGGACAGTTTCGTGCGTGGCTACAACACATTTTACTAGCTTTTTCATTGTCTTTCCATGCGCTGAAGTTGAGAAAATGATTTTTTCCCTTTGCAGATTGCACACAATTTTGTTTATGCATTTCCTTAAAACTGTAGAATCCAGAACACAAACCATAGTAGGCAATACAATTTTAGAATGTAATATATAGAGGTACATTTAGCCTCTTTTAGAAATCAGTGGATTGAATTTTTTTGTTCGTTTTACATTCCTCAAGGTGCCTCGTTTTTCTTGACTTTGTCCATTAACATTTATCCATATGCCTTTGCAATAACTAGATTGTGAAAAGTTAACAAGTGTTGTAACAATAATCCGTTGTTTGAGGTGCTTGCAGTTGTCTTAAAAATTAAAGTGTTTTGGGTTTCTTTTCCAGACATTGCCTTGGTCATTGGCCTATATTTGAAGCGATAGAATCAATAAACATTTGCTATCCTTTTAATGTAGTGTAACCAGAACGAAAGGAAGTATCAGCATTCCTGTAGCAGGAAAGGTAGTTGTAGAACATGCATTAAGGCTTAATACGAGGAAAACATTCATTGTTTTGTAAGGGTAGGATACGGATCTAGAAAAGATGCTGTAGTATAGATCCATTACCTAGAATTTCTGTGAACCTTTTTCATTCACGTTTCATCAGAAACATACTAGTTACATTTTGTTTGCGCATTGTCAGTTTTCTTCTTTTTTAACAGTATTCACTGTGAGGGAACAAGACACGTAATCCTCTTAGGAGTTAGCATTAGATCATATCGCTGTGAGGTGGAAGATACCATTCATTTATGAAATGTGCATGCTAAGCTTTTCTTCTGAGGCTGTAGGTGACCTTGTAGGTTCCGTGAACGATAGTGGCTGTAGACCAGTGATGCCATCCACAATTTGCACAGGAACCATTCTCACGAGAACCACGGAGTTCACGTATGTCTTCCCTAAGTCCATAAGAATTTTTATCAGGGTTATGGCACACTTGAATGAAATTTGTCTTTGGGCTCATGTTAGAAAATAATCCAGATAATTACGAACTTTGTAAGGATCTCTAATTTAGGATAAAATAGCCTAGCTAGTTTATAAATGTAAAAGCCACTGTTCTAGAAGGAACGTACATTTGTGTTAGGTATGGTATGGTTTTAGCAGATTCTTGGTGGCTTGATGATGATGAATGCATATAAGCTGAACGAGAACCACTGGTTTATGCAGAACACTATAGCCAGCTCCGTGATTTCAGTTCAGTGTCCTATCTTTTCCTTTCTCTAGTCCATGTGAAGTCATCATGGAAAATGACAAGCAGTGGCTCACATATGTGATGATAGCAGATTCAGAAGCTGGCTGTCTGGAAATTAGAACTGCCCCAAGGCAGAGGAAAAGTGGATATAATAGGAGCTTCAAAAAAGCATTAGCTTTCTAGGTGAAAACTGATTTACTAACTTGCTTCTTCCTGTACTTGGATCGTCCGTAGCTAGTTAACAGCTGGGGTAGAGAACTTCAGTTTGTATCTGCCGGTGAAATTACTTCTTAAATTCCAGTTTTCTCCCATTAATTTTTTTTAAGAAATTAATGCAGTTTACAGAAAAGCTTCCGTATACATTATTTGTATAGTAGGCAAATCTAGAACTATGAGGAATTAAAATCTTTAGGACGGTCCTTTTAAAGAGGTGTAACTATGCTAGTTAACTTTGTCTTCTGTTTGAAACTGTCGGTGGGGGGGGGGGGAGTGGATGACTGGATGATGTAAAGCCACTTCTTCGTGGACAGGTATTTCTTTAGCAAATACCGTGAGTAGAATCTTGTTGGATAATCAAGGATGGCAAAGTTGACCTAAGTTCTAAAACTTGATTAGGATTGAGCCCTACACACAGCTGTGTTAATGTAGCTGTTTTCAAAAGGAAATGGAAATTAAAAGTGTAAAAACATGACATACTACTGCCAATCTTAGTCATTTTTAGTCTGTTTACTTTTTTCTCCAATGCACAGAATTGGTATACTGTGTCAAATTATGTCAAGTAATTGGATGGTGAACTATGTGTTGACAAATACTGTCACTGCTATTGGTTTATACTTAATCCTCCTGAGAGGTAGAAGACAAAGAATAAGAATTTATTATTCCAAAATAATAACTAGTATTTTGTATTTCAGCAATAAAATGTTCACTTGAGAGGCCACTTTCATTTCACTTGAGAGAGCTAAGAATGCCTTTTTCCTGTAGTTTTGTACACCCAAAACAAATTTTTAACATTTCCTGCTACTCTTTAAAATACTATAGCTAGACAGTAAATGTTAAGGTTTTCAACTAATTTTGGTTCATCAGTAGGACATCTCAGTCATGTTCTAACATGTACAAATTAGATATTCCTGTGTTTTTAGGTAAAATATTCCGTACTTTCAAACAGCTGTAAATTAGTCTGTAGTTGAATCATGGGACGCTTCAATGGAATGGACTCATCTTGTATGATGTCAGATATAAGCAAACGTGTGCAGCATTTACGTAGCACGGTAGTTTCTCATGGCTCCTGCTCCTGCAAAACAGTAACACGTAGGAACCTTCCAGGAACAAGCCTTTACCGCCTCCTGATCTTGCTGCAGTCCCGTCCAGCTGAGGTAGTAGTTGCGAAAGAAAATGGAAGGCTCCTTACAAACTCTATCTGGAAAAGGTAACTTCTGTAAAAACGCTTGCATAAACAAACAGACCCCAATCTCAGAAGTGGTACAGGACAATTGGGTAAAACTGACATAATTGTGGTTTATTAACATGAATTAAAATGCCCAACCAGTGCTTCAATGTGACAGTATATTTAAAATAGAGGAATTAAAGGCCATATACTGTACTACTTTCACAAAGATCACACAGTTTTGCAAAGACATGTCATATGTACAGTGCTATGTGTCAAATGAGAAAAGCTGTAAGCGATTATATACGCAAAAGAAATGCAGTATTTACAGTTTTTCAGGAGACATTAAAAATCATCTGTACATTAAATTACATTTTGCTTGCAAATAACCGATAAAACAAAATGAGCCATCTTCACACCAAACTAAAAATCTGTATTGCATTTTTTTTATACATAAGATGCACTCACAGAACTGCTGATTGATAGAAAGAAAATCCTCGTACTGCCATTACTTAGCCGTGTATTTAATGCATATGTATAACATAATAATATAGAAAACATTCACTAAATGAATTTAATTCCAACAATAAAATTTAAAGATCATGTAGCATCAAATCTACTGCCAGAAAAACAGCTGGAATGTTCACTTACAAAATAAAAGATACCTACACTGGCTTAACAGCACATCTTTTAAGGGATTTTTTTAAAAAGCAAAAATGGGAGAAATACAATGAGAGAGCACTGGTGTTGTTTTGTTTTGTTTTTTATACAAAGTTTCATGTACAAGCTTTAAAAAGTACCTTAACAGGTACATATGAAATGTACAGTTTATCTTACAGAACATTTTAAAAAGTTTTTGGAGTCCATTTTAATGCCACCCTGAACCATGGTAATTGTTCTGAAATGTTGGTGGCACCTGTGCTCTGTGAATTGGAATCTGTCCAGGCACTGGAGATGCCTGCTGAGGTCCTTGAACCCCATGTGGCAGGGCCACAGAGCCAGGATGAGGACAGAACCCTGAAGCGGTAGGTGTGGGAATACTGTTTGGTCCTTGGGGCTGGAGATGAGGACCTGCGACTGGTAAAGGACAATGTGGCCCTGTTCCAGAAGGCTGGTGTTGGGGTCCCGGTCCCAGAGTGGTGTGATGTGTAGTAGCTTGTGAGGGGTACGGTGGTACAGCTGGATGAGCACTTGAAGGAAAAAGTGGAGGTCCTTGATGAGGTGGGTGGTGTAAGGCTGGAGCCGATGGGGTATGATGTCCGGAAGCCAGAACACCGGAAGGCGGCGGCGGAGGGGGTGGTGGAGGGGCGGAGCCCACCACGTGCTGGTGTTGTGCTTGCAGACCTGGGAGTCCCGTGGAGGGGTGGGGCGGTGGATGGTGATGCGGGGCGGGAGGGGGAGGGGGGGGCGGCAGACGGTGTCCAGCCGTTTGAGAGTGAACGTGGGACCCAGGGGCGACAGCGTGGACAGGCCCCACGCCGTGTGCTACGGAGTGTGGCTGTGGCTGTGGCTGGGCGAGGTGTGGTCCTGGAGCGGGAGGGGGGGGAGGCGGGGGTGGGACTACGGCGGCGGAGGTCTGGTGGTGAACGGGAGGGGTCTGCGAAGGCAGAAAGTGCCCTGGAGTCACGTGATGTCCCGGAACGGCTTGCTGGCCCGTGGTGCCGGGAAGAGCTTGATTTGGTCCTGATGTAAACACAGTTTGTTGGGAAAGACTGCCTTTCAGCTGATTATAGCTCTGAAAGTTTGCGGAGGGCTGCTGGTTTTGATAGTAAGAGGACGAGGGGGGCGGCGGGGGGGGCGGGGGTGGTGGGGCCGCGCCGCCCAGGCTCGACTGGGTAAACTGCTGACTGAGCGCTGCCGGGGGCTGTCCTGAGGGCGTCTGTGTGAACAGCGCTCCAGAAGGGGCCTGCTGCGTACTGGCTTGAAGGTTCTGTGCTGCTGGGTAAAAATTTCTTGGAGGCTCTCGCTGAGGTGTTCCAACTTGAGGTGACTGTGAGTGGTGAGGCCTGTAGGGAGAGCCTAACTGCTGTGAAGGAGGCTTTGGTGAAAGATAACCGTGTTGTACAGGCGTGTGAGGCGTCGACGACTTTGGAGGATTTTCTACGTGAGGTGATGGAGGACAGTGCAACTTCACGGGCGCGGAAGGCAGCTTCTGTGCAAGTTGCTCAGATGAACTGCGAACAAGTGGCTGTGGAGGATGATTCTTCGAAAGTGCTTGGGTGTTACTTGACAGCTGTTTTTGATGGAGTTCTGTTTTCAGGTGGACACCGTTCTCAGCTTCTGACACAGTAACTGCTCCCTCCCAATGGGAATCTGGTTTTGTGAGTATTTTCCCATGTGGCTGGGCAGGAATTACAGGTCCCGGTGAACCAGGCTGTGAGAAGAAAACAAATTTATATAAACTTTAGAAACATTTTATGTACACTGAGGTTTGTTATTACTGGTATTTAATGTTAGCTAAATATTAATTGGAATGGGGGCAGGGAATAAGTGGTCTGAGAGGAGGACAACTACAGAGGCTTGGGATGTTAAAACGCCAGTTTTTTTAAGTAGTTGAGCAAGTTGTGATAATAAGCTTCAACTGAAGTCCCTGAAATTTTATTGAAGACAAGTTAAGGAAATTAATCTGCCTTTTTTCCCCGAGCAGTGAAACCTGTCTTTTTGACTCCTATTCTGCAAGAACCACACTTAAACACTGCAGGCAACTTTCAATTCCATAATTGAAATTTCTATACTCCACCTAAGGATAAATTTGCTTGGGTAGATAAACCTGCTCCCCCCAACTGTTTTCACTTGTAAATACCTTTTCCATTGTTCAAGTTCAGGTAATCCAAGGATAAGACTACTTGAATATATAATGATGTTCTTTAAGCAGAAAGAAAAAATCAATCTCAGATTTCCTCATCGTTACGTTTCCAAAGATATTGCCCCACTGGATTATCATGTCTTGATGATCCAGGATAGAGGCAGCATTTCTTTTAAATTAAGAATGTCACCTGACCGTTTGTTTTTAGAGAATTAACTGGCTGGCCGGTCAAATATTTTATGAAAAGACTGAATTTCCTAGACACTAGGATAAGGAAGGGGTGGAAGGAACTCTTGGAGCAGGTGTAAGCTGCTGAAGTACGTTCAGCACATGGGAACTTGAACAGGAGAAGTGTCCAGAAATCAGAAACTGATCCTTGGTACAGCAGGAAAACCTCCATGTGCACATTACCATCCACTTTTCTGAAGGGCCACGTTCAAAGGTCAATGTTATTACCTTGCTCATTTTTGAAGGGCTTTTACAAGTATTTTGGGAAGGATCTGGGGACGCACATTCACTTGTAGTCGTGGGTTCTGGATTTTCAGGATCAGGATCTGTAAAGCGTAAGGAACCATAGAAAATGTAAAACTGCACGATAAAATACTGCTTTTTACTAACACTCGGACGTACATTCTACTGTTCAAACCAACGTCTTATAAAGGCTCTCTCTCTCCTTTCTGAAAAGGTATTTAAAACAACCACCATGATAGGTCATCTGCTTACTGACCTTCCATAAGTTCACTGAAAGAAGGGACTGGGCCCTTGGGTTGCAACTGGGGAATGTGATTTGAATGAGATGAAGGTGAAGACGGAACATGAATCGGTGAACATGGGACACATGGTGACTCTCCCCCTAGAGATGAAGCAGAAGCAGACCCAAAGAGAACATTAGAAGCACAGAACGGGGGTGCAGAGTGATTAGCTGACTCCACTTTTCGGCAAAGCAACAAGCTCACTTACCACTATCTTTATCTTTTCGGTGATCACTGAGTAGTAAAGCTCTCTGATAACTCCTCTCTCGCACTTGCTCCACTGAAGTTGAGGCGGTCCTTTAAAATCAAGTCATAACATCAGTTCAGAAGCTGCTGCCGGCTAGATCAGTTTGTGTCCACTGATGGCCAACATAGTCTCTCAGATAAAGGCTTTTTTGCTCGTTGGGGAAAAGCTTTGAAAACAGCTCCCCACCCCAGCCCGCAACACCCCCCAAAACTGAGACTTTTATCCTCATTTATTTGAAGAACTCAAGGAGACGCCATTCCTTTGTCTTAAGCAATTTCTTGGTGAAAAGGAGGGGGTCGTTGAAGGGGGTAGCAAAACAACATTCAGAACGTCACTTCAGGTTACCAAAGGGACCACATATACCCCTGACAAATTACCTTGGGTCTGGATTATAAGGCTAGCAGGAAGCTCAGAGGTAAGAGGACCATGGAGCAAAGTGAATGTGGCCTCCTGCCCTTTGCAGGACCCTTCTGTATCCAGCTTCTTCTATTCCTATCGAAGAAACACTAAACATGGCTGTACTCTCAAGGCAACTGGTAAGGGTGACAAAGAAACTGCCGGATGTTGACTAGGATAAAGGTTCTTTGGAGAGGAATATTTGTGTGAAAATTATCAAGGAGTAGATACAATGGACCTTTAATGATGCAGGGAAATACTTAACTGGCTTAAAACTCTTATCAGCAAAAAGGGTCTGTCAAAATTATGATCACAAACCTCCTCTGCTGTAGGAGAGCAACAAACAGGAAGGCAGCTGATTAACAAAAACTTTGTTTTTCAGAACAGCACACTGCCAATCTTTACAAGTGTATAAGCTCCGTTCAGAATCAGCTATGTGACTGGACGATAAAATAACAAAAGGCTACCGTCATTATAAGGTGTATTACTTGTAGTTCTACAGTTACCAGTTAGTTAGGTTTTTTTTTTTCCCAACAGGCAGCTTACCATTGGACTTCTGGTTCATTCTTTTCACTGGCAGAAGCTTCCTTAACAGGACAGTTATTGCTGGTTTCTTCCAAAGTAGCATTATAAACTGTAGCTGGTGTTGGTAAAGGTAGGCTAGCAGTGCTTTCTATCTGCTCCCCATTTTCATTCCCGTTGGCACACCCATCAGCATTGTTGCTGCTCAAGTTTCCACTTGTGTGAGGTGATACATTAACCAGTGGAAAGTGTTCTGCCTTAGAGCCACTTTTCCTAGCTTCACGTTGTCTTTTCCGGTATTCTAATAGAGAAACCTTAAGCAAGAAAGATAAGGAAAAGCAAATCTTTTATCCTTGTTTTTATATGTCAGTGTCAATCTATTCTTTTTTTTTCTAAAGAGAATTACTACATTTACATTAAGAAAATTATATAAAATAATTTGATTCTGAACAAACAATAATAATTAACAATTATCAAATGCCTACTATATGCCAGGCATTGTATTTAGATGATTTACATACATTATCTCATTTAATCCTCACAACAACCCTATGAAATAGGTATATTATCATCCCCATTTTACAGATGAGGAAATTGAGTAACTCACTCACTCAAGGTCACACAGCTGGTGAGTGTTGGAGCCGGGATTCGAACCTAGGTCTTACTTGAAAGCCCGTGCTCTTTCCACTATACTATATTGCTTCCCACAAAGTTGCCAACTGGACTCTGTTATAAAAATTAAAAGCACACATCACTAAAATTCTTTCGACTTGCAAAGCAATAAGCCTATTAACAAATAAAATACGTGTTGTAGTTTCTCCCACTGATCTGAAATAAGGCATTCTAATTGTCTCGGTATGTCTGCCAACCAAATAATGGTGGTAAATCAGGGAACTTATTATTTATATAATAAATACTTTTATATCCATGGCCTAAATACTGTAGGTATTAAGGATGAGGAAAAGAGGCAGTTCTTCTATATCGGCTGCCTGTTCTATGTAAAATAAGGGTAATAAGAACACAAATATTATTCAATTCTGTTTATTTGGTTGGGAAATGGTTATCTTTTAAAAGTTACTCCTTCAGTGAAATAAATCACCTTGAGGTTTCGATCTCTGAAACCATGCTCCTTATAGGACTTTTCCGTTATCACTAGCTCTCTGCAAACATAATCTAATTCACTGAGCATTTACAAAAGGTTTAAAAATGTACGTATCAATAATTCAATATGAATAAAGTATGAATGCCTTACACAGTACATATTATAACTACTAATTACCCTCAGAAGTAGTATGAAAAAAACACTATTAAAAGGACTATAAATCGTTAAATTTGTAACCTTTTTCTTTTGTGGTGGATTCTGGGGTGTGCAACTTCCGTCGATCAAATTGTCATTAATAGTCCGTCCAAAACCAGATACAAGCCCATCTTCTGAAGTACAAAACACAGGTGTTTCCATAAACATGCCTCTAGTATCATCCTGCATCAGGCACTTTGACTCACTTATTCGGAAGCCTCCTCCAACCTCCAACTGATGTGAGGGTGTCAGGTCCCTCAAGTTGGAGTTTACTGAGAAGTTAACTCCTGTTCTGTCAGGACTCTTTACCCAGGAAGAATATATTGGGCCCCGTCCAGAGTGAGCAGATTCCAGTTGGCTGTTAGACTCAGTCCTATCATGTGCAGGTGTTTCCATGGTTTTATGTAAGGCAGCTTGCTCGACTGTATCGAGTCCCAGTTGAAGGTCTGACACAGATTCCTTTTCTCCAGGGCACTGCCTACTGACTTCAGTCCTACTCCTAGGGCTGGTATAACCAATAGTCTTTATTTCTTGCAGACCGAGTTCAGTTAAATTAGAATTTCTAAAAGGCCCCAATGTTAACATGGTTGAAGATCTGTCAAAGCCCTGTTTACAGAATTAAAAAAACAAAAAAAATTACACAAATAACCACATTTGGAAGCTAGTTACATTAAATCTACCAACAATTTATAATGATACTAGGGAAAAGTCACCGATTTAAAAAACCTTTTTTAGTATCTCCTTACCTCTTGACTATAAGTGCGTCTCTTAATTTCTGGAGAACTTTCTGGGGAAGAAATATTCTACATAAAAGAAATAATCATAATTGAAAATTAAAATATGTTAACAAACCCATGATATTTATAGAAATGAGAACTTAAAATGAGAAACTACTACACAGACTTTGGTTGTAGACTTTTTTATTTCCATTCCTCTTATATTTTGCTTTAAGGTCACTTTGATACACATAGTCATTTAGTCTGACTTTTTGTATATCAATCAGATGAAATGAAAGTTATGTGCATTTTAATAAAAAAATAAAGTTTAAATTCACAAATGCATGTTCCAAATTTTCGCTCTTAGATTCTTAAGAACTTTTTTTTCCTGCTCTCAGTACACTAATTATTAAAGGGAGAAAAAAACAGCTATTAAAGAAGCCCCATCCCCATGGGTTTTTGTTTCTGTTTTTTCTCACCTCAAAGTGCATGGTATTTCCCGGTGTGCCAGGAGTTACTGGGGTAACTGGTGAATAAATGGGCTTATAACCATTTCTACAAGCTTCGTCGTCTGACTTTGCCCGTGGAGGAGTGGCAAATGATGGATCCGTAGGAGTAATATCTGTGTGAGTTGGGGTAGCATATGGTGAAGGAGTAGGTGTGGAGGTTTCTGAGTAAGCAGAATCTAGTAACTGATAGAGTCTTCGTTTTTTTAGTGGTGTAGTTAAATCTGTTGGTGAAATAAGTTAAGAAATTATACTGCTGCTATTTGCTATAATCTGTAATATATTCTGGGAAAGATCAAAAAACATCAGCAATCGTAATTATGATGTCACCCCGAAACTAAATTTCACAGTTTTTAAAGATAACAGGAAGCAATCTCTCCCCCACCCCCACCCCGCCCCCCAACTTAGTCATTTTCACTGTTAGCAAGCATATTATCTTGCCAGAAGGCTTACAGGCCTGGGGGGCTCTAAGAAATCTTGCAAGTACAGCTGTTAATTTAACTGACTTCTAAGAGTCCTTTTGAATCTTGTTGAAAACCAGCTGGCCAACTAGGCCCAAAATTCAACCATAAGCCCCAACATATTGTACATGGTACTTGCAAATTAAGATTTTCATGTCTACCTTCGTCTAAAACTTTGGAGGACAGAAAAGAGAAAATATATGTAACAATGTGCTTCTTTTGAAAGGTACATAATAATTAGAATATATATATGCTATATATATCCTGCCACATTCTCCACACTAGAACAACACTGAAAAGAAATTCTACCTGGAAGAGAACAGCTATCATTTAATAGTAGTGGACTTCTATTTTCACCATTGACTGTAGGACTTCTGGATCTTTCTTGACAGGGTGAATTAAATCTGTGTAAAATTGCTGAGTTTTCTTCTTCCAGAGCTTGTTTCAACCACCGCTGAAATACATAGAACAATAAATGAAGAGAAATCAGTTTGTAGCTGTTTACATATCCTATAAATATACAGCCAATTCCAAAAGCATTTCACTACCAGGACTGGTAGAGTAAGGAATGAGAATGGCTTTTGGCTCATACTAGAGTTTCATATCCAAAGAAAAGTTTACCTTCTTGCATGAGCCAGAAATGTTTTCAGGAGGTTCTTTTCTTCTCCTTTTTTCTGAAAGGAATGGTGAAGTGAATCTAATGTAGTGCTTAGGAGTAGAGTATACATGCGGACTGTAAGTGAGACCCGGTAAAGAATTGAGCTGTGTAGCTAACACTTCAGGATCTGTAGTTATGCGCAGAGGCTTTTCTGAAAGGGTGTCTGAAGGTTTTCCCGTCTTCTCATTCTTCTCACTTAACCATTCATTGACCAAGTGCTAGAGAGAAGGAAAATCTGGGTCACTATATATGTAATTATACAGATTCTCCTATAGAATATTCTAATACCAAATTTGTAACTGACATATCTAAAATGAGAGATTAATTTAAATCCTTCATATATGATGTCTAAAAAGTCAATATAAGTCATTCTGCATTTCCTTGGTTATCTACACTTATTACTAAAATTTTTTACACAATTATACTTTGTAGGAACAAAACACATGATATTTTTATAAAATAGTAAAAATCTAGGAGACCTCAGTACTATCTTAAAAACACAAACACTAAACTGCTTCTATATTATGTGTAAAGTGTTTAGTTTGTCACACTTTAGGCAGTGTTTTTTTTGTTCTTGTTGTTTGTTTTTTTGCGGTACGCGGGCCTCTCACTGCTGCGGCCTTTCCCGTTGCGGGACGTGCAGGCTCAGCGGCCATGGCTTACGGGCCCAGCCGCTCTGCGGCACGTGGGATCTTCCCGGACCGGGGCACAAACCCGTGTCCTGTGCATCGGCAGGCGGACTCGCAACCACTGCGCCACCAGGGAAGCCCTAGGCAGTGGTTTTCTACTCTGGCTGCTCATCAGAATCTCCAGATGAGGCCAATGCATATATACATATATATTTTTTTAAAGCTGTCGGCATTGACAATCACTAATGATTTAAGGGGGTTGAAATCTCTAAGTTCCCATGCTTTGAAAATTCACATAATCCCTTTCTTAGTTCTGTTTATTTTTTTGCATCTACAATGTACATAGTTCAGTCTTTACTGGCTGTATGAATATACCTGATCCTAAAGTATAATGATTACTCAACTTTTTCTTTTTTTAAGAACTAGTTATTTAGTAAAGTTCAGATGTAATGGGCATGGAAATAAGGATTACATTTCTCAGCTCAAGCACATTTTCCTTGCTGTGTGGGCACTTATATCTTTTCTATCTAATTATCAAATTATACTCCTTTAATTTTTATTATAAATGTAACTTGTAGAATATGTAGAAAAACTAGTGTATATGTATTTACACATACATTCTCACAATACACATACAGAAATACATTAAAAAACAGTCGACCCACATCCTGTCTTCTAGAGATAATCACTATAAGCATTTTGGCATCTTTTCTTTCCTTCCTTTTTTCAATGTATGTAAACTTCCTTTCTAGGACAAGCAACAGTGGGGCTAAAGCACTTGGGAGTCTGCAACAGACTGCCCCGGTGTGAATTCTGGCTTTGCCACTTATCGTTACCTCAAGCAAGTTACATAACTTTTCTACATCTCAATCCAGATCTATAAAAGAAGGGTCATGAGAGAAACTAGCTCTACAAATAGGGTTATTGTAAGGATTACAAGAGTTAAATAACCAAAGCTCTTCATAGAGTATCTGGCACAGAATAAGTGCCATGTATGAAACTGAGAAGGCCTTTACATTATAGGAAATCACGATAATTTGGTACTCCGTCAAACAGTAATGTTGTTTAAAATAACAGTATATATCACACGCAAAACCTGTGGGAAAAAGGCTTTTTTTTTTTTTTTAGAGAGAATCAGGATACGGGAACCTATATCTCAAGACCAGAGAATTAAATCTATAGTGCCACAGTAGTTTAGTCATTTAATAATTAAAGGGCAGGGACTGTGTCATATTTGCAATCAAGAAAGCAGCCTTTTTTTTTGTTTTTCTGCACTGTGCAGCTTGTGGAATGTTGGTTCCAAGACCAGGGATTGAACCCACTGGGCCCTCAGCAGTGAGAGTGCAGAGTCTTAACCACTGACCACCAGGGAATTCCCAAAAGTAGCTTTTCTTTTAAACATGAATCTTTTTTCTTTCTCACTAATCCAAATTATGGAGAAAATCTGCAGCTACTTTTTGTCCTCCCAAAGTGGGCAAAAGTAACTACTCATTGTCAAAATCAAGTGCTGGCTTGCTTGTTCAGGATCCAAGGTGCAAAGGTGAGCACAGACTTCAAATCAGAGCGGTGTTTAGATCGTCTCTGTCTAATCCTCTGACTCGCCACTGAAGTATACTCCCAGGCTCCTCCTAGATATTTACGAAGTATACTTCTCATGGTTTCACAGTACCTACAAACTATACTGAATTTGGTAAGAACAAAGACCAGATAAAGTGGGTTTCAAAGTATTTTGTTGTAGAAGGGCGTGAGAAGGATCCATTTATGATCTACCCCACTGCCCAGAGAGCCTAAGGGTTGCACTTTGGTATCTGCTCCAATCTGCTGTACTCAGAACGGGAGAAAAACAAAGCTTCATAAGGGTGTTCTGTATTTCTGGCCTTCCTGTAAAGCTCAGGTTGGTTTATCTCAGTGATTGTTTACCACAATTGCTTCATTAAATCTGACAGTAGTTTTTGACAGATTTTTATTAATAAATTTACCTAAAACTACCCTTCCTGAAATCCTCCTACACTGTTGGTGGGAATGTAAATTGGTACAGACAGTATGGAGGTTCCTTAAAAAACTAAAAATAGAGCTACCATATAATCTGGTAATCCCACTCCTGGGCATATATCCAGAGAAAACTGTAATCTGAAAGGATACATGCACCCCAGAGTTCACTGCAGCAGGACCTAGAGATGATCATACTAAGCGAAGTAAGTCAGAGAAAGACAAATATCATGATAGCACTCGTGGAATCTAATTTTTTTAAAAAAGAAACAAATGAACTTATTTACAAAACAGAATCAGACTTAAGGGGAAACAGGGTGGGGGGGATAAATCAGAAGCTTGGGATGAACACATACACCCTACTATATATAATAAGATAACCAACAAGGACCTACTACTGTATAGCACAGGGAACTCAATATTCTGTGATAAGCTATATGAGAAAACAATCTAAAAAAGAATGCATGTATGCATGTGTATAACTGAATCACTTTGCTGTATACCTGAAACTAACACAACATTGTAAATCAACTACACTCCAATAAAATTAAAATGAAACTACCCTTCCTTATAAACTTTCACATCCTACTACATTCTATGGAAATCAACAATTTCTTCACATTTAATTCTTGTAATCTACCTTTACCATGAAATTTATAAAAACTACAAAGAATAAAGAAAGGATAACACATCTCAAACTAGTTGTTTCTGAGAAGTGTAGTTTAGTACATAAAGTAGGCAAAATTAAATCATCAGAAATCAGAATTGCACTACTACAAAGAAGCCTTGATATACTGGATATTTTAATGATGCAAACATTTCTATTAACTGATTTTACAGTTTTGCAATTCTCATTCTTAGTTTAAAACTTTGCTAGTATAAAAACCACGACTCTATCACTCTTCCTTATGAGATGTTATAGACTGAATTCCTAAAACATGAATATATTTAACATCATAAGACATTTGTTAAAAAACAGTTCTTACATTCATTAAGAATCATACCTTTTTTGTTTTGGGATACTTTGTTGGACATTTATTAAGTGCTGGAACTTCAGTTTCAGTAATTATTTCTGCTAGTGCAGTTTCACTTTCTGGTTCTATTGCAAGTACAGTATTTTCAGTATCATTTTGTTGTGAAGTAACTTCTATATCAGGAGAAGACGGTTGGATATCTGAACACATGCTGACAGTTCTGTGTCTCCGACGCTGCTGTCCGATGTGAGTCCTACTCCGAGAAAAACTTTTTCTCTGTTTAGTTCTATTTACTTTGGCAGGAGTTGGCTTGCTAGCAGTTTCTTCTTTTGCTTGTTCCTAATTCAAAAGAGAATGGAACTTTTAATACGATGTTTATATAACTCAGTAGTTGAAATCTAATGGCATCAATCTGCTTCAGAAGCTAACTGCCCCAAATGTCTTTATGAATTCTGATATATATTAAATTGACATAATTAAAAATTTTCTTACTCTCCAAAACAAAGCAAGTGGAGTCTCATAGCTGAAGTCTTAAATTCTCATAGGATTTGAAAAATGCTATTGAAAAGCTAGTATCACATCAAAAATTCTTTATAGATGTAATTAAATTGTGGAAATTTTATTGGAAAGTGGTGAAGTGTGAAAATAAAACTAGACCTGAATAATAATACCTGAATAACTTCAGCATCAGTGACAATCTGTGCATCTTTACATTCAGTTTTAACTTCAGTTTTGGCAGTGCTGATCCTTTCCAAAGCTTGTTCTCTTCTTTTCTCTCTTTTCTCAAGTCTGGCAAAAGCTTGCAGAATTGCTTCCATTTTCCTTTCTTCTCTTGTCTACAAAATTTAAAGTAACATAATAAATACTGCTGTGAAGTAAAATTCAAAAGTCCAAATGTTCATGGCAAATTAAAAAAAAATTTCTATGATGGTGTTAGCAAAACACCTCTTTTGATGGTAGATATGGGATTAAAAACATTTATATTCATTTTAGATCTTTGAGAATCCCAAACATCTTGGTAAACCCTGTCATTACAAATATATTACAATGAAAGGAATGTTTGGATGATTGTATGTTAATGATAAAGGTAAGGCAAAACCAAAAAAAGACTCAAGAACGACCCTGCTTTATCAAACCAAAAATCTTTTTTTCTCAGTAATTACATTAGGCAGCCTTTTAAAAATAAGATCAAAGTTCCTAAGGTAATAATATGTTGAAAAGGTTAAATCCATATGAACGTAAGGAGTGAATATATTGACATGTCATAGCAGGATATTGTGGGGTGAAGTCCTGGGTTTAAATCATGATGCTACCAGTCATTTACTATCTCTGTGACCCTAGGCAATGTAACAACTCTGGTTATTAACCTTTTTGAGCATCTTATAAAATGTGGGTAACAATATTTACACTTCACAGAATTGTTAATGAGTTCAAATATAAAATATCTGTGAAGTTTTCCAACCTTACTTGGAAAATGGTAGGCATTTCTTAGGTGTTACTATTTCTCCTTTGGCTCTCTTGCCCTCCATTATAATTGTTATAAGGCATTCCTCTATCTTCTGCTCTTCCCGTCTACACTGACAGTTCAAGGCAGAGACTGGAAAACAGCAAGAGTTCCTTTGAGCGTCAGTTCTCTTTGGAGAGAGAACATTAAAAGCAAGACCCAGAGCCTTGGCCAGGGGGCCTGGCAAATGCTTCAGGTTTCAACCAGAAACAGGAAGCATGTCCATCAACTGTCCAGTTCTCCAAATGTAAAGAACCAGGTCCTGAGGCTTAGATCCATTCGTCTTTCTTCCTTTATTGTCATCCACGTGGGAAAGAAAGATCAATAACTCAAGGTCTGGCTGCATGGTCTTCTCAATATCAGAGCTTTAGAGTTCGAGTAATTATCAGCAGAGATTCAAGCATTAAGACACCTACACTATGAAAACTATTACTTACTCTTTCCTATATTTTTTTCTTTCATTGTTCCACTAGGTAAGGGAAATATGTAAACAAAACTCTTCTGAGAACTTTATAATTGGTGAAAACAGACTACCATACTGCAAATGTGTCAGTCTTATAGAATGTGTTATCCTCACCCTCTTTATTTTACAGGTAAGGAAACTGAGTCCAAAGAGGTAAGATTACTTGTTCATGGACACATCAGCGTCTTAGCTTTCTTGGTCTGGGATGGATAATAAGACACTAAAATAAAGAATGTAGGCAAAAGATGATCTCTTTACTGGAACTGGAAGTTTTAAAGCTGAATTCTTTCCTTAGATAATACATGTCTCTGGTCTTAATAAATCACTTTACTCGACCCCCTTTCATTTATGGCTCTCTATAAAAATCCTGTCTCAATATATTAGGGCTTTTCTAACACCCTAAATTTAGAAGTCTGGAGTAACTAAAAAATACGATTTTCATAATTGCTTCACCTGTGGAATGGGGGTGGGTAGAAAGAGAAGGGGTTCATTATTGTGCTTATAAATTTAAAAATAAATCTGGGAAAAGTACATTTTTCCAAAAGAAACAAAGTTGTCTTAGCAAGAATCATTTTATGTATAAAATAAATTTACCCACGGGCCAGGCACCCAAAGGAGATATTTTCTATGTCATGATTATCCAAGGAAAGTTTCCTAAGATAAATACGAATTTATGCCAAAAGAAGTTTCCTTGACATGGTCCATTATTCACTTGTTTTAGATACAGTAAGGGTCAGAGATAAAACTAATTGATGTAAAGACAAAATTAATTCATTTAAAAATTGAACTCCCTTGGAAAACAATGCAGCTAATGGATAGTCAAAGCAAAATCCTTTATTTCTAGATGACTCGATCTTTTTGAGCTGGTCAGGATCTTAAAAATAATCTAGTCCTACACTGCTGAAGAAACCAGAGCCCACGTGTATTAACTGAATCACTCAAAGGCAGAGCCATAATTATTATCCAAGTTTCCAGGCTCCTGGTTTGTTCTTCTTTCCAATTACCAACTACTGACACACTACATAATGCAAAATAAAGCATAATTCTTCCTACATTTACTACAACTATTAACTGAAAGCACTAAACAGGTATCCTAATAGCTTTAACCCAGCTTCATCTTAAAACACACACTTTAGAAAATGTAAACATGCTTTTGATTATGTGAAGAAAAAAAAAAGTTACTAATCTACTTTTATTTTAAATTCCTTAAGGTTCATATGTCATTCAGCTTTTATATTCACCAGTGTATTCTCTGACACACACAACCAGATATACAGTATGTAATGACTGAAAATTCACCACCCACTTTATAGATCTAACTGATAAATAAGTTTTATATGTAGCTTGAGATAATTATAGCTGATTGTTCAGGGGACTAGAGAAATTAGGAGTCTTAGTTAGCCCCAGCAGACTGTCCATAGATCCTGACATCTGAGCTGGATGTAGTTTAGATGATACTTGTCACCTAAGGCTACCACCAGGACCTGCGTGTTTCATTATCATGACTCATTCCAAGCCACTGACTGTTCAGACCTCAAAAGTCATTTTTACACTCTATGAGCTTGGCAACTGATAGACCCTGATATAGAATTAGAATTAGAATCAGACAGGGTTGACTTTTGACTTTTGTTGTTAACAACAACACTGTTGTTAACGCTGGAGTGTTGGGTGCTGAACTAAAAAAACTGAGAAATCTCTGATGAGATCTACAGATTGCTTTTATGACATTTTTCAGTTTATGGCTTTACAGTATAACACACAAGAGTACAGTAATTTTCTGTAAGCAGAAAGTCTGCTTAATATCCCTTTATAGGATTTTATCACTTGAGGAGTGGGTACAGTGAGAATTTGTATTACAATTTTGTGCTTCAATGTATAAACACACTGGAACACAAATTTAACTTGAAATCATGTCACGTTGTACTTGGAAGAGACAATGGAGATCTTCTTGTATGAGCCCCTATTCAACAAATGGCGAGGGACTTCCCTGGTGGCACAGTTGTTAAGAATCTGCCTGCCAATGCAGGGGACATGGGTTCGAGCCCTGGTCCGGGAAGATCCCACGTGCCGTGGAGGAACTGAGCCCGTGAGCCACAACTACCGAAGCCCCTGCACCGCAAGGAAGAGTAGCCCCCACTCGCAGCAACTAGAGAAAGCTTGTGCACAGCAACAAAGACCCAACACAGCCAAAAGTAAATAAATTTATATTTTTTAAAAAATGGTGAAAACCTAAGGTCCATATAGTTCAAGGACTACATAATAAAGAACACGAATTAAAGTTTTATACAATATCACAACTGAAAAACTAAACTACACTGACTAAATTGTTAGAATTCATCCCAATTAGAGATATTTGGTAATATGAAGCTGAGTGAAAATAAGCTTATGTACTCTGGATGCCTTACAGTGGCTTTAGAAGGAAATTTGCTAGTAGTAGGATCTAAGAATTGAGAAGGAAACAAAATGAAGACATTTAGGTATTTTGTGATTTCCTTTTTTACCTTACTACCAAGTAGGAAGTGGCTCTTAAAGACAAAAACAACAAAGTTGCCTTTTAAAGGAAAAGGGAAATGGCAGGGCCAACCTACCAAATTACTTACAGCGTTGAAATAGAGAAATTAAAAGACTTCTTACTCAACTAACTTCCCTTAACCTTTTGAATAGGAATTTATTAATTTTTTTAAAAATGCTAAATTACTGCTTACCAATAAAATTGTTCCAAAAGAGTAAGTATCTCCATTTCTTCTCTACCACATGATGATTTAGTTTAACTTCATAGTACTCTTTCCTGTTTGATGTTTGTTTTTCCTTCCACCCCGTCCTCCGTGAAAGCTGCTCCAGAACAGGGACCTTGCCTTCTTTTGTTCACCCAGTACTTTAAATGGTGCTCAGCATATAACAAACACCCAAATTTTTAAGTGAATAAGAATTGGGTATACATTATATAAACCATGTATATCACTATAATTTGAAGGTATGTAATGAAGTCTTTAAACAAGATTTTGGAAATCCTGAATTTACTATAAGGCAGCTGAAGCTGAATATCCTCATTTCGTTTGAACAGACAACCTATAAAAATAAACAGGTTCCTTTTTGCTAGTCGATACTACGATTTTGGAAAAACAGTTCCTAAACACTGTGATGAAGAAAATGGGACTTTAGAAAATTAAAACTAGTAATCAACGTTAACTTAGTCATGCTCTGAGGAGAGAAAAGTAAGATGGACAATACATGTCAGATGACTTTTCTGGCAAATTTACCCTCCCCTATAGTTTACTATTATTAAAAATCCTTTTGCATCTTCTAAACTGATCTTCTAAATCAAGTCACTTCCTAGAGACATTAGTAAGAGCATGGATTCTGTATAGTAGTGTTTTCTCAGTGTTTTTTCTATGGAATAAAAATCTGCAGGATGTCAAAGTTGTCACTACAGAAAAACAATTGCAAGGACGTACAGGTTGAGGGAATGCTGACATAAACAGAATTTCTCAAGAGGTTTCAAACACCATGTATACTGGAAATCTCGAAGTTGGGGACAAGGTATACTGTTTACTAAAGTCAGCTGGCTACAAAGCTCTCTCTTTCACAAAACATCTTAAATTAGAGTTCCATGGAATACCTTTTGATGTGAAGGATCAAGGCTGAGAAAATTGTGGGGAATCCTGCATCCTATCCTGCCTGGACTATAAGCTTCATTTAGTTCACACTCATGGGCGTTATCTATAGCTTTCCTCAAATGGCTGCCAGGAACATCTAATAAGCTCAATTATAGACCACCTACTTTTATAAAAGCCAGACCTTTTTTTTCCCCTAGAAGCTAGGGCTAAGGCAATGAGCCCTACAAATCCTTGCCCTTACGTAGTTTATATTCTAGTGATATACAGTTAATTCTAAATTGTCCTAGATGCTTGACAGGTTTAAGAAACTCACAGCTAGGTGACTATCCCTTCATATCCTTTTGTTGGTCTCAAATTTCTATCCTCCTACATGTGAAGACCACCTGAACCACCTTGCATGGACTCCAGTTTAAGCAATCTATTAACAGGCCATCAAATATTACCAAGACTATATTCCCAAAGTAGTCTCTCCATAAGGTTGTGGAAAATTATTTTGAAAATATATTAAAAGATACTACAAAGGAGGTTCTTTTCATTTCATTATAAATGGGGTGAAGGAGGGGAAGCAAGCCTCCTTTTGAATTTATATCTTTCTAAGGTTTTATATTTTTAATCAATCACCTGTTCATCAAAATAAGGTGAGCTTCTCAATACCTAACCCCCTCTGTACACCTAACCTCTGACAAGGTTACGGCCACCTAACTTCAACTCAACTACCATGGACCTGGGAGAGTCTACTCAGTAGTACCCCGGTTTTGAAACCAGGTGAGTCTAAACAGCCTGCTGTATTTCAACTTACCGTACTATTGTATTTCAACCCACTGTATTTCAGCTTAAGATTCGCCCAAGTCAATTCCAACCCACTGCCAAAGAAGTATCTCTTACTAGCTAAAGAGAAAATGTCTAATAACCATCTATTCAGTTCCATACCATTTAGCCACATGTGAGCTTTTGTAAGGAGAGGACAAAATATAATGGAGGAAAAAGGAAAATGTTAAGAATGGCTTTCTACCCTGGCCCCCTAATGATTTGAGTATTCTTTCATGAAATCAGCATTTCATGTGATCTACAATCAACCAATCTTATTTTCCTATATCCCTCCTCACCACCCCCCCCCCAAAAAAAACAGCCTATAATTCCAGCCAAATGTGATTTTAAACATCATAAGGTAATGGTAAATTCTACCTAGTTCATGAAATGACCTCTGATCCCTCCAGCTATAAGTTACCTGTCATATATCTCCTTTCCACACTTCCTGCTGCATTGTAACTGTTTTCTAAATGCCCTTGAAGGCAGAGATACTATCTTCCACTCTCAACAAAAGGAACAAAGTAGCAACCAAATTACATAAATCACCTGTGCTATTTTTGGAGACTGAGCAACATGCTAATATTAGGTTGTACGTGGAACTGCCATTTGTATAGATAAAAACTATCAAAACAACAATTTCATATGGTTCAAGCTATACTACAAAAAGATGGGCTGAAGTATATTTGAATTTGGACATTACATGGTACTTATCTGGGAGGAAAGTCTGACTTTTTATATTTCAATCTCATAGATACACGTGAGAACTGGTATCTCCTATTATAATGCTTTAAAGTCTGTCCCATCACAGGAGAAAATTTAAATCAGTTTGACCTAAGTTTCTCAGGAGTTGACCTATCTTTCCAATTACTGATGTTAACATAGCCAATATAAAAGGCAAACACTGGAGTAATAAAGGCTGATGAGTACTTAAACTTTTCGAAACAAAATATTTCAACCCACAAATACTAATACTTTGGGGAGTGGGAGGGGGCCATACCAACCGCTTAAGAATTCTAGGATGCATGCTTTTGCATTCTAGTCATTTGAGTATAGCAAAAATTCTATAATTAAAACATCCAGGCAAACATAGCAATTACAACTAACAACATTACAGTGACCTTGAAGGCTACAGGTTAAGGAGCCAAGGATTTTTAAATACTTACTTCAGAAGGGAACCCTCATACACTGTTTGCGGGAATGTAAATTGGTGCAGTCACTAAGGAAAACAGTATGGTGGTTCCTCAAAAAATTAAAAACAGGATCCAGCAATTCCACTTCTCAGTGTGTAAAGAAAACCACTAATTTGAAAACATACGTGTACCCCAATGTTCACAGCAGCATTATTTATAATTGCCAAGATATGGCAGCAACCTAAGTGTCCATCAACAGATGAATGGATAAAGATGTGACCAATATACACACATATGTGTGTGTGTGTGTGTATATATCACACACACACACACACACACACACACACACACACACACACACACACACAATGGACTACTACTCAGCCATAAAAAAAGAATGAAATTTTGCCATTTGCAGCAACATGGATGTGGAAGGCATTATGCTAAATGAAATAAGTCAGAGAAAGTATGATATCTCTTATATGTGGAATCTAAAAAATACAACTAGTGAATATAAGAAAAAAGAAGCAGACTCACAGATATAGATAAACTAGTGGTTACCAGTGGGGAGAGGGAAGGGGGGGAGGGGAAGTATAGGGGTAGCAGATTAAGAGGTACAAACTACTAGGTATAAAATAAGCTACAAGGATATATTGTACAGCACAGGGAATATAGCCAATATTTTATAATAACTATAAATGGAGTATAACCTTTAAAAACAATCACTATTGTACGCCTGTAACTTATACAATACTGTACCTCAATACTTCAATAAAAAATATTTCATATCCCTTCAAAATACCAAATTCTGAATATTTACGTTTGTTTATTCCTATGAAAAATACTCAGCTGCACAACCACCTTAGTGGCATATATTAAAATGAATATGCTAAAACAGATATAAAAACATGAAGTATTCATTTATATTAATATAGCATACCAGTAGACAAAATCTGGACAAAACTGGATTCCCAAGTATGCCTTTTTGTCTATCTATCCAAAGTTCCATCATGTTCAACAAAAAGGCATTTCTCTTTCCTTCTGCCATCTCAAAATGAGGATGTTCTAAGTTCCACTAACTTTCTCAGCACTGAAAGAAGGAAGTATTTTAAAAGTAGCCCCAGAGTCATCTAACAAACCTCCAGGTTTGAGTTTTCTTTTTTCCTCTCATTTCTCTCCCCCCAAAAGCACTGTTATAGCCCTTAAAGCCGTATTAGTATCAGACGCATGCCTCATACAGAAACCACTCATACCCTAAAGTGATCTTCCAAAAGTTTCTGCAGGATTATTGCAAAGACAAGGCTGTGGCAACTGTGGAATGAACTGGCCGATATTGAACATCTAGTCAAGAAAGGGCCATAGGTAATTTGGGTAGGTACAGGTAATTTATTAGATGTAACCCAATCTTGAAAAAGGTTCAAGATAATTCCTTTTAGAGGAAGAACTCCTTTTTCTTTATAAGCAACCTCCTCCAATATTTTCTCCTATATTTGTTTTTCTTCTCTCCTGTTCCTAACACTACCCTGTCCCATCAGAGCAGTGCTTCTGAAATCTTGAGGCTGTGAAACAGTTCTGCATTGCTTTTGCAATTTTGAACATCAACAATACATCAGTGTTAGAGGAATGACCATCAAGGCAATAAGAGAGAGTTACATTTAAGCAGGCCTACAATGACCAAAATCCAAAGATCCTACCGCTAAATATATGACACCTGAGATTCCATGAAATACAACATGAAAATCACTAAAACAGGAAACAAGCGAGCATATAAAATAAAGGGGAGTGGGGAAAGCCCGTACTAAGATCATCAGTTGGTATATAAAGTCATTTTCAAATCTTAAGGCAAACTATATCTTAATGTCTTGTTAACTGGCCTAGACATTGTATCAATTGCTAAATTACCATGGATTTTTAAGAAAATATCTTGTCCTAGTTTTTATACAGATTAAGATATTTCAAATAAATAGTACAGGGAGTGTAAATACTAAACTTATTTTAATGAAAATGTTATTTTATGATAGCAGTATGAGATGTAAAAATAGCAGCTGCCAAACAGTGGGTTTTCTTCTTTTTCGCATAAGCCATTTATTTAGTGCTATTATAAGCTTTAAAATTCCATTTTTGTTTTACATTAAATTATGAAGAGAAAGGATACATTTAGTTAATGAAAAACATTTTGAACAGTAATTCTGGCATTAAAATTAATAGTACTCTGCTTCAAAAATGTTAAAAAATTATTTCTTAAATGTCAGAAATTCTAAATTGTCTAATGAACACACAGTGAAAATACAAAAGATTAGTGGAAGTTACTTGAATGGTAATGACAAAGCCAAATGAAATGCTCAGGGACACATCATGTTTGCTAACTTCAAAGAACAAGGTAAAGGCCCTCCTAAAGGCAGCAGCAAGTATTTTGGGACAAGCAGTGTCACTAAACCCAAGTGACAGAAGGAAGCTGCTACCGGCCTTCCAACTTACCATCTTCCTTCTCCTTTCTGCAATCTGTTCCTCTGACTCCATTTCTACTTCATTGCTAATGGGAGTTTTTTCTTCTATATCATCAATAAAATCTGGTTCCTGAAAGATGGAAATGACTGCTTTATAGAAACTACTACTCCATCTACAAACTAGAGGCACAGAACCATGTATTTTAAATGTCTTTCAACCAGAACTAATTAAACATAAAAATTACGAGTACTTAAATCCATTTCAGAAACTTAAAACTGGTTCTTAATTCAGGAAACTTTTCAAAATCATGCAATCAAATAATTTTGTTTTTCAAAGTTCTAGTCAATAATGTTCTTTATCAGTAGAGTCCGCAAAGCCTTAAGTTTATATTCTTACCAACACATAAACATATAAATTATTTCACATAACCCAGCACCTACAAATACCAAGTGCTTAATAAAGGTTTGTTCAATTTAACACTTAAGGGAAACTATCCTTAGAAGATAAGACACTGGAGACGAATAAAAGCTTACTTAATCTTCACATTTAAAAGGTCCCGCCTAACTAACTTCCATTTGTTTAAAGGGCATATAACAAAATACTTCCTGGTGAAGCGGAAGTACAGGCCAAACTCTTTCCTCAAATTTATCTTATGTGTTTTTAAAATAACTTCCTCTCAAAAATCATATGTCCACCCCTATAGAATTGATTTCATTATGTCCCAAATATTAAAGGAAAGGAATCATTATGGCTTAAGACTTTAAATAAGAACATTTATTACAAACATAAGGACAGTGCCATCTGGAAGAATTTTTTTAATTACCCAGTCTTAAGGAAAATCTTGTATTCAATTCTACAAGGATTTGCTGGGTGAGCTGTTTCTTAAAAGTTTAACAAATATTGTACAAATTCTAGCAGAACCTGTAGTTTACATTTATAAGTACTTCATTAAATAAGAGAATGACTTAAAAAGTTTAAGCCATTTTATATAAAAAATAGGATAAAATATGACAAATTAATTTTCTTCTCTTAACTTCTTTCAACAAGAATCAGTAGAGCATAGTTCAGTACCTGATTATTTGACACCGATAGTCTCAGAGGAGAAAGCTTTCTCTGTTTAGTTTCCGGGCTCTTCATTTTGTTCGCTGTCCCTTCACAATCCAAAGTAATATTCTGATTTTGTGTATCTTTTTCTTTTGAAATATCCTTTTCTTTTTTTCCTTTCTTCCTTCTGGTCTCATAACCACTATTGATGTTTTCCGTGGATTCAGAACTACGTTTCAGAACAGGGCACTCTGGATTTTCTTTGAGGCATGCACAATCCACCTTGTACTTACTGGAAAGAAAACCAGTTAAATATTTGTTCAAGATATAGACTGTAATATTTTCTAATCCATTTTAAGCTACACCTCCACAAAACTGTATGCTATTACTAATTATAAGCAATCGTTTTTGCTAATTTTCATTCCTTGTAACTATGACAAAATAAATTTTCTCATAAAAACAATATAATAATTAGAAGTTGATTTCTGACCAGAGATTGGTCATAATCATAAGGATAACCAGTGATGGGTTTCAGAAGGAAGAAACTCCAATAAATTAAAACTGAGTCTTTTTAAGTCAAATGATACCATGGCATATTTTAAGGCAAAAACCCCAGGTTACCTCAGAGTGCTATAAAGTGTATATGCAGAATATGATAAAATACTCTAAATCTGACCTAAATAAAAAATGCTAGGTACAATAAATACCAAACCTTAACTAGTTTGTCTTATACTTTAAGGAATGATTTCAATAACCAGGGTTCTTTAAAAAGCTACCTTGAAAAAACTGAATGTCATGTTTGTCTTTGCCCTTAGGTATTCCCTCTTTCAAATAAACGGAAGCTTGAAAAATAATTGCACTACCTCTCATCTTCACAGTAGTGATAATTATTACTCCCATTTTACAGATGAGATTAAAGCTCAGAAGGTCAGTATCTTGTCCAAAGTCACACATTAAGTGGTAGGGATGACATTCAAATACAGGTCTGAGTCCAAAGCCCACACTTTTCAGCTCTTCAGTATTTCTTAACTCTCTACTCTCTTGTCTACCACCAAGAGTCAGTTCATCTCTAGGATATAGGCTGAATGCCCAAACCAGAGTTAAATAATAACGGAAGACTCCCGCTTTGCATGTTTTGAGTAGTTTGTTCATAATAAAAAATAGTTTACTTTTCCAAGTTTCTAATACGCCTAACTCATTCACTTTCAACACTGGTAGAAAGCTACAAGTCAAACTGTCTAATTCTGTGAATCAGGGGTAGAACTCAAACATCATGGTCTACCCCTCGCCTCTCCAAATCAGGCAGTAACAGAAACTAGCTGGAAACTTTTTCTAGATATTTTCTTTGATTTTAGGACAACAAAACTGCAAATAATAATGATGACAACTGCTAATATTTATTCAGCACTTATTTTGTATCAAGAATGGTTTAAACCCTTTACATGTGTTAACTCAATCTTCGAAATATTCCTGTTAGGTATTATTTTTCTCATATTATAATGAGGTAATGAGGCAGAGAGAGATGACAAAATTGGTCCAAGGTTACATAACTAATATAAGTGACCGAGCTAGGATTTGAAAGCAGAGTCAGATTATAAAAAGCTTATATTTTTAACCACTGTGGGAAACAGTCCCCCAAAGCAATGAGCAAAGAGCTATTATGCTCAATTTTCCACCTTGGTGGGGGGGGCGGAGAAAGAGCTAAAAAGGAAACACTTTAGTTATCAGGATAAATCTGACTCCAACAATCAAGCAGAGATGCATATACTGAAGGAAGAGGGATTTCATTGACAGAAAACATAATGGACATTAAAAACGTCTGCATGTAAAATGGATACCACACAAACTTTTAAAAATAAAATACAGGAGGATATGAACTGAAATCCTTATAACCCAAAAGATTATAGAATACATAAAGAAGTGCCTCCACCCACATCGGTTTAAAAAAAAGACTACCCAGCAGAAAAATGAACAGATGATGAGACAAGTCGTAAGAGAGGAAAGCCAAATGACAGATGAATATATAAAAGGATCTTTGGGCTCTTAAAATAATCATGGAAGATGGTAATTACAAATATAAAAAGATACTATCTCACACAGATTAACATCGATTTTTAAAGTACAGTAATGAAGTGTTGCAAGGAAGTAAAGCTATGGGAGTATAAACTGGTCATTCACCCATGTCTGGTAAAAACTGAGGCTGTACACATTCTACAACCCAGCAATTCCACCTCTACGTCCCTATCATGGAGAGAACATGTACACATGCAGCATTTTTTGTAAATCTTAAAGGTCCACCAATAGTGGAATGGATAAATGCCATCAGCAGTGAAAATAAATGAATTAGAGCTACACATAACAAAAGAACTGAATCTCACAAAAGTAATGAATGAGAAAAGATGAATGCAAAATAATACAGATTATAATTTCCATAAATTTTTAAAATATACAAAACTACTCCATACTATTTAGGGACATCTACAGACATAGTAAAAATGTTAAACTCATAAAAATGTTAAACTCACCAAATTAAAGATGGCAGTTATCTCTGGTAAAAGACAGAGGATAGACGCAATCTGGCTGCTAAACATATGGGCCTTTAATGGATAATGTTTTGCTTCTTAATTTGGAAATGAGGCACATGGACTTTTTTTTTTTTTTTTGGCCACGCGGTTCGTAGGATCTCAGTTCCCTGACCACGGATTGAACTCAGGCCACTTAAGTGAAAGCACGGAGTCCTAACCATCAGGCAACCAGGGAACTCCCTACATGGATTTTTTTATTACTATTTTTTACAGTAAAATTTTTAAAATTTAAATTGCAGTTTCTCTACTCAGAATTAACTTTTCTTAGTGTTAACTCTTCTTTAGTGTTTCAGAACAACAGGTCTCAGAGTTTCCTCGTACGATCGCCAACAAACCCTTTCAATTTATACTGCAAAGAAACTTTGGCACAATTTCTTTTCTTCTGAGGGGCAATAAGTGAAATTATCCATTTATACTGATTAACCAAATTAATTGAATGAGTAAAACTCTACACTCTACCTAAAATACAAGAAAGAAAAGAAGGAAAAAATTCTCACATAAGCAAGGTCAGTATTGCTCAATTAGGATTACTAATTATTATACTATGAGCATTACATTACAATAATAAGAAAAGTTTGGAAGAGCAAAGCAACCATGCTGTAATGGAAGCTGATATCAGAATGCTTGTTTCCAAGTATTTTTAATTGCCTAATGGTAAATAAAAATAGAAAGCTAAAGAAGTAATGACAATACCTACATTTTTATAAGGACATTAAGGAATTATTTCAAAACAACAGGTATCATATTTACAGACTTGAACTTACCAATTCCCATAGTCAAAATCAAAGGCAATAGTAATTTCAGTTCCCTTTGGAATACTTTGTACAGAATAAATGTAAAGATGTATGGTTCCATCCTCAATTTCATGCCTCACCTGTTAAAAGAATAATTTTGTATTTCCATAAATATATGTCTCTATAAATTATTTTCTACCTTTAGAAGCATCTCATCTTGCAATTTTGAAAACTATTCTTTTCAAAGTAATTCACAAATACAACATGGAAAATATGCCATTAATTACAAGACTTGTACCTAAATCAGTGGTTATCAACTGGGAAGGAGGTACACATCTATGCAAGTTTGATGCAGGCTCTAGGAGCATCGAAAAGAAAATAACTCTATTTCATCAATTCTATGGTGCATATTTTTTCCCCTTTTAAAATCTGTGAAATTGGGAGTTTTACAAGTGATGGCATCTTTGATTTAATGAAACGCATTAATGGTACAGTTTATAAATATATAGTTAAAGCATAGTTTAACACTATACTTTTCTGTGATATACACTGTTCTAGGTACTCTACATGTATTAACTCCTTTAGGCCACATAACATCTTTTTACAGATAAAACTGAAGCACAGACAAGGTTACAAAGCTAGTAAGTCAAAAAGAAGACATGAATCTGTAAGTCTTGCTTCAAAACCTACACTTAACTGTAACATTATATAACTAGAAAACATTTATTTTGGTATGTGAAAAACAAAACCAGAAATATTATTTTATACACCACTTCTAAAACATAATTTACTAGCACATATAAAATCTACTTTAGTTTTCAGCTTCGTCATCTACCTTGATCAAATCAGAGCACATATTTGACTCATAAATAGAGCTTCCAGAATAAACAGAGAAGTCCAGTATTTTCTCTTACAAGTAACATCACAATTTCTTCAATGCTCCAAGTAACCTGAGACCTCACAGCCAGTTATCACCTAAATTTTCGTAATGGAAAGATGTTGGGCAGTATAAAATGCATCAACAACTAAAAACTGTTGGTCTGTTTTAGGCCACCAGACTTTTTTGTGCTTAATACTCAGATTCCACACACTCCCTACCCCTGCCTCCCCAAAGGATTTCTATAAGCTTACCTCTGCATTCGGTGTACAGGAACGCCTAATGAACCGAGCTTCATTCCCAAAAGTCCTTGCATCAACACACATTTCTAGACCATGAAATTTAGAATAGAATAAAACAAAAGGGTATGGTCTACAAAAAAAGAAATGCATTAGAAACTATTAACATTTTGAATTTAAGAAATTTCTAAAAGACTCATAGTAAGTAGGGAGGCCAAGATTTGAATATACGCAGTCTGATACCAGAACCCATTCTTAACCACTAGGCTAATTCATGCTAATAAGATTTTTACCTGCCCATATAACCTTACCTAAACCAAAGATAATTAATTCAGGTGGGAATTCAAATTTACAAAGAATGATAAAAAGGGAGTGACTACTGCCTTTACATAAGGATTCATAATGAGATGCCATTAAAGTTCCTATCAGTGCATTTACGTGTTTGATTTACAGCACTGTTTCAGATCAAATCTGCTATACGAAAGGGAAAGATTCTTATATATCTTTCATAACTTAAGTAACTCAGTTATAAACAATACGAAATATTTTAAATAATTATCGCATATAGGCTGAGAATGTTATTTCCCTAGAGATGCAAACATATTTCTAGACCTCAGGGAAGCGATGGCTATCACAAGATCACATCAATTCCCACCCCCAAAATCACAAATAATAGAAGAGGGCTCCAAAGTCCTTCCAGTATCAAGAAAGTCGGAGTTGAAAGTGGTGACAATAATGTAAGACCAAATCTAACATCCTCTGATAAAAGAAGGACGTGGTCACCAGTGGTCTTTGCAGGTTCTAGCAATTATAAGGAATTAGGAAAGGTCCTAGATGGAAAGGGTTCCTTATAATCTCAGGTAATCAGACTTTTTCATTAATGTCCACCTATATTGCTACAGTTTATCTTTGAAGTAGATTGTTTTAGGAGTGTCAGCAAGATAGGGATGGGTAAGAGACTAAGGAATAGGGACTTCCCTGGTGGCGCAGTGGTTAAGAAGCCGCCTGCCAATGCAGGGGACATGGGTTTGATCCCTGGTCCAGGAAGATCCCACATGCCGCGGAGCAACTAAGCTCATGTGCCACAACTGAGCCTGTGCTCTAGAGCCCGTGAGCCACAACTACTGAGCCCATGAGCCACAACTACTGAAGCCCGCGTGCCTAGAGCCCGTGCTCTGCAACAAGAGAAGCCACCGCAATGAGGCGCCCGCACACAGCAACAAAGAGTAGTCCCCGCTTGCCACAACTAGAGAAAACCCACACATAGCAATGAAGACCCAACGCAAGCAAAAATAAATTAATTTATTTTAAAAAAGAGACTAAGGAATATATCTGCATCTACAGTTTTAAATATTAAAATAATCCCTTAGAAAACAAAATACACATAAACAATAGCTTTGTGCTTAAAATAGCCAAAAATTCAATACTTAACTACAGAAAACTAACATGGAGAAATAAATGAATATACCTCTTAAAGAAATATCCATTTGCTTCAAACTGTTCTCTTAACATAAACTTCCCTCTGTATTCAATGATAAGTGCATCAGGAGGCAAATCCTTCGCAGATTTCAGAATTTTCTTATTTTTTTGTATATGGCTCTACAATCAGAGAAAAGTTGAGATTAACTAAAACCAGACTGCTTTCAGTCTAAGTACTTAAGATATACAGTAGAAAAAGGTTTTTGTTTTATCATCTCTTGGCAAATGATATATTTACCTCTACAGGAGGTTTGAAGATCAAATTATTGGTATTCAAATCTGATTTATTTATCTCTTTTTTGTCATTTCCGTTGCCCAGTCTCAGAGCTATTCTTTGTGCCTCCCTCTGAACACCCTCACTATATTGGTTATTATTTGCCTCTTCATATCGATCCATCCATGCTTTAATTTTTGTCTCCCATCCAAAATTTGAACCATCAGACGAAGGATCAATCTCTGGAGCTGAGCCCTAAAATCATAGCAAACTAAGCATTAATATCTGGATTTTAAGTATTTACACACACACACACAATATGACAATCTATATAAAAGAATACAATATAAACCAGAAATAATGATAGGCTTTCTAAGTTGGTCCTAGTAGGAAAAAGAAAAAAAAAAAAGACCATAAGTGAGCAGCTTAATACATTTTTATACTGATGCCAGACACACGAGTTGGAAAACTGAAGGAAGCAGAGTTAAGTTGAATAGCAGAAGTTTAAGCTTCACTACTGTAGCCAAATGGAGGCTTTCAATAAAACTGAAAATACCCAAAACTTTGGAGTCATTGTCAGCTAACGGTTAAAAAAAGATAGCGTGTAATAATTTTTTTGAGACTGCCAATATCTACTCTGTACTCACAGTTCTATTTAACCAGAATAAATTTGCAATTATTATGTAAACCATACATACTACATATTAAGTATAAACTTATTTTCTGATATAATACTTCAACTTTTAACATGTTTTATAATAAAAATATACTTTGATATCTTAATTTTGTATAATTCCAAGATCTATAATCAACTGTCCACATGATAAATTCAACATGAGAATAAAATGTCTCACAAAATAAAGACCTTTAAGCTTAAGTGCTTGCTCCTCCTCATACCCCCTATTAAAATCTGTAAGATAAGATTGCTAAGTGCCAAAATGCAGCAAGATGTTTTTTGATCCATCTCTTAGAGTAATGAAAATAAAAACAAAAATAAACAAATGGGACCTAATTAAACTTAAAAACTTTTGCACACCAAAGGAAACCAAGAACAAAACGAAAAGACAACCTACAGAATGGGAGAAAGTCTTTGCAAACAAGGTGACCAACAAGGGATTAACCTCCAGAGTATACAAACAGCTCATGCGGCTCAATATCAAAAAAACTAACAACCCAATCAAAAAATGGGCGGACGACCTAAATAGATGGACAAGAGGCACATGAAAAGATGCTCAACATCGCTAATTATTAGAGAAATGCAAATCAAAACTACAATGAGGTATCACCTCTCACCAATCAGAATGGCCATCATCAAAAATTCTACAAACAATAAATGCTGGAGAGGGTGTGGAGAAAAGGGAACCCCCTTGCACTGTTGGTGGGAATGTAAATTGGTACAGCCACTATGGAGAACAGTATGGAGGTTCCTTAAAAAACTGAAAATAGAGCTACCACATGATCCAGCAATCCTACTCCTGGGCATACGTCTGCAGAAAACCATAGTTCGAAAAGATACACGCACCCCATTGTTCACTGCAGCACTATTTACAATAGCCAGGACATGGACAACCTAAATGTCCATCGATGGATGAATGGATAAAGAAGAGGTGGTACATACATACAATGGAATATTACTCAGCCATAGAAAGAACGAAATAATGCCATTTGCAGCAACATGGATGGATCTAGAGATTGTCAGACTGAGTGAAGTAAGTCAAAGAGAGAAAGACAAATGTCATACGATATCGCTTGTATGTGGAATCTAAAACAATGGTACAAATGAACTAATTTACAAAACAGAAATAGAGTCACAGATGCAGAAAACAAACTTATGGTTTGGTTACCAAGGGGGAAAGGGGGGAGGGATAAATTGGGACATTGGGATTGACATATACATACTACTATATATAAAATAGATAACTAATAAGGACCTACTGTATAGCACAGGAAACTCTACTCAGTACTCTGTAATGACTTATATGCGAAAAGAATCTAAAAAAGAGTGGATATACGTATATGTATAACTGATTCACTTTGCTGTACAGCAGAAACTAACACAACATTGTAAATCAACAATACTCTAATAAAAATTTTTAAAAAAAAGAAAAAGAATGCTAAATGCTAAGCAGTGAAAAGTTACAACCTCTCAATAGGTTTTAGGAAACAAAAAGGGAATCCTTTTCTCATTGGAATGCAACTTAGAGAAAGGCATAATTACCACACATTTAAAAAGTTTATTAAAGCCTGGACTCCCTCAATTAATTATTTGCAGTCTTAGGATGAAAATCAATTAATGCAGATAACAAAAACATGTATCTTATCGATAGCATAATTCAAATTTATAATGGATTTATTAACACAAGAAGTTTCAATTTAGTTGTTTGCAAATGCTGTTCATCAATTCTTCTACAGAATGGAACACCTTTATGAGAAGATAGATTATTTCTATACTGTGTACAACCTACCATAACTGTGAAATTTAAAAATCACATATAGATTTCATGAAAATTCTTATATATGCTGTTAGACATGTACATGTGTATGGTAAAACTTAGTAAAATTTACCATCAGTCCACCTTCCATATAAGTAACTAATCTTTATTACAAAAAGTATTCTTTTCTATAATGAAACAAACGATAGTAAGTTGCTCAACTATTTGATAGGGGTAGGTTTCTTTTACCAACTGACCTTTTACGGAATTATATATTCTACATTATAATGACCACTTGATAAAGAACAAATTTTTATACAAATATGAAACATCACATATTTTTGGGCCTTTATTTATTTTTATTCTTTTTTTATTTTTCAGAATTTTCCATAGTGAATATGGCTTATATAATACAAAAATGTTTTTCAAATACTATATACAGACACAGAAGTTTACAATCACTTTTTTACTACCCCTATTTATTTGTTTATATATTGAGGTATAACTGATTTACAATATTACATTAGTTTCAGGTGTACAATGTAGTGATTCAAAATTTTTTATTGATCATACTTCATTTAAAGTGATTATAAAACATTGGCTATATTCCCTTTGCTTATTATTATTATCCTTGTAGCTTATTTGTTCTATACATAGTAGTTTGTACCTCTTAAGCCCCTAACCCCATCTTGCCCTTGTCACCTCTTCCCCCACTGGTAACTACTAGTTTGTTCTCTGTATCTGTGAGTCTGTTTCTATTCTACTTATTCATTTGCTTTACTGTTTAGATTCCACATATAAGTGATAATATACAGTATTTGTCTTTCTCCTATATGACACTACATATTAAGGTTTTCATCAGCTTTATTAAAGAAATCGTCTCAGTTTTTAATTTGTTTTCTTTTTTGCTCTCCCTCCCCCCGCCCAAATAAATCCTCTACTAACTTGGTTTCTCTTCAATACAGCTCTTCTATATCTCTTGAGCCTTTTTAATATGACAGAATTACTTATTAGAAATGTAATGATCTTAAAGACATATTCAAGTTAACGAAAAAATTTTCAAAGATGAACAAAGCATTCTTCAAATTTTAATTTGTCACTTCTTTACGTAATAAATGAAAATATCTCAGTTAAGTAAAAGATGCTCCTTCCTCATTAAGCCTGCTATTCAGATTAGATAAAATGGGAAAAAAGGAAAACCACTGGAGTATCAATAGTTCCAACAGCTTAATAAAAAACCCTTTTTCAGACCTCTTCATTCTGGTGTCAGAGAAAATCCCATAAATACAAGTTTAATATAGTAAATATAAAACCCCCAACTTTAACATCTACAGAACATTTTACAAGACTTTGGACTTGCAGTATGCTGAGTGACACCATGTATTAACATTCTTAAGAAAGAGTTCCAAAACTATGCAAGAATAATCATTGGACAGCTGCTTAATGATCTGTTTTCCAGGAATGTGGAATAATTAATAATTATTACACTTTATACTATGGGGACAACAGATGTATTCTAACACGCTTCCCACATCCTATTTTAATATCTGGCAACTTGAGATATTCATTCTCCTTTACTACCTAACCTAGAAAGTTAGAGTAACACTGTATAGTTGACCTCCGTGATCCAACAGAAACCTATCTTTTAAGGGGAGGCAGAGCTGGGGGGGCTTGCTCCTCTCAGCAATCTTGGCATCTACAACATTGAGGATGTATTCCAATTAATTCAAGGCACAAGTGACTAGTTTGTACTTACACGGTGAATCTATGGTGATTTTATAATATTTTATAACTACTGACAACTAAATCACTAGAATTCCAACTTTGCAAAAGAGCAAAATTTCAAATTCCAAATATTATTTTGCATTTCTATGTCTGAATACTAGTGGTACTGGAATATAATGATATATATATGGAATATATGGAATATATGGATATATTGGATATATATATATATAATGGAATATAATGATAAATGAAAATTTTTAATTTTAGTATTAGAAATTCTACTATTAGAAATTACTTATATATCTCCTTTTGTTTAATGTTTTAACAGTGTTAATAAACTCCAAGAGTGGTATATTAACCCTATTATAATTCTCTATGGTCCCACTTCTGGTAAAGATAATAAGCAATAAAATGACACAGAATTAAGACAGCATAATTTACTTTATAATGAACAAGCAACCACTTAACCACTAGATATTTGACAACTGATAATAAGGGCTTAAATTTAATGCGTTTACCTTAACTCTTGATGATTTCCTAGATCCTTCACGAAAGGCCTGAAATAACATGGAATTCTGAGTTAGTTTTTTAAAAACTGGATATAATTAATATTTAAAAATGAGTCCACTCAAGCTTTTTATTGAAGTCACATAAATAACACAAAATATGGTAATAACCAATACAGTCAGAAGTAGGGGAATGTTGAAGTAAAGTCTTCTACTAGAACACTGTACTACTATTGAAAATAAATACAGACTATGTAATAACATGAAAATATGTATAAGATACAATGCTAAGAAAATTTATAAATTTTCTGTGTGCTCAATATTACAATCATGGAAAAATATTTGATAAAAGTTGAAAGGTATTAAAAATACTGCAGTAGTTTTAAGTCATGAGCCAAGTTTTGGGGTGGGTTAAAATAATTTTGTTATTACTTTAATTTCTAAGTCAACTAGCGAGTAATACTTGAGCACTTACTAGTAGGGACTCAAATTATAAGCACTATGGTGAAAAGAACTGTACTTACTCAGTAAATATTGAATGGGAGCTCTCTAATCTGCCAAGTCCTAAAGTGTTATCTAAGACTTACTTTACCACTCCACTCCCCAAAGTGTACACTCTTATTTCGAGAGACTTACGAACACTAAACCTAGAGTAAGCAATATAGTTCCTAATTTATTTAGGTTCCAAATTTGTGTGCAGACTATACGTTGGAAGACAGCAAGTTTTATTAAAAAGAGGAGGAGGAGGAAAAGGAGAAGCAGCAGCAGCAGCAAAGAACCTTCACGTAAAACACAGAAAAAGAGCTAGGACTATGGAGAATAGATATGTTCAGACAGGTGGACAACTGAAAGAAATACAATTCTGGTACTAAAGAAATATGAAAGACGGCACACAATAGGAAGAAATATGTCGCACTCAAAGAAAAACTAATATACCGCACTTGTTACCTACTGAAAATAGTTATGACGTAAGACTGGCTAAAAAAAATGTAAAAGTAGGTCATGAAAGCCTTATTTAAAAAGTCACATTTTAAGATTCTGACTTAAATACCGTATGTTCTTCACTATGATGGAGGAATCCATGAAATACCTCTAAGCAGAGAAGGGATATAAAAACGATAGTCACAGAAAATGTCAGAACCAAATGCAGAATGGACTAAAGTAAAAAGAGGATAAAGTTGGAGAAATTAAAGAAGATATTACTGTACTAGAGGTAATAAGGGCGTAGACTGGGTTTATAGAAGCAAAAAGGAAGAAAAATATCAATATACTGAAGAGACATTCCCAAGGAAAAATCAATAGTGCTTTCTACAATAACTCTGAATGTCAAAGACTAAAGATGACTTAAAGATTTTTAAACCTGGATAATGGCTGTGCTGCTGAAACAAAAGAAGAACTTGAAGTATGATGAAAGAAGATGCAAGTCTGATTTACAGAGGAAACACTGAAAGAAAAATAGAACATTCATAAGTAAGTAATATGTGCTGACCATAGCTTTATGAAAAAATTAATATCAAGTTTGAAAAATTCTTTTCAAGTAAAATTAGAAAATTTAAAAAATTAAAAAAAAATTAAAATCGTAATATATGGGTCACAATACACAATCCATGTCTTTAACAGTGTTAACGCTTCATGCCAAAGCCCTAAATTGCTAAAACACCAACCAACAATACCTTAATAGGGTTTTATGAGTATTTTTTAAATGTCATCTGTCCAGAATGTCTATTGTTAACTCCATTCACATTTTTAACAGTTAGCCATAACAACAGGCTGAATAAAAAACAAAATTAGATATATCCTTCTGCTATATATTTTTAACTATATATTGCCCCCAAATAATAATAAAAACTTAACAGTAAAGCAAACTACTCCCAGTTCCTGGATTTTTTTTTCTAACCCTTATCAAGTATTACTAACTTAACAAGAGAGAAAAAATTCTCTTTTTAAATATACAACAATATTCTGAAACAAATAAAATGTGCTCCAAGACAGAACTGATTCATTTTAAACAGCCAAAATTCATTCCAGCCAGAGAAAATGCAAAATCTGTTTTATTAAAAAAGTAGATTAATCTAGATGACCTAAAAATAGAACTACACAAGGATAACGTTTCCAAGTAACTTTTATACAGTAAACAGAGAAGGCATAATTTGAAAGCAGTAGATGAAAAAATTAGGTCAATACCTAAACATGAGTTCCTAAATTGTAAAAAGCACTTAATAGACAATCACTTTCTCTGCATAAGTTACAATCTGAGATGAGGAAAATAACAATGAAATAAAGCAAAATGTGCTTAAGTGCTGTAATAATAGGTTCAAGTGCCATGATGAAATGCAAAGAAAGATCATCATAGCAAATTTCATCGAAAAAAGTACTACTTTAGATGGGCCTCAAAGTAGAGTAGGAGTTTAAAAGATGGAGAAGAGAATATTCTGAACAATGAAGGGAACAGCTTAAGTAAAGATAACATATCAGAAATCAGAGGGAGAATTTGGTAATAGTTGTCCAGACTGAATAAAATACAGGAGAAGAATAGCAAAATTAGAGAGAGACACATATGTGAAGACTGCTAGAATCAAGACTTATGTTAAACAGGGAGGTGAAATTAGAAAATGAAAAAGATATTTAAAAGTACATGCTGCCGGACTTCCCTGGTGGCGCAGTGGTTAAGAATCCGACTGCTGGGCTTCCCTGGTGGCGCAGTGGTGTAGAGTCCGCGTGCCGATGCAGGGGACACAGGTTCGTGCCCCGGTCTGGGAAGATCTCACATGCCGCAGAGCGGCTGGGCCCGTGAGCCATGGCCGCTGAGCCTGCGCGTCCGGAGCCTGTGCTCCGCAACGGGAGAGGCCACAACAGTGGGAGGCCCTCGTACCACAAAAAAAAACAAAAACAAAAACAAAACAAAAAAAAGAATCCGACTGCCAATGCACAGGGGACACCGGTTTGAGCCCTGGTCTGGGAAGATCCCACACGCCGCGGAGCAACTAAGCCCGTGTGCCACAACTACTGAGCCTGCGCACCTAGAGCCCGTGCTCCACAACAAGAGAAGCCACCACAGTGAGAAGCCTGTGCACCGCAATGAAGAGTAGCCCCGCTCACCTCAACTAGAGAAAGCCTGTGCGCAGCAACCAAGACCCAACGCAGCCCCCAAAATTAATTAAATGTAAAAAAATATATATATATATATACATGCTGCCTATTAAATAACCAAATAATATCATGAAGAATTACTCAAAAAAAAAATGATTTTATACCTACGTATAATTTCACTCTTTAATAAATATATAGTCATTATGGAAAGTATCTTTTACCTTACATGACAAAAAACTTCATTAGCAATTATAACAACTTTATTAAAAAGTGGCTTATAAATAGTTTTCTGTCATCATATCCTGGTGATATATATATATATTTTTTGCAGTACACAGGCCTCTCACTGTTGTGGCCTCTCCCGTTGCGGAGCACAAGCTCCGGACGTGCAGGCTCAGCGGCCACGGCTCATGGGCCCAGCTCCTCCGTGGCATGTGGGATCTTCCCGGACCGGGGCATGAACCCGCGTCCCCTGCATTGGCAGGCAGACTCCTAACCACTGCGCCACCAGGGAAGCCCCTCCTGGTGATATTTTAATACAAAAATTTAAGTGAGAAAAATCTAGATCGTAAGAAATTCAACAAATGTGGAGGCTTATTAAAATGATTAAATATGATTCAGAGACAAACAGCTATAAACAACCATTCACAATCATTATATGCTCCTCTACTTCTTTATAAGCTATTAAAAATTTCGAACTGTTATTTCTGTTTTCTAAACCAACAACCTTCACTAAATCTTATTTTAGCTTTTGCATTTCTATGACTAGTCTCATCAGAGTGATGATTTAAAGCAGTTTGCAAACATTTTTCTCTACTCCATTTCAATCTTTAAAACACATTAAAAATTTTAAATGCGTTTGAGTAAGCTTAGATGCTGCTACCTTCTCTAGCTACTATCCATTACTTCTACCACTTCCTATCTATTCATCTTCAAAATAGGAAAAACTTACTTTTTTACATTTTGAAATGTTTTGTTCTTTCTCCCCACTTTTTTTCCTTCTTTTATCATTAACCTTGGAAACTCTTGAAGCAGTTAAAGTAATCGATGTCGGGGTATGCTGAAATGCAGTATATAATTCCACAGGAACCTCATCACCACTCTCAGTTGCACTGGTATCACCATCTTCAAAGGCAAAATAAAAATTATTGCACAAGTAATACTTCTACTTCAAACAATAAAACAGCATTCCACATGACAAACTATTATTCCCCCACCTTTCTGAAGAATAAACATTTTTTTTCACTTCCTCACTCAGTAAGACACGTTTAAATGCAAACTGCAAATATATTTCTGATATGTTAAACGAGAAAGGATACAAAATCTGACAACACACTCAGGTGGTGTGACTGTGGGAAACAGACACTTACAAACATAGCCAGTGGAAATTCAGAAATCTCTATGAAGGGGAATTTAGCTATATCTAGCAGAATTCTATATACACTTACCCTCTTCACCCAGCAACCCCATTTCTAGGGATCTATCCACAGATAAAATGGGAAAAGTACAAAAAAACCCTTATCCAAGAGGGTTTCATGACATTACTATCAATAATAACAAAAACACTGGAAACACCCCAAATGTCCATCACACAGTTCAATAAACTACGGTTATTCAAAAATAGTTGTATTGGTGGCAACATGTTTTATAAGCCAAAGTGAAAGTTTAGCATATGTTAAAACTTCAAATCCTGTTCCTAAAAATGAAATAAACACTATTGCACATGATCAACTAACGGATCACCATCTTTCAAAAGAGCAAACATATTTTACATCTTTAAACCAATAGGTTACCTATGTGCAAGAAAATATGGATGATTTTTATTTATTTTCCATATTTCCTAAAATAAATACATTACTGTTCTATAAAATCTGTAAAAAAGAGTATTTAAAACCTACACTTGAGATTGTAAATTATATATACAATCAACGTTCATTAGCAAGCAGTTTACGTCTGACTAAAAAATATGCAGGCCACTTATTCTCTCAATCATACTAAAGTTGATTTAGTATAGATCCTTTTCACCCACCTGACATATTTTCCCTTTTCCGGCGTTGTAGTAGCACTGCCCTCTCTTTATCCAAACTCCTATATTAAAATATTAACATGATTATTTATAAACTTTCATAAATTTAGATGTAAAGCAGATCTGTTTTAAATGTGATAAACTTGATAATTTCTCTAATGTTCTTATTGAAAAATGCACAGTATAAAATATATGTACATCACTTGCCTTACAGTTTAGATTTGATCTAGCATAATTAGCAGTAGATGCCAGTTAAGTGACTGTGTTGTGTTAAGAAAATAATTTTTTACTTTGGAAACTAGTACTTTTTTTTTCCAAACTGAAAAAAGCAAAAAGTCTGGGGGTAAATGTTAGCATCATTATTGCATTATTACTATTTGCCTAAATTATTTCCAATTTTGAAATAATAAACACTAAACATTTAACAATTAAGCAAAATATTTCATTGACCTCCCCCAGCCTCTGCTCATGAAGTACATCAGCCATAGTAACTGTTTACTTGCCTCGCTCTCCGCCCCCAAAGCGTTTTCACTGCCTAAACTTATTAGTCTAAATGTCAAATAACTAGATATAGTTCTTACATGGGAGCTGAGATGGGAGAATAAGAGCTTTAGACTGAAATACCTACTACTCAGTAATAAGACTTGCCTTAATATCTAGTAGGACATAAAACTATCCTAGCATCACTGATAATTCTAGTTATCACAGAACAATAAGCAGATATCACTCAAGTGACTGTCCTCCCTAATGGTCAGTTTTTAAGCAAGCTTTACTGAAAATCAGCAGATATTTACCCCATGATTAAAAAAAAAGATTTTAACATGTTAAAAAAAGCCCAACTATCTGGAAAAAGGCTAGTAACTATTATAAAGTAAAACAAAATCAAAGAAAAACCTCACTCATACAAGGATATGTCCACTCTCACCACTCTTATTCAACATAGTTTTAGAAGTCCTAGCCACAGCAATCAGAGAAGAAAATGAAAAGAAATCCAAACTGGAAAAGAAGTAAAACTGTCACTGTTTGCAGATGACATGATACTATACATAGAAAATCCTAAAGATGCCATCAGAAAACTACTAGAGCTCATCAATGAATCTGGTAAAGTTGCAGGATACAAAATTAATGCACAGAAATCTCTTGCATTCCTATACACTAACAACGCAAGATCAGAAAGAGAAATTAAGGAAACACTCCCATTTACTGCAATGAAAAGAATAAAATACCTAGGAATAAACCTACCTAAGGAGGCAAAAGACCTGTACTCAGAAAACTATAAAGAACTCATTGAAGAAATCAAAGATGACACAAACAGATGGGAGAAATATACCATGTTCTTGGATTGGAAGAATCAATATTGTGAAAATGACTATACTACCCAAAGCAATCTACAGATTCAGTGCAATCCCTCTCAAATTACCAATGGCATTCTTCACAAAATTAGAACAAAAAATTTTACAATTTGTATGGAAACACAAAAGACCCTGAATACCCAAAGCAATCTTGAGAAAGGAAAACGGAGCTGGAGGAATTAGACTCCCCGACTTCAAACTATACTACAAAGCTACAGTAATCAAGACAGCATGGTACGAGCACAAAAACAGACATATAGATCAATGGAACAGGATAGAAAGCCCAGAGATAAACCCATGCACCTACGGTCACCTAATCTATGACAAAGGAAGCAAGAATATACAATGGAGATAAGACGGCCTCTTCAATAAGTGGTGCTGGGAAAACTGGACAGCTACATGTAAAAGAATGAAATTAGAACACTCCCTAACACCATACACAAAAATAAACTCAAAATGGATTAAAGACCTAAATGTAAGACCGGACACTATAAAACTTTCAGAGGAAAACATAGGAAAAACACTCTTTGACATAAACCACAGCAAGATCTTTTTTGACCCACCTCCTACAGTAATGAAGATAAAAACAGAAGTAAACAAATGGGACCTAATGAAATTTAAAAGCTTTTGCACAGCAAAGGAAACCATAAACAAACCAAAAAGACAACCCTCAGAATGGGAGAAAATATCTGCAAACAAAGCAACCAACAGGGGATTAATCTCCAAAATATACAAACAGTTCATGGAGCTTAATATTAAAAAAAATTAAAAAAAAACTAACAACCCAATCAACAAATGGGTGGACGACCGAAATAGACATCTCTGCAAAGAAGACATACAGATGGCCAAGACGCACATGAAAAGATGCTCAACATCACTAATTATTAGAGAAATGCAAATCAAAACTACAATGAGGTATCACCTCTCACCACTCAGAATGGCCATCATCAAAAAATCTACAAACAGGGCTTCCCTGGTGGTGCAGTGGTTGAGAGTCTGCCTGCCGATGCAGGGAACACAGGTTCGTGCCCCGGTCCGGGAAGATCCCACATGCCGTGGAGTGGCTAGGCCTGTGAGCCATGGCCGCTAAGCCTGCACGTCCAGAGCCTGTGCTCCGCAATGGGAGAGGCCACAACAGTGAGAGGCCCACGTACCGCAAAAAAAAAAAAAAAAAATCTACAAACAATAAATGCTGGAGAGGGTGTGGAAAAAAGCGAACCCCCTTGCACTGTTGGTGGGAATGTAAACTGATACAGCCACTATGGAGAACAGTATGGAGGTTCCTTGAAAAACTAAAAATACAACTATCATATGACCCAGCAATCCCACTATTGGTCACATACCCTGAGAAAACCATAATTCAAAAGGACACATGTACCCCAGTGTTCACTGCAGCACTATTTACAATAGCCAGGACATGGAAGCAACCTAAATGTCTAACAATAGATGAATGGATAAAGAAGATATGGTACATATATACAATGGAATATTACTTAGCCATAGAAAGGAACGAAATTGGGTCATTTGTAGAGATGTGGATGGACCTAGAGTCTGTCAAACAGAGAAAAGTAAGTCAGAAAAACAAATATCGTACATTAATGCATATACATGGAATCTAGAAAAATGGTAGAGATGAACCTACTTCCAGGGCAGGAATAGAGATGCAAATGTAGAGAATGGACATGTGGACACGGTGGGGGGGGTGCGGAAGGGGAGGGTGGGATGAACTGGGAGATTAGGATTGACATATATACATTACCATGCGTAAAACAGATAGCCAGTGGGAACCTGCTATAAAGCACAGGAAGCTCGGCTCGGTGCTCTGTGGTGACCTAGATGGGTGGGATGGGGGGCGTGCGGTGGGAGGGAGGTCCAAGAGGGAGGGGATATATGTATACATATAGCTGATTCACTTTACTGTACAGCGGAAACTAACACATTGTAAGGCAATTATACTCCAATAAAAAAGAAAAAAAGGAAAAACCTCACTCATAATAAACAAATGAAAAGTATCAATAAAACACTGAGATTACCATTTCTCACCTAGTTAAACCAGCAAAACTCCAAGTCTATCAAAAACTCTACTGTGAGGCTGGGGAAAATAGGCATGCTTATCCATGACTGGGGGGAATTCAAAACTGGACAGTTGCTACTGGAGGGGAATTTGGCAATATCTGACAAAATTTGATATATACATTTACCCTTTTACTGAACAATCCCACTTCCACTTGCAATTACACAAGACTGGAAACAACTCAAATGTCCACTCAAAGGGCTGACTAAACTACAGTACATGAAAAAGATGGAGCACCTTGAAGCTACCGAAAGAAATGAGTCAATCTCTATATTACTACTATGAAGTGATCTTCAGGATATATTTTTAAGACAAAAAACTAATGTGGCAAAAACTCTACTATACTACTGCTTATCTAAGTAAGGAGGGGAATACAAATATATATATATGTGCATATCTGTTTCTAATATAACAAACAATGGAAGGAATAATCAAGTTTTTAAAAACTGTTACTTCCAAAGTGGAAGGAACAGGGGTCGTAAATGTTAGACTTATTTGAATGTACCTTGTCTAAAATATTTGACTTTAGAATGATGTGACTACTTCTTACATAATTAAACAAGCATATAATTATAAAAATAAAGTACAAAAAGCAATCCTTAAAAATAAAATTGCTATATTACTCATCCATTTCTGGTAGGAATGAAAAATGATACAACTACTCTGCAAAATAATTTGACAATTTCTTATAAAACTGAACATGCAACTAAATACCATATGACCAAGCAACTGCACTCTTAGGCATTTATCCCAGAGAAAACAAAACTTAGGTTTACACCAAAACCTGTACACAAATGTTCAGAGCAACTTTATTTGTAATAGCCAAAAAGTGGAAATGACCCAAATGTCCTTCAGTAGGTGAGTGGTTAAACAAACTCTGGTACATATATACCACATGACACTACTTAAAAATAGAAAAAAGTGAGATACTGATATATGCCACAAATTAGCTGGCTTTCCAGGGAATTATGCTCAGTAAAAAAAAAGCCAATCCCAAGGGCTTCCCTGGTGGCACAGTGGTTGAGAGTCCGCCTGCCGATGCAAGGGACACGGGTTCGTGCCCCGGTCTGGGAAGATCCCACATGCCGCGGAGCGGCTGGGCCCATGAGCCATGGCCGCTGAGCCTGCGCGTCCGGAGCTTGTGCTCCGCAACGGGAGAGGCCACAACAGTGAGACGCCCGCGTACCGCAAAAAAAAAAAAAAAAAGCCAATTCCAAAAGGTCACATACTGTGTGATTCCATTTATGTAACATTCTTAAAATGACAGAATTACTGAAATGGAGTACAGATTTAGTGGTTGCCAAAGGTCAGGGATGGGAGGGGTAAGAGGTGGGAGGTAGGTACGGCTAGGAAAGGCAACATAGGAATCTTTGTGATTGAAATGTTTTGTAGCTTGACTATACCAATGTCAATATTCTGGCTGTGATATTGTATTAACAGTTTTGCAAGATGTTACCACTGGGAGAAACTGAATAAAGGATACGCAGGATCTCTGTATTATTTCACAAATGCATGCAAACCCACATTACTTCAAAAGTTTAATTTTTAAAAAATCAAAAATAAAACTAGGGCTTCCCTGGTAGTGCAGGCATTAAGAATCCCCCTGCCAATGCAGGGGGACATGGGTTCGAGTCCTGGTCCCAGAAGATCCTACATGCTGTGGAGCAACTAAGCTTGTATGCCACAACTACTGAGCCTGCGTTCTAGAGTCTCTGAGCCACAACTACTGAGCCCGCGTGCTGCAACTACTGAAGCCCGTGCGCCCTAGAGCCCATGCTCCTCAACAAGAGAAGCCACCACAATGAGAAGGCCACACAACGCAACGAAGAGTAGCCCCTGCTCGCCACAACTTGAGAAAGCCCGCACGCAGCAACGAAGACCCAACGCAGCCAAAAATAAGTAAATAAAATAAATTTATTAAAAAAAAAAAATAAAACTAATAACCTAACCCAGAAGTGTGTACCCAGTTGGTGTTATAACCACACAATAAAATTCTTTCAAGAGACTTTAAACACAAAAAATTAACTATACATCCCTGTAGAAAATATCTTACAGGAAAAAAAAGTTCTGAAGTGTTTTACATAATCATATTGCTACAGGTGCTATTGTTGATACTGTTACTCTGAGACTGTTACATTCTTCTATGGGATTAAGCAGTTGAGCAAATTACATGATACTCTAATTACACTACTGTATGTGTTGTTGAGAACTAGGATAAAGAGAGACACAGATGGAATACAGAAACAGTTAAATGAAAACCTTCTACAGTTGACCTCTGAACAACGTGAGGGCTGGGGTGCCGAAATGCAGAGTGTGTAGTTCTGTAGTATTTACTATTGAAAAAATTCCATGCATAAGTGGACATGCACAGTTCAAGCCTATGTTGTTCAAAGGTCAACTGTATTCCTAAATTTAAATTGCAATTATCTGTATAAACTCATGTATTTTATCTTAAAAATAAACAAACAGACAAAACTTCTAGTAGACTAGGTTCGTCTACTAAAAAGACCTAGCAACGTTGAGTAGTTCCGGAGGAAGGAGCATTACTAGGTCTCAGATTCTGGTCTTGAAAACCAATTCTGAGCATGGGGCACAGAAGTATGAGATAAGCCCGAGACATCTTGTCGTGTTAGATTGCACAAAGCTAGCAAGTACTACTAGGGTATTGTCAAAAGGACCGCAAAGCCAACTCAAAGTGGTTCCCATTGACCAAAAATGGGACAAAATTTCAACATAAATAAGGATAATAGGGGGACTTCCCTGGAGGCACAGTGGTTAAGAATCTGCCTGCCAATGCAGGGGACACGGGTTCGATCCCTAGTCTGGGAAGATCCCACATGCCATAGAGCAACTAAGCCCATGCGCCACAACTACTGAGCCTGAAATCTAGAGCCCGCGAGCCACAACTGCTGAGTCTGCACGCTACAACTACTGAGCCCGTGTGCTGCAACTACTGAGTCCACGCACAGCAACTACTGAAGTCCATGTGCTCTAGGGCCCGCATGCTGCAACTACTGAGCCCGTGTGCTGCAACTACTGAAGCCCGTGTGCCTAGAGCCTGTGCACTGCAACAAGAGAAGCCACTGCAATGAGAAGCCCGCACACTACAACGAAGAGTAGGCCGCGCTCGCCGCAACTAGAGAAAGCCCACACACAGCAACAAAGACCCAACACAGCCAAAAAAAAAAAAAAAAAAAAAAAAAGATAATAGGGACTCCCCTGGTGGTACAGTGGATAAGACTCCACGCTCCCAATGCAGGGGGCCCAGGTTTGATCCCTGGTCAGGAAACTAGGTCCCACATGCATGCTGCAACTAAGAGTTTGCATGCCACAACTAAGGAGCTGACAAGCCACAACTAAGGAGCTGGCGAGCTGCAACTAACAAGCCCATGAGCCACAACTAAGGAGCCCACGTGCCGCAACTAAGGAGCCTGCCTGCCGTAACTAAGACCCTATGCAACCAAATAAATAAATATTTAAAAAGAAAGGAATAACTGCAACAGACTGATATCCAATATGTTTAAATCCCTGACTTCATAATGACACTTAGAATTCTTTTCACTATTCTAAAAACTGATAAAGGCTACAAATCAACAAGCATTTATCCTGCCTTTCCTCAGTGAAATATACCTTAAGAGAACGGAACAGTTAATATGGGGAAGTTTTCTACAGAAATAGTCCAGCTAATAAGTGATAAGCAATAGAATTAACATGTCACTAATTTGCAACCCCTAATAAATTAATGGATCTTAAAAATAACCATCAATGGGTCCCATTCATATATTATAAGATGTGTCACCTGATAGAACACAGTGTATGAAAGTCTAACCCCCCCAAAAAAAAAAAAAAAAAAAAGGGACCTAAATCTAATCACACACCTATTTACAGAAATATCTATAGAGAGAAATCTGTTAAACCATGATAATGCAATTGGCAAACTCACCAGGATAAATAAACAATTCAGTCCCTTAAAGAAACACACTGCAAAGGAGACTGGGGTTGGTTGGGTAAGGGGTGTAGCTTTAGATTACTAGAGACTTAAAAGAGATGTATAGCAACCAATCAATACTTTAAGAATGGCTGGATGTAATAGATTTTGTTGCATGTATCAACATAATAATCGTTTTGTGGTTATAGATTTTTGTTAAAAAATTCTTTTATAGATACATACTGAAATACACAAATACATACATACTGAAATACATAAGGATACATATGAATGAAATAATATATTTGGGATTTGCATTAAAACAATATGTGAAGGAGAAAAAGACACAGCAATGTAAATGAAAAAAGATTATTGACAATTGTTGAAGCTGGGTGGTGGAAACATGCAGGTTCATTACACTATTACTTTTATATAGGTTTGAAATGTCCATTAAAAAAGATTTTTTTTAAAAAGCACCAAAAAGAAATGGGAAGAAAACACATTACTGCCAACAAGCAGAATGACAGTAAAAGCCCTGCAAAATTCTGTAACTAACGAAATGTCCTTCTAGTAACTTTATAACATAATTTGCAGTCCACTGAAAAAAAGATGTCATCGCTTAAAAAAGGCACTATTATTTCATGCATCATTAAAAACCCTAGAAAATAAACCATGACACGCTATCAATGAAAAGATTCTTCTTGATTTTAGAGATGTCAGAATGGAAAAAGAAAAAAACCCAAAAAACAAAACAAACCATAAAAAGGAAACTTCTTCCATCTTAGATTCGATGAAATACAGTATCCATTAATTGTTTAATCTAGAATTCATACATAAATTTCTAATAACTAAAGATTACCTCAGTAAAATGACTGGCAATTTTACTGTATGTACAACTTACCTAGGCTGACAACGTTCACAAAGATATGTATCAGGAATATGCTGCCTGTCAATCCCCATGCAGTCAATATGTTGCCAAACACTTTAAAAAGGAAAAAAAAAGAAAAGCAGAACATATAAAATATTATTAAAATCATCCTTAAATTAAGATTTGATATTCCATTTAACTATCAGTTAATAAGTGTCTACTTTGAGTTTAGCAGTGTAAAAGGTAATACGAAGAATTCATAGAAATATGTCCTCGGGAAGATAAAACTTTGAGATGCAAAAATAAGAGGACAAATATAGGATATTATATATATGATATAAATTTCTAAAGCAAATATAATTTTACAATGTAAAAGGTATACATTACAAATATAATTAGAAATCACAAACTGGAGATGTCCACAATGCTTGGAATTAATGGGAAAAGAATCCTGAAGAATAACGGAGACTTGAAGAGAACCTCACTTGGGAAATTAGGAAGAAAAGACCTCATTATAGCAACATTTTCTCAAGTAGACAGATACTGGGAGCAACAGCCAGAAGGCAGTTAATATATCTGAAGAAGAATGTTCATTTTGAGAAACAGAGGGGGATAAAACTGAATTAGTAAAATGCAGTCAGATTACATACAACCTGGAATGTCAGGATTTGCAGAGCATTCCTCTAATTGGCAACAGGTAACAACTAGAGGTTTGTTTGATGGTATACAGTGTTAATTCAAAGAAGTTAAGAAACTGGAGGCATAAAATCAACTAAGAGGCTTTTCCAACATTCCAGATCTAAGTTAAAGAACAATGGAAAGAACTAGAATGATGGCAGAGAAGATGAAGTTAAAGAATCCAAGAGTCATTTCATGAAGATAGAGACTAAACCTATTATGAACTCTATTTTTAATGTGATACATGGACCAACTTGAGGCAAATTTCTCAATGCTATTATTTTGCATTTTATTGCCAAGACTTTAATTGGTCTAAAGTTGATATATATGCCTGTTTCTAAAAATAGTCTTAATTATTCCTTATATAATAATGAGCTACTTTTAATATATAGCTACTGAGTTAACTGCTATGATCTTGCTCTTTATTTCTTAACTGAGTATGTTGGGACGAGAACTGGTAAATGTGAAAGGTAATGGACTATGTATCAAACATGTACGGGAAAAAGTTCAAAAGAAAAGCAGAACACCTGACATGGAGAGCCAGAATAACAAATTAGGTTAAATCTGGGGGCTAAGTAATAATGTCATGCAGACCACAGAAGAAATAAAACTAGAAAATGAATAAATAATCAGAGCTCTAGATGTCAAACTTGAAAGAGATGAGTATGGGCAGTAGGTACATGAAAATATATAGAGGCAATGAAAACAAGAATAGAGGAAAAAAGATTAAGCCTTGTAGTATACTACAGGTTAAGCAGTAGAAAACTAGAATAACAAAAAATAAATTCATAACAAATAGAGCAGTTGCTAAAAAGCAAATACCTTGAATAATCCAAAATATGTGAACTGGTCCCTCAAGAATTTGTAGATAGGTATAAGTCCTAAGGACTATTTCACTCTTTTCTAATAGATATAATTCTATATTATATATAGATCATTGTAATTAATCAAAACAAAAACACTTTAGATTATGCATTAAAATAAAAATATTGTCCAATGGTATGTAATTTACCACATAAGACAAAATCAGCAATGAGAAAGCTATTTTATATGATTGGTTGAAATATGAATTCACATTTGCTAATAAGTAGCTAATTAAAAAATAATGAGGAAAACAAGTTATCAGAGAAGTTATTTTCTTAGTTTTTAAATTCACCTCCTGAATAAGCTCATTGAGGTGATTGCTTATGGTAATTAGTATGTACCATAAGTTTATTTTTAAATTTTAAAAAGCATCACAATGTATTTTTATTATGAAAATTAACTCAAAGCATTAATATTACAACTTCCCATAAAAATAACATCAATGGGCTTCCCTGGTGGCGCAGTGGTTGAGAGTCCGCCTGCCGATGCAGGGGACGCGGGTTCGTGCCCTGGTCCGGGAAGATCCCACATGCCGCGAAGCGGCTGGGCCCGTGAGCCACGGCCGCTGAGGCTACGTGTCCGGAGCCTGTGCTCCGCAACGGGAGAGGCCACAACAGTGAGAGGCCCGCGTACGGCAAAAACAAACAAACAAACAAACAAACAAAAAACCCCATCAAATTTCACATTCCACTTAAGGCTAATCTTCCCCCTTTTTGGCAAAGGTAAATCAACTTTTTCATATATAACATAACTGCCTGTTTATATCAATAACATCCCACTCCTAATCACCTAACTTAATAGATGGGAACAAGATTACAAATAATGCAAAGTAATTTCTATGTGGCTCAGCAATGCATTTTTACATTCACATTCAAATATGGGTACTATTTCAAATAAAATGATGAAGCTATGCCTTAAGACCAGATCCAGGACATTCTGTAAACTATCAAACTTTCTTATCCTCTACAGTACATTGCTTAAATACTCTCTGCTTCCCAGCCTATGCAGGGGATGGACTCAGTAACTTTCAGGTTGAAATCCTACTGTTCCCTCTCCATCCTCCCCAACTCCCTCCCACCAGGGTAAAAAAAAAAAAAAAAAAAGAAAGAAAACAAAACCCCACTTTCTCTCCCAATCACACCTTCTCTAGGGGAGGAGGCCTTTCTTGGTGGTTGAACCAGGGTTGGGGGAGGGGAGACTGTGGTTCTGGTTCAAGGAGACTCCAGAGTGCTGCAAGGTTCAAGTCAAAAGGAGGTGAGAGAGTCAGGTCAAACAAACATCAATCAAAATGTATAATTCCCCCAAACTGGAAAATCATAGTTGACTATACAGCACAAATAATTCCAAAGGAAATACACAGGACTCAATTCTCCTCTCATTTCTGTCTTGTCTACTTTATGTAGTTGTATTACTACCAAATGCGTAAAGAGAGAGATGTGATTCTGTATGAATAAAGTTCAGAACTGATTGCCTATTACTCAATTAACAACGAGGATTTCTAAGAAAAACTCTAGGATAGCTTTTTTCCCATAGGGGCATTTCCTAGGAGCAAAAGAGAGTGCACTGACAGTTGCAAAAGTATCGCTTAAAAAATGCATTTATCAATTCCTTCAAAAGTCACTTTATTTTTTCCAACATTAACAATCACAAAGGTTAGCAGCATTCTAGAAAAATAAGCAAATGGCATGAAACATTTTACCTGCATTTGTCACAACAGATCATGTATCCATCATCATGTGTAAAACCACATATGCACCTGGTTACATCAGTACCATAACTTCCATCCTCAGATGTGCTGATTGTAGTAGCACTGGAAGTTTCATCAAAATTAGGAGTGGTAAATATGCCTACTTCATTTTTGCTAATAAGAACTGATGGAGGAGGGGAAGCCGGAGGTGTTGGAGGAGGACGAGCACCATAATTATGGTCCTGGGTAATTAATCACAAATACATCACAATGTAATTTCAATAAAAATATAAACTAAGCAACTTAAATAAAATTCAATCCTTAATTTAAATATTTGAGAGAGATGAAATTGGCCTACTTCTTCCTTAATACCTTTAAAATAATGACTTGGTGAAACCAGATATAGAAACTTGGTCACCTTCACAATGCAAGATGTGAGAATAGTGGTTAAAAAAAAAAAAAACTCAGGAAACTGGGGGCTAAAGAATAACAAAAACAATTACAAAAGACATATTATCACTATAAAGTATAAAATAGGGATTTTTAAAGTTTTGGCAACATTGAATAAGTTAGTTTAGACAAGCTTTCATTTTCTCAGCTACGAAATGGGGATGAAAATTATACCTATCTTATTAGGTTGTACCTATCTTATTAGGTTGTTTTTGAAGATGAAATTAGATAATATATGCAAAAATGCTTAGCACAGAGCCTGACATATAAGTGCTAAATAAATGGTAACTATATAATTACTATATAATTTAGAATCAACAGTAGATAGTACAATTCTATCTACAGTCTTTTTATAGAGAAGGTAAAGAATTATAATACTAAACTATTAATAGCATAAAAAAGCAAAATAATAATAATATAAAAACTTCTAGGGAATTCCTCTTATAGAATTTTAATCCCTTGAATAAATATAATTAGATCAATGAAAAAACTAAACTACAAATTACATACCTAATTGTTTAGTATAAAACAAGTCTGCTTTTAAAATATTCAGTTTTAGGCACAATACCACACACATCAACTTTCAACCTCTAGATATATAAAATATATAGAGATTTATCTACAGATATAAAACATACCCTTCCAGAGAAATGAATGACACTTACCGCATAGGGCAGACCAATGTAACTGTGTGAATGATGCGAGCTGCTGGTATATAACTGGTGGGGATAACTGTTGGATTTCTCAACTACCACAGGGCTAGCTTCTACAGATTCTGGTCTGGAGGGAAAAAAGTTGCATCAAAGAGAATTGCATTGATTTTTTTCCTTTCAATCTATTTAAAATTATAAGCACTTATTTTATTGGCTATCAAATAAAATGTCTTTAAAATGTCTAAAACAAAGACACCCTGTGGACATGATATATCCTATTTAGAATCTGCGTCATTAAAACAAACTTTTAATTAAGTACAATAAATGTCCCCCCTTCAAGTTCAGATATAGTTTTCCTATCATTAAAAAAAATTAGTAGAGATTAAACATTACTTAATATACTCAGTGGCACTGGGGACACTATGCACAGAATGGAGAAAAGTGGTAGAAATAATTTAAACAAGACTAAGGACATACTGAATCCATACGGACCCCAATTTGAATGTGAAGTATACATTTCAATGTCAAAGCTTCATGTATGTGTTAGTGTGTCAAGATATAACAAAGCCTTGGAAATATCAGAAAACCTAAGGAACAGGAAACCTCACAATGAACCAAAGTTTGCTTATGAAAAAAATGTAACTAGCAGCCTATGGTAGTGTAAGATCAGCAGTTCTGGCCTGATAATGGCCAAATGATGATGACCTGACCAACCACTGATACAACTGAGAGTAACAACTCACCCGCTGTGGTGGGCTTATAAATTCCCTGGCCTAGCATTTTACATTCATCACTTTCCCAAATTCTTCACTTATATCAATCCTCCTGAGCCCTAGCCTGATAATTCCTATTGATCAATGTGGTAGTGAACCTACTTCTGAGGGCAATTCACACTGAAATTAATTTCTCCCTTGCACACACACAACATGACTCATTTCTGTGCCTTTATTCTTACCAACGCCATCCTTTGAGATGATTTTTTCATAACCCTTATGCTACCTCTTATTCAAAACCTTCCCTTAGAATTTAGTACTACTTGCACTCTTCATGGTTTAAGGCTTCTTAATGCAGTTACAATCTAATTGGTCAAATTTCTACTGTCAATTACTTCCTGATATACTGCCCCCCTCCACTCATCCCCTGCACAAAGTCTCAGTTTTGCTCTAAGTGACTGCTGCTTGGGATCCAGTGTGCTAAAATCAGTAGAGAGAAGAGGCACAAACTGAGGTCAAGTGGTTCTGAAGGAGATTACAAAAGAAGAGTCTCCAAAATGTTCTGAATATTTAGAAAACCAGTACTCACCTATTATCTATGCTGTTATGTTAAAATTTTACTTGCTTAATCTTTTTAAAAAAATGTGTTTCTTAATTCCAAACTTAACACATGCTCATTGTACAAACTTTAAAACAGAAGTACATAAGAAAGTGAAAAGATCATGTCTTCATCCATACCTGATACACCCATGTTAAGATGCCATGTATCCCCCTCTAAATTTGTCTATCCATAAATACATCTAACAGTTGTTTTTTTTTAAAAAAAATGAGAAGGTACAATATGTACTCACAATTTGCTTTTTCAATCTTTCACTGTCAACACATACCTACCTTATTTTTGGTAATAACAGATTATTTCATTATATGAATGTACCATAGTTTATTTAACAAATTCCCTTTTGGTAGATGTTTACATTGTTTCTGTTTTTCAGTGTTAAAGGTATCACTGAAATTGTACACCCTTCTATACACTGTTTTTTGCTTACTTGGCAGTATTTCTACAACATGGATTCCTGGTGGCAGAAATGCTGAACAAAAGGGTAAATGCACATAAAATCAATACATACTGCCAAACTACCTTTGACTACAATATTGATTCCTTTAGAATTCTTTTAAAAATACATAGAGGGGGGCTTCCCTGGTGGCTCAGTGGTTGAGAGTCCACCTGCCGATGCAGGGGACCTGGGTTCGTGCCCCGGTCCAGGAAGATCCCACATGCCGCAGAGCGGCTGGGCCTGTGAGCCATGGCCACTGAGCCTGCGCGTCCGGAGCCTGTGCTCCGCAACGGGAGAGGCCACAGCAGTGACAGGCCCGCGTACCGCAAAATAAATAAATAAAATAAAAAAATACATAGAGGGAAGAAATGGGGTTTTAGAAATTCCTGACCTATTATTAAAGCAAGATTGTAGGAATTGTGGCCATTATAGAAAGATTCACTCTTAGGGATTTAGAGTGTGGCAAGAAATTTGTATTTTGGAGTAGATAATGGTTGGGAATTAAAAAAATAAGACTTTCAGTGAATACAGATAAATTCAAGCATGTAAACAAGCCACAAATCCTTTGCATAACCTCATGATTCAAATTAAAGCTATACAGCACTATTCACAATAGCCAAGACACGGAAACAACCTAAATGTCCATCAACAGATGAACAAATAAGATGTGGTACATATATACAATGGAATACTACTCAGCCATAAAAAAAGAATGAAATAATGCCATTTGCAGCAACTTGGATACAACTAGAGATTATCATACTAAGTGAAGTAGTCAGAAAGAGAAAGACAAATACCATATGATATCACTTATATGTGGAATCTAAAATATTGCACAAATGAACCTATCTACAAAACAGAAACAGACTCACAGACATAGAGAACAGACTTGTGGCTGCCAAGGGGGAGGGGGGAGGGAGAGGGATGGACTGAAAGTTTGGGGTTAGATGAAAACTATTACATTTAGAATGGATAAACAACATGGTCCTAATGCATAGGACACAGACTATATCCAATCTCCTAGGATAAACCATAATGGAAAAGAATATAAAAAAGAATGGATATATGTGTATAACTGAGTCACTTTGCTGTACAGCAGAAATTAGCACAACACTGTAAATCAACTATACTTTAATATTAAAAAATAAAAAAATTAAAGTTGTAAATACTAACAAGTTGGCAATGCAAGAAGGCAGAAATACTTCATCAAGATCCTCATTTCTAATGCTGCTACTTAATAAAAGTAATTTTAAAAAGAAGGTAACAATTGTTAAAAAAAAATGGGTTGACATATTTTAAGGATTTTTCCAAACTGTAAGATAGTATTAAAAAGAAAAACAAAAAAAGCCAAAAAAAACAAAAAAAAAGGACACCAGACATCCTTAGAAATGTTCCCTAAAAAGTCCCATGGTGCTAAACATCCTCAAAACACACAGTGAATCTGAAAACAACTTTGTGACAAATACCAAAAGTCAAACATCCTTTAGATCCGGTAACCCCATTTTTGGAAATTTATCCTAAGAAAGTAATTCCCACTAAATAATGACCTGAAGAATTGAGATGTTCTTTTTAACACTATTCATAAAACTAGATATGAGTAGAAATCATTTAAATGTCCAATCAATAGAAAATGATTAAATCTGAGCAACCTACCATATTTACACATGGACAACAGCACAGCAAAAACTCATGGTAACAAAAATCACTGTATTATGGTTACAGGAGTTTTCCTCAAAATCTCCTATAATGTTACCATAAAGCTTTAGTAAATTTTTAACTGCAGGGCTACAGAGATAATATGTAAGTTTCTGTGTAAATAGTTGCTTCAGGGCTCTGTTTAGCCAATTTATATTGTCACATAAATGCCGAGTTAATACGCAGGTATAACATTTACCATACAGAAACTACATTAGTATACTATGTCTGTAAATAATTATGTATCAAAACATAAACCATGGTGCTGTGTTCATCCTGCAAATAAGATTTCACTTACATAACTGTGATGTCACTTTTCAAAGAGAGTGTGATTATTTGTATTCATTCATATATTGTTTTGTATGTGTTCTTAAATCACTGAAACGTTGATCATTGTCAAAAAGATGATCTTTATCCATGTGAAACTTTCTAAAGGATAATCATTCTCTAGTTTGGTAATTCAAAATATCCAAAATGTTAAAAAAAAACAAAACAGGTAATTAAAGTATTCCTAATGTATAAGCAATAAGATATGGTCAAATGATCAATATGGCCTGAATTATAGTTTTCAAAACTTTGAATTCTGTTTCCCATAGGTAGAGAAACTCAAATGCAGAAAGAGAGATTCTAATAAGCAACTGGCTCTAAAACTGAAATAAGAAGTATGCTCTCTTATTAACTAAGTCAATACTGACTGCTTCTTTTAGAAGTTCTCTAAAAGCTAATAAATGCAGGAGGAATGATCAAATTAGAAAAGTTACCAATCTGCTACCTTCGAGAGATAATGGATTTCGGCAACAGATAACCATGGATGCTAAAACCTTGAAAATTTAAAGATGATGGACAGATAAGGCTGACAACACCTGAACTTCTTGATCATTCTTAACATCACTGGAGGTTAGACAACTAAGTTTTTCTGTGCTTCTTCTAATATTATGCAACAGAAAATATAAAGTCCCACATAAAAAGTCTCATGCTGAAAAAAGAAATATGAAAGAGGGAAGAAAAAACAAATCTGAAGCTAACCATATCTCTTTATCTAAATATCAGTTTATCAGAAATATGAGGAAAGTGGAATATTCATGATGCCAAAAGGAAGAAAAGAGCCAAATACAGAATACTGAAACTTCTGTAGGCCAAATGATCCAGTTTCTTATACAGTATGAGGAAAAACACAATTTAAAGTGTTGTTCCAGATAAAAAAAATGATTCAAGAGACATTTCAAATACAATGGGTGGATCTTGTCTGGAGCCAATTTGAACACACCAATTACAAAAAGACAGTTTTGAGACAAGTGAAAGAAATCTGAAGATGAACTGGGTATTTTATATTAAGGAAGTATTAATTTTGCTATATGAGATAATAGTATTGTGGTTTAAAAAAAAAGTCCTTCTCTGTTAGTGGTGCATACTGAAGTATACATAGTTAAACTGATGTGAGGATATGCTTCAAAAATCTTTAGGGCTTCCCTGGTGGCGCAGTGGTTGAGAGTCTGCCTGCCGATGCAGGGTACACGGGTTCGTGCCCTGGTCCGGGAAGATCCCACATGCCGCGGAGCGGCTGGGCCCGTGAGCCATGGCCACTGAGCCTGCGCATCCGGAGCCTGTGCTCCACAAGAGGAGAGGCCACTACAGTGAGAGGCCCGCGTACCGCCAAAAAAAAAAAAAAAAAAAATCTTTAAAACTATGGGATACGTGAAACAAGACTGGCAAAACTCTGAATACTGCTGAAGCTGAGTAATGGCCACCTGAGATTATTATACTATTCTCCCTACTACTGTACATATTTTTGTATTTCCCTACTAAAAAGTTTTTTTTTTTTAAGATCCCCAAGCCTTTTATCTTACATATACTGTCCTATATAAAATAGGTAACTATAAGAACGGTATACTTCCTCCCAACTCAGGAAGACATCCTCGCCATCTATTTCTAAGCCTCTATCTGGGGAATCTCTCTTAACCCTTACTTCTTAATTTCAACACAGTCCCCAAGGCTCACTTCAGGTACTCCTTAAGGAGCACTTTTGTGACTGCTTCAACTCGTAATTTTATAAATCCTAGATTCCTACAGCACTTATTTGCTGTACTGTTAATTTATTACTTTTCATGTAATATTTTCGTATGCTGTCAACCATCTTCCCATATGCATTTATTATTTTCTCTCCCAAACTCCATCAAAATTAACAAGTTTTATCCAGTAGGAAGAACATGGAATTGGGACTTAGATGTCTAATGCTGGCCATTAAAGGGGTACAGGTACAGTATGCACCTTTCTGAACCTGAGTTTTTTATTTGTAAAGTGGGGATAAATATACCTGCTTCACCCTCTCTCCAGAAATATGGACGAAACTCAAATGACACAGAGGATGTGAAAATGTATTTTTCTCAACTGTAATGTATTATAAATGTGTAACATACTCATGTATTCAGAAATGCCTCTCTAACTATGAATATTCAGACTGAAGTTGCTTTTAACCTTAACTCCACAATAATTCAATTCCAGTAAGGTCCTAAGTGCAAGTTTAACTAGACCTATTTTAAATAAATCACTAAAGTTGCAAGGTACCAAAACCTTATTGATATTTAAATCACTTAGTAAATATTTATTGAGCTCTAAATATGTGCTAAACTCCTTATAAAGTTTATTTTTATTTATTTTATAAATTTATTTATTTTATTTTTATTTTTGGCTGTGTTGGGTCTTGGCTGCTGCTCCCGGGCTTTCTCTACTTGCTGCGAGCGGGGGCTACTCTTTGTCGCGGTGCGCGGGCTTCTCATTGCAGTGGCTTCTCTTGTTGCAGAGCACGGGCTCTAGGCACGCAGGCTTCAGTAGTTGCAGCATGCGGGCTCTGTAGTTGTGGCTCGCGGGCTCTAGAGTGCAGGCTCAGTAGTTGTGGCGCACAGGCTTACCTGCTCCGCAGAATGTGGGATCTTCCCGGACCAGAGATCGAACACAGGTCCCTACATTGGCAGGCAGATTCTTAACCACTGCGCCACCAGGGAAGCCCCATAAAGTTTATTTTTAAAGTATAGTCCCATAACTCCCTAAATTAGGTTGAAATAAGTGCCTTTGCTATCCTTTTGTAAAGCAGATTTTTAATACATATTTTCTTAGAGTTGAGTCCACATATACCACTGAGTTTTTTACATAGCAAAAGACTAAACTTTATACCAAGAAATGTAATCAGTAATCATGAACATGTAATATTGATATAATAAAGTTTTAAAATTCTAGATCGGTGATTCAGAACATTAACCAGGAAAATGTTTTATTGCTACACTGTGTGTGTGTATATATACATATATACACATATGTATTACTAATCCAACGTGAACACACAAAGCAATATACATACATCACTTTTCCATATTTACTTTCCTTATCTCTTTTAATGACATTATACACTCCAGAAGGCAAGGACCAATTACTATAGTAAAGGTTATTTACCACAAACAAAATAGGAAATAGAAAATGGTGTAACTACAGAATGAGATTATGTTCTAGTTTTAATTCCAATCACTGCTTAAAACATTCCTAATTTCAACACAAAAGCTAATAAGCAAGGAATCACTATCACTGGCAGCAGAGATTTTTTAAATGTTTAGGCTGTTTTAAAATGAATATTTCTAAAGTTTTTGGTTTAAAAGGTTTTTAGAAGAGCTATGTAGAAGTATGTTAAGGCTTAAGCATGTCAATGAAAAATGAAGCTAATTTTGGTGGAACACTTAATACAGTATACATATGTAAGGTTTATGTAGATTAACACAATCTGATACAATGTATTAGATACATTTTTCACACAATCTAATATCCAACATGTTGGGACTTCCCTGGCAATCCAGTGGTTAAGACTCCGTGCTTCCAATGCAGGGAATGCAGGTTCGATTCCTGGTCAAGGAACTAAGACACCATATGCCATGGGGCACAGCCAAAAAAAAAAAAAGAAAAGAAAAGAAAAGAATATCCAACATGTTAAACCAAGGAGCAGTATGTGAGCTCCTTAAAGAGAAGTTACTATTTTATTCAAAAATTTTGTATGGGAATATTTTATTTGATTCCTCTCTTTAAACTCTTAAAGGCACCCCCTAGTTTTTATGTTTTAATGTTAAGTGACTAAGAACCTATCCATACAGATAGGTTCACTCCTACCTCCACTGAACTATCATATTTCCCAATACACAGGTCTCAAACTTATGAACAATCTTCATAACATGCCCCTTAAGCCCTGGTGACGATTTATTTCTTCAATAATATGTGGCAGACAGAAAGGCAGGGTACGACAGCCATGAGTATAATATATCCTGTACAAAGAGATGATAATCTCATGATGATCATCACTTTGCTGGACTCTCCTGACATACTTTACTATACAAACTCAAGAAATGATCTTATCTTAGTATTGATATTTCTGTCCCTGCTTATAGTGAAGCATTTGCCATTTTCTGCTGACTCACAGTCCTCTCAAATCTATATCTTATCATCCTTAACATAAGCTTTCAGTACATGAAAGAATGAATCTGGAGATATCATTATACAGTCCCTATTCCAAAGAAGTCATATAGACATTAAAACAGAGCAACCCTAATAATGCTGGAGGAGGACACCACAGTTTAGACCACTCCATCCAGAAAGTTTATTCCTATACTTTGTTTCCATCTATGATAAATAGATGATAAATCTATTGATCTATAGATCTATTGATCTATAAATCTATGATAAATCCCACCTACAGAATTTTTCTGGGTTTTTCTTGTGTGTATTTACCTTACAATCAAAGGAGCACACAAACCGTAATTCAACAAATAGTTCTATGATGATGTTCAATATGTAAAGTAACTTGTTAGATTCTAGACAGGATAGAAAGATATATAAAACCTACTCACACCCCTCTCCTCAGAGTTTCTGATCGTGGAAGGAATGGCAGGGTTAGCAAAAAGGGACAGGTATACAAAAACCCCCATACAAGGCAAAAATAGGGTAATGCCCTAAGAAAGATATGAGTAAATGCTTAAAAAAAACTCTTTCCTCTTATGCATGAGACCTTGATCTTTGGTCAACTTTCTGCCTCTGATCCCCTGCAAACCTGATAGCTAATTTGCTATACTGCTAGGTACATTAATAAAAATGATCCTTGGTTGGTAAATTAATTGTATCTGGACTGGGAAAATTATAAATAACTTGATGAGGATGCCAAAGATGTGAACTTCCCCAAGATGCAGTGACTCCTGGAAGGGAAACTGGAAGTTCTGCCTATGGTTGTTACAAGAAATATTGGCTTCTGAGGTGCATGGGGTTTCTAAATTAGGGAACACCCTCACATCTGCCCAATGTGGATCTTAAGTCCTTGTCCCTGACCAGTCACCTGACAACCCAAGAAAATAACTCCTGGATGGCTGACTGTACTCTTTCATAGACACACAGAGAGGAACACTTGATGCTAACCTCTGATAAGCTATGGCTCCTATCCTATTTACCATGTAGACTAATGCCAAGTATGGCCTACGACAGTCTTGTAAGTCTGAATGTTTAGTTGAACTTAAAAAGACCTCCTTGTAGGAGCTGCAAAAGGTCAACGCTCTAGGCTCTAGATTCTGTAGGGTTCAAGAGAAAGACATATCTACCTGAGTAACAGGAAAGATAAGGAGTGACATCATGAGGTTTCATTAGATGTGAGAATGCTTCTGAAAGATATGCAGGAATTTCAACATTTGAATGTTAAACGAAGTAAATCTTCTATTGAAAAAATTTAATTTAAAAAAAAGCAGTAATGATGGCGCTTCTCTGGTGGCGCAGTGGTTGAGAGTCCGCCTGCCGATGCAGGGGACACGGGTTCGTGCCCCGGTCCGGGAGGATCCCGCGTGCCGCGGAGCGGCTGGGCCCGTGAGCCATGGACGCTGAGCCTGCGCGTCCGGAGCCTGTGATCCGCCACGCGAGGGGCCACAGCAGTGAGAGGCCGGCGTACCACAAAAAAAAAAAAAAAAAAAAAAAAGCAGTAATGATGGAAAAAGACAATATCTCACGCATATGCAAAAGGTAGGAAAAATGGCCTGTAGAATCTTTAAGGAGTATGGAGAGGTCAGTCAGACTTCAAGACAGTGTTTATTTATTTAGCTGTTTCTCAAAATCAAATATACAAATCCCCATAATAGAAGGAGAGGGATTTTTCTTTGTAGATTTGGATTTAGAAAAAGATTACATTAAATTAGATCTTTAAGTGATCTGTGTACCAACACCATCGAACACAAATTCAAGCCCTTGCATTTGAAATCTCATGGCAATATTTGGTATTAAGTGGTAGTCAACCGGAATAATTCTAAACATACTCTTTTTACCTATCTCAAAATTAATATAGTAAAATTTTAAAATTTCAGCGAGCTCACAGAGCTCCCTAGGGATTATAACCACAGACCTCAGTTTGAATAGCACTGATTAAACAAATACTGAGGGCCTAATGTTTGCTAGGGACTATGAGAGTTATAAAGATAAGACACTGTCTCTGCCTTCAAGGAACTTATGATAATACAGTTTTCACTCATTCAATAAACATCTGAGCACACACTAAGTAGAAAAGACTGAGATGCTGGAAATCAAAAAATAAAGAAGTAACAGCGGCCCTTCTCAAGAAACTGATGTATGGGGAAGACAAACAAGTACATCAATGATTACAATAGTGCTATAAGAGGCACACCACAGGGGCCATTCATAATAATTCATAATAGTTTAAGTAAGTTTTAAAGAATAAGTTAACAAGCCCCAGAAATAGAGGCGGAAGGGATGGAGAAGATATTCCAGACAGAAGGCGCACAGGGAATCAGAGATATCAACAGCAAGAAGTGTTTAAGCATGTTTCTCTAAGCATGATCAACAGACCACCAGCACCACAATCATCAGTAGTGCATGTTACAATTTCTTACAACTCTACTTAACCAAATGAATCAAACATTTTTAAGATCAGGCTCACAAATCTATATTGTAATAAGCACCTCAATCTACATTCACTGTAGTTTAGGAAGCACAGGTTAAAAAGAACTGCTAAAATTCAGAGCAGAAAGAGTTAAAGGTATAGAGAAGGGGCCAGAGATGAGGGCAGATAAGTCAGGCAAGGAACAGTTCAAGAAGTACCTTGGGTATCCAGCTAAGGAATATGATCTTTATCCTGAAAAACTATACAGAGCCACTAATGGTTTGTTTCTCCCACAGGAAAGATCAGAGCAGCAGCATGGCAAAATAAAGCTGAGGGTTTCAAATGTGAGGTGGAGCAATCTGTGAATAATTCTCCCAGATTCAGTAGGTTTAGAAGCTCTGAACCTGATGAGAACATGTAAAAAGTGCTACCTCTCCAAAACTCCTCCTTACTGGTAAGTTACCTTTGCTCAGTTCTTTGCTTCACTGAAAAACACGTAGTACCCCGTCTAGTTTCAAAGTGATCCTCATGAGTGTAGGGTGCCCAGGTCCAAACTGGTAACCTTTTTATTGAAGAAAGGGATATGAAACTATGCAACTTGCTATTATAACTAATAATTCTGCAATTTTATTCTTGAATTCCTTCAATACTAAGTACAGGACCAACCCACCTTGATGATTTACCTACATTAATTTTTTATTAGGTACAGAACACAGGGCACATTAACCACTGTTAGATTCATTTGAAACTTAGCTACTTTCAATGACAATGTGGAAATAAATGACTTTAAAATATTTTATTACTGAAAGAAGACTTAACTCTTGATAATCCCTGGATCTATCAATTACACCACCAACAAGAAGTTTCCGTTAATACTCTGGCAGGCTTCCTTCTTATAATGTGTTTTTAAAACCTTACTAAACTTGGTGTCATTTGCCAAATACGCATCAAATTATCTTTTCATCCACTTAATTTCTAGTTGTTACATGTCATGCCAAACTTCTTTGAGTCGACTTTTCCATTTAAGACAGTTCTGAATTCTGAAAGAAACTTTCTACTTGGCTGTTTAGCCACACAAAGCTCGAGTCAGCTTCAAGGGCCTGTTTTTGATCTACAGCACATTACTAAAAAGCTTCCAAAAAGAGACCTTTACATACACTCTAAAGTTGAGAAAATACAATTACATTTTAAACTCCTACTCTTAACCATATGATCTGGGAATTTAAGCCTTCCTCGGTTAAAGACAATATGATTTAAAATTTCCTAGTTAAAATACCATAACTGGTTAAAAATCTTATACTGGAGAACTTTATATCCTTCCTACTTCTATTGATACATTCTGTCCTAATATATTCTATCATGGTGAGTACTCAGTCACTCAAATAATGTAGTAAATTTCAGTTTCCCTCTTGTCACTATTTTAATTCTGCTAGTTTCCTAATGCCTTTTTAGTATTTTCCACCTTCCTGAAATAGGCACTAACCAGAACTGTTACTTTAAAGAACTACAGCATTCAACTCATTGAAATCAGACTAGCTGTTTAAAGACTTTTTTTTTTTTACATATAAGGGACATTTTGTTCAGTTCTATAGTCCCGTATATCTATCTACCACAAAGAGGCTGTAAAAAATTTGTAGCTTTAGTTCTACCTCTCCTAAACAAATGAAATAGAATTAACTAAGATATGAGCACAATCATTTGTGTATAATAAGCTTTGGGGTTAACCAAGAGACCTTCAAGCCATATGATTCATGACTTACTACTGTCTGCTTCCAAACTTTTTCATCCTCCCAGACACTTTGTACTCATTAAACCTCTTACCTCCTCCAGGCCCAAGCACCTAGTAACCTCTATTTTACCGTCTGTCTCTATTTGCCCATTCTAGACACTTATGGAATTATAAAATATTTATCCTTTTGTGTCTGGCTTACTTAGTGTAATGTTTTCAGGGTTCATCCATTTGTAGCATGTTTCAGAATTCTATTCCTTTTTATGGCTGAATAATATTCCACTGTATAGATGTACCACATTTTGTTTATCCGTTCATCTGTTGATGGACACTTGGGATGTTTCCACCTTTTGGCTATTATGAGTAATGCTGTTGTGAATATTGGTATTCAAGTACCTGTTTTGAGCCCTTGATTTCAGTTCTTTTGGGTATATACTTAGGAGTAGAATTCCTGGGTCATAAGGTAATTCTATGTTTAACGTTTTGAGAAACCACCAAACTGTTTTCCATCTGGTTTTCTTTTCATGCCTTAATCTCCTTTTTAAATGTTTCTTCTCCTGTTTCTTAAATATTTTTGTTTTCTAGGTGTCTACACTTTGTAAACTGTACTGGAGGTTTCCATCCACTAGTACTGTAGCTTTCACCATTTCCTAAGTGTTCATGACTTCCAAATCAGCCTTAACCTAATTCTACCTCATTAGCTCCACCCAAATAGCTCTCCACATTACTAGACCTCTTAATTTAGATGTGTCATGACTATAAAGTACATGTTTGTTGTAGAAAATCCTTTCTCACGTCCCAGATTTTGGAATTTAAAATTAAATTTAGAGCTGGGGCCAGCAAACCTTTTCCGTAAAGGACCAGAGATTAAATATATTTAAGGCTTGGAACAACACGGTTTCTGTTGCAACTACTCAGCTCTATTGTACCTGGAAAGCCAGAAAACATATTTAAATAATTGGGCATGACTTTTTAAAATAAACTTATTTTTTTATTTTTTATTTTTGGCTGCAATGGGTCTTTGTTGCGTGCAGGCTTTCTCTAGTTGCAGTGAGTGGGGGCTACTCTTCGTTGCATTGTGCGGGCCTCTCATAGCAGTGGCTTCTCTTGTTGCACAGCACAGGCTCTAGGCATGCGGACTTCAGTAGTTGTGGTGCGTGGGCTCAGTAGATGTGGCCTGCAGGCTCTAGAGCACAGGCTAAGTAGTTGTGGCACGTGGGCTTAGTTGCTCCACAGCATGTGGGATGTTCCAAGACCAGGGCTCAAACTCGTGTCCCCTGCATTGGCAGGCAGATTCTTAACCACTGCGCCACCAGGGAAGTCCGTGACTGAGTTTTTTAAATTAATTAATTTATGCAGATTCTTAACCACTGCGCCACCAGGGAAGTCCATGACTGAGTTTTGTTTGTTTGTTTATTTATGACTGCACTGGGTCTTTGTTGCTGTGCACAGGCTTCTCATTGTGGTGGCTTCTCTTGTGGCGGAGCAGAGCCTCCAGGCACACAGGCTTCAGTAGTTGTGGCTCGCTGGCTTCAGTTGTTGTGGTTCGCGGGCTCTAGAATGCAGGCTCAGTAGTTGTGGCACACGGGCTTAGCTGCTCTGCGGCATGTGGGATCTTCCTGGACGACGGATCGAACCCATGTCCCCTGCATTGGCCGGTGGATTCTTAAGCACTGCGCCATCAGAGAAGCCCCATGACTGAGTTTTAATAAAACTTTATACTCAAAAGTCAGGCAGCAGGCTGGATTTGGCTCAGGGATCCTTGTTTGCCAACTGCTTGTTTAGAGAGAGCAAATTCTGGGAAAGAACTGACTGTAATAAAGAGTACCCTTTTTCTCTAATTTCAATGGCTTAAGCAAGTACTACTAGTTCAGTGGTATAACTTTCTTTGAAAATGTAACAAGAACTCAACAGGAATTTCTTATTAATTTATTAGTAAATATTTATTGAGGGTTTATTATATACCAGCTACTGTTTTAGGTACTGGGAACACAACTCCATTATCTAAAATCTTGTATTTATATTCAAATTCTGTTTTTCTCTTGTAAAATGGAAAAATGTCACTCTTTTTATTACAGTCCTATTCTTTCACTTGCCCTCTGGTTCTCATCCCTTCTCACCTTTTCAAGATCTTTACACTTTACTCTTGCCTGCAGTTATTATCCCATGTCTCCTGTATCTTCAGTCTCCCTCTATGTTAGATCATTCCTGTCTTATTTATTATTCCATTTAAAACGCCTGCCCCCTTTTACTTATCTTTCCATTTCTCTGTTCCTCTTTAGAAAAAACTCCTTGAAAGAGTTGTCTGTGCTCCACATCAGGCTGCACAACAGCACTTTAACTACCCATGTTGTCAAACCAATTGGTAATCGTAATTTATATACACTTTTCAGCATTTGATGTAAATAAACATTCCCTTCTCCTAAAAAGATTTATTAACTCTGCCAGCTTTCTGGGTACCACACTTAACTGGCCACTCTTTCTCAGTTTTTGCTTGATCTTCTGCCCACAAATGTTTTCTTTTTTCCCCAGGATCATCTTTTTCTTTAAACAACTCTATCTCCATCCAGTTGCTTAATCCAAAACCCTAACGTGTCATTCTTGATCGCTCCTTTGCCCTCACCCTCCACACTAATGCTATGGTCGATCCTGTGTCTCCTTCCAATATACATTTAGAATCAGTACACCTCTCTCCATTTCTACCATTTTCCTAGTCCAAGCCCTTGTCATCTCTTGCCTGGATACTGTGGTAACACTGTGAATGTACTTCATGTACTTTATGCCACCAACCTGTAAACTTTAAAATAGTTAAAATGGTAAGTTTTATGTTATGTATATTTTACTACAATTTGAGAAAAAGAAAGAAAACCACAAAAGGATAGTTTCACTGAAGCCAAAGGTACAGAGAATCAATAGCATCAAATCCTGCTGAGAGAGCAAGCAATATGAGGCCTGAAAACCATGCATTAGCTTCAGTATGCCAGTAGCATGGTCAAAGTAAAAGCCGATTCGTATGGAGCAAGTGGAAGAATACAAGGGTGAACGATGCAAAGATTCAAGCATCTGAATGGGCCTACAATTTAGACAGTGCACAAGGAATTACAGGAATGAGAGGCACAGATAATACTGACAAAAGGTCAAGACTTAATCTGAATTAGCCACTCTCAGAACCTACCTCTGACCCCATGAGGTGATACTGGGGTCTTGGAAAAGGTAAAAGGCTGTTGCTAAGACTTGGTTAGTAGAGCAGATAGAACAAAGATATAGTAGGGCTCGTCTGCATATGGCCCCAAGGGAGTTTCAGGATATGGTTTCTTTCCCTCAGATTGGAAGTAGTTTTGTTCTGGCCTAGAACTGGTGGTAGTAGATCTGCTCCTGCTGAGTCTAGACAGGCATAATGTGGAGGGCAGTTCCTGGACCCCCAGACAATGCTGTCATGAAGCTAGGGGTTGAGGATCAGCTGCTGAGTCCTGCTTGGTGTGGCACAGAGTGCAGCTGGACAGCTACTATTCAGGGAAACAGAGTATCTGCTGCTCTAAAGTGATGTTCAGGCACTGTTCTAGAAGGTATTTTAAACATCACATTGTCCAACCTCCAGTTTTACAGACTGGGAGATGACTGATCTAAGGGCCACAAACTCTAGATCCAAGCCCTAATTTATTATTAAGTCATTGTGTATCCATGGGACATGCCACATAATCGCTCTGGGTCTCAGTTTCCACATTTATAAAATGAAGTCTTAATTCTAAGTCACATGGCATTATAATAGCAAAGAAAATACTAAAGCCCATATCTCTTATGTTGGTCTAGTACTTTTCCCACCGAATTGCATTATCCCCACTATTCCTGTGAAATTTACCAGAGTGCTATTTATGCCTATGGATTAATGATCTAATGAGGTAAACAGCTTTATACCTCATTTCTGTATTACAAAATAGTACTATGTGTCTTTTTTTTTTTTTTGTCATTTTATTAGAGTTACACAAAGCCTGGTTTCTGGTAATTCTGAATCTATGTCACTTTAATTGTCATCACTTCACAAACTTTACAAATATGGAGAACAATTTTGGTCATTAAAGTTGAAATTATTTATGTAATATTTGCATTCTTAAAAATGAAAATAGGCTATTTTCAAATATGTTACAGTTCTAGATTATTGTTGAAAACTCAGAAAGCAGGACAACTACCATTTTGTTTACAGTAATCTAACTGATGTTGCCACATTTTCCTGGAACCACTTTACAAATTTAAAACCTTGTTTATATCAAAATATCCTTATTCTTTAAAAGGCCATCAAAAATCATCATTCATTATACATTTTAGTGCAGACGTTTAAGTAGTCAGGTGAACTGAAGATGTAAAAAGAGAGAAAAGCCAATCATTAAATTAAGAGAGGCATTTACAGAAAAAGAACAGGTTAGAATGATTGATCAAAATAAGCTCTGATTCCTCCTGAAATTGGACTTTTATGACTTCCTTCTTCCTCATCAAAAATTTAATTTCTTCCCTGTATAAACCTACAAAATATAGTTGGATTTTAATGAGAAGCTTATACCACTGTTTTCGGTGAAACCTCTAATTTTCCTTTTAATGTTTAAAACATTCAATAACGGACACTTGGGTATCAGTAACTGCACATGGATAGACTAGCTCCCTAACTGTTATAGTAATGAATGTGAAAGATCTCCATGAGTTCTCAAGTATGCTCCTTCAGATCTGTGATCAAAACATGTCTATCGTCCTTGTTATAACCTATTACTTTTTAAAGATACATTAAAATTACACAAACTACAATAGTATAGAAGAAATGTTTTTAAATGGAGAGGTTTGGTGTGACAATTGCCCTCAGTTTATCACATGTGGCATTTTACTTCATTTAACTCATCCGTTAAGAAAACTTAGCTCTTGGATCTACGTGGCAAAACGGATCTGGAGCCAAGCAGCCTTGGGTTTAACTCTCTTATTTTTTATTAACTATGGCCTTTTTTATTAACTATGGCCTTAGTTAATTAAGTCTGTTATCTCCTTGAGCTGCATTTCTTTTGCAAAATGGGAATAATACCTGCCCAACTTTTTGCTGGGGTTATGAAGAGGTATTACACACTACGTTACAGACAACTCTATGAACGCAGTGAGCTCTGTAATCAGTATCACAAGTGGGAAAAAAAATTAGAGAAAAAATGTGTTTATTATTAAGTATAAAGCAAATGAGAAATTCAACGTCATTCTAAGAACCGTTCTAAACAATGCTAAGACAGTACTTTAAAATAGGCTTTTGAATATTAAAACAAAATCACATTTAAATGAAAGCACTTCCAAATTAGGATAAGCAAATCAACACTTTAAGAGCAGCAGAAAGTATTAGCTTCTTGATAGTAGATTAAGTGTAAAGAAATCATAAGCAGAAATGTTAAGTACTAGTGGAACATGAACAAGTAAAAAGCTATTGAAAATATTTCATTATACACAAAACATTTTAGTATCTTCAATTACAGAAATTCAGACTAAAAGCAACCAAACACTTCAACAAATTAATCAATTCTGTCAGCAGGTGGCTCTAGTGACACTGAAATAACTTAATATCAAATACTATAAACAAAATATAGATAGTAAAAATGTACTGAATCTCAGAAATTTGCAGTCAAAAAGAGTCACATTAATACTTCAATCCAAACCCTGTTTTTCAAATGAAGACACAAAAGTCTACCATAATTAAGTGGCTTAAGTCTACCATAAGTAAGTCTACCATAATTAAGTATGTTAGTGGCAAAACAAAACTGAAAACCCAGATATCTCTCTTTAGTACTCTCAAGTCAACAAAGAGGCATTTACTGTATTGCCAGGCATAGTATTAAAAGCCCTCCTTCAAAATAATTCACCTGTAACTTAGATATGTCACATTTACTAATTTGTCTACCTCATCCAAAAATACACATAATTATATAAAAGCTCATTATAAAGACTTCTAACGGAACATTTGGTAGTAATAATAATGTTAAAAGGAATACAATGTTAGCAATCATGTTCCCAGTCTCTGAGAGGAAAAAGTAATTTGGCTCTTCTCTTTTAAAAAGGCTAGGCAAGAATACATTTAACACTCCCCATTTATACCTCTTCCCACTTCCCAGCTCCAGAAGGGTTTCTCATCTTTGCTTCTTTAACCAATTTAGTAATTCAGATGGAATGTCAGACGTAAAATAGGTAAGAAGCAACAGAATAGGTCAATTTCTACCAATTAGGATAAAAAACACACAATTCTAATAAATGGCCGAACTCTGGCTCACTTTCCTATCTATCTAGTGGTAATGGAGTCTAGGTTTTCTTTCATATTTCTTATCTTTGAGCAGAGACCTGATGAGAATACCTTCGTTACATGCAGTCATATATTATACTGAATTTACTACTCCTAAAACTAAAGCTACTACTTACATGAACCATATACCAAAATAAATCAGTTGTTATATAAATCACTTTTTGTAACAGTATTAAAAAAGGAGCTATAATAGAAATAAGCCTAAAATCAACACATCAATAAGTTCTGCCTCTGCCACTTAACTGCTCTGTGACTTCAGTTTCCTCACCTATAATTTAAAAATAATATCTACACCTCATACTTACATCTTTATCTTTCTTATTCAGAAAGAAACAGATTATGATCTCAGTTAGAATTTTTATAACTAGCCTAGGCTTCATTGTTCTTTTCTCTTCTGAGAGCCTATACTTTGTTATTTGGTCTAGAACTTCTCTATCCAATACAGCAGCCTCTAGACATGTGCTACTGAACACGTGAAATACGGCTAGTTTGAACTGAGAGGCACTGGATGTGTAAAACCAACTCTTGGCAGGAACAGAAAAAAGCAAAATACAAGATCCCTAACTCTGCAGGAAAGGTAAAACAAACCCAAGATTTTTTAAAACTTAGTAATGAGAGGAAAAGAAATATGTAACAAGGAACCTGGACTTGAAGAGTCTTACTTTAGAGACACAATAACCCAAGAGCAAACGTTACTGAGTATGAAAATACCAGACTAGAGCTTAGCAAACCCATTCTTCACAGATCCTGAACCAGACCTTCAATTTCCTATCCATAAAATGCTACAGATAGCATGAACTCTATCTAGATGAACTCAGACTAGATGAACATTAAGTGATCAAATAAATTCCCCTTTACAGCCTTAGAAGTGAGTATAAATTTGGTCTAGTACACTAATTCACTCAATAAGCAATCATCAAGTACCTCCTAAACTTTATATTAGTTTATTAGTGATATATTATAATTTAGCAGTACAATATTTAAAAATATATAACATATAATAACATTATATAGCCACATGAGTGTAATAAAATGTAATTCTCTCTCTTTTTAAAAAACATTTTGAAATAATTATGTAGCTTCACAGGATCCTGCATCAACACAACTATAGTATCTTCTGATTATGTATTTGAAATAAAAAGGAAGCAACTTGTTAATTACATCAACATTTCTTATGAAAACAGTTCCAAAAGCTTTATGTATCTGTGGGAATGGGTGGTGGGGTGATATGATTTAAGGATCTTTTTAAGCTTCCAGGTTTTATATATTTATATATACATAGAGAGAAAAGTTTTTAAGTTTGAAAATTAAAACACAAAAATTCTGATAGTTGTCGCATAATAGAAACTGGTACCAGCTATCCTTTCTGTGTCCACTGAGTAGAGGATACTATGCCCAAAGGACATATACTTGTATGTGGAATAGAAAAAAACTAATTTCCTAAAACAGAAACGTTCTTTAAAAAATAGTCATTCTGGGGCTTCCCTGGTGGCGCAGTGGTTGAGAGTCCGCCTGCCGATGCAGGGGACACGGGTTCGTGCCCCGGTCCGGGAAGATCCCACATGCCGCTGAGCGGCTGGGCCCGTGAGCCAGGGCTGCTGAGCCCGCGCGTCCGGAGCCTGTGCTCCGCAACGGGAGAGGCCACAGAAGTGAGAGGCCCGCGTACCGCAAAAAAAAAAAAAAAAAAAAAAAAGTCATTCTGTAATTACCTACAAATTGATCATTTTCTCACAATAAAAATGGCCACATTTGTATTAGGAAAGATTTGGCCCCACAATATAAATCATACTTTTTCCATACATGCTCTATAAATGCATTTAATAAAGAACATAGGCAGAAAGCAATCGCCTACACTGCCCTCTTTCAATATATTATTCATTCTCTTTTAACTGTATAATTAATATGCAGCTTTCATTCTGTCTGTGAATTGCCTTACAGTACACATACTAAACATGCAAACAAGGCAAAGGTGTATCTCACATTGTATACTGGACTAATTCCTATCTGGTATATAAATAATATTTCATAAACTATATCTTGTATTCAGTGCTTAAGAGGCCAATTTAAAAAAAGACTGTCAAGGTGAATATTTTTAGGAAGCAAAGAATCTTTGATTATTACCAATAAATGCCTATAACTATCATCAGATATAGATTTGCATCTATCAGATGCTATACATTAAGAAAAACTAGTACTTTAGCCTGGGAACCTCTTGCCTGTCAAGCCCTGCTTCCAGGTTCTTTCCTTCCTGAGTAGTGTCACTACCTGGGCAGAATGAATGTCAATCAACTGTCATAAGAGTGCCATGTTTGGGAATCTATTACTTTACAACAAAAATAACTTAACGCATAGTGTAAAAAAATGGCTTTTAAAAACTGTATTTTAATAATCATATAGTTAAATGGACTATGTAGCATATTATAAGAATACTAGAGAGCATCCCTGAGTCTTTCTCAATGGCAGAAGCAGGAGTGGTGAAAACACTTCTAGACCATTTGAAATGCCAGCAAAAGGAGAATATTAACTGCAATTTTTGTCCTTTCTACATACCAGTTTTAGGAGCTCAAAAATAAATTTGTTTGTTTTTTTTTTTTAACTTGAATTCAGCTTTCTGGTCAATGAGCGTCCCATTTAGCACAATACAACTACATATTGAATTCGAGAGCAAACGTATGCATCTTTCCATCCTTTAGATTCCAACACTGTCACATGAACCCCTTGCAATTTCCAAAAACAATCAGTTTTCACAGCAATAACTTAGTGTTAATGTAGTGGTCTTTCAAGATCAAAATAAAATGAAATCTATCCACACAACTGCCAAGACCAAAGAGTTAGAGGCGAGGAAGAACCTTTCACTGAATCCCTCAGAAATGGCTCACATAAAAGCAAAAAGTGGCAAAGTACATATCTAGAAGGAAATACTCCCTTTTTCTTATTTAAAAATGGCCTGAATTTTATTTTTCAACTCAACTTTTAAAAAAATGAAGTAATTATTGTGTTTAAATGGATATTACAATTTTTTAAAGATTCAAATTTAAAACCAAATTAATTTTCCAATATAAACATGAAAGGTCTTACAATTAAAAAAAACAATAACCTGCTACCTTGACTCTTGATGTCAACAATTAGCAAATGGAAAAGACAAAAAAAATCCGAAAAAGATAGAGCATTTTGGCTCAAAAGTTATTTACAAAGTAATTTTAGTTAAAGGAATTTTTGCCTTTAAACTTCTGACATTTTATTTTAGCCAAGAGTCTAAAATGAGAAAAAATATAAATGCAAATCAAGCGCTGCTTGGTTGTGCTAAAATAATTACATGAAATATTTTGCCCTTCCCTATCCAAAATACCTTTAATTTAAATACTTACTCTGAGCCTGCAGCCATTTCCAAGTATGACGTTTCTGCTGTATCAACCCCCAATGGGATCACTATGCTCATGACGTTCGCCTCTGGTAAATTCGATTACTATGGAGTCCTATGCATTGGTATCCAAAACACTGGGGCATGCCAGCCACAGTGCTCATTGCAAACATCTAAGTGCATCCACAAACCCTATTTAAAAGAAAAGGGAACCAAAAGTTAAGAATCATCTTCATATTCCCAGCAACAGTCAACCTATAACAAAGGTAAGTAAAATACATGAAGAAAGCATTCTTTATTGAAATATCAATACCAATTGGAATTTGCTCAAGGGGTCTCTATTTTATTTTTCTGGAATTAAGTTATGAGATTATGATCAAAAGAAAAGTTTCTGAATCATAATCTTCCTTAGGGAATGAATTTAGGATGCCAAAAGAATGATTACTAAGGCATACTGCTTAGTGAAGAACCAACAAATATTATTCATTTTGAAAGATAAAACAGAATTTCTTACAGCACTATACAAAATTAAGTCTTCTTGGTTCAGTAAATGCTTTAACAATAAACTAACAAATATTGAGACTTACTGTGGACTAAGCTTTTACATGGATGGTCTATTTAATCCTCACAACTCTGAGATAGGGATCTCCATTTTACCACCGAGGAATTCAAAAGCAACTAAGGTTAAATAACATAACCAAAGTTGCTCAGTTTAAGAGATAAAACCAGAATTTGAACCAATTCTACTCTATTGTTTATATATTTTTTTAAAAATCTGTTTTATTTGTAATAAAGTCAATTGTTTTATAGTGGTTGTCATTTTCCATACTACATATATACATGTATATGGAGGGAGTTTATTTCTCCAGTTTTCTCCCATGAGTTAATGATCCCTAGCACAGACAATCAGAAGAGAAATATACTTGAATATTTTTAAATATTCTTGTCATATACTTGAATACTTATTTTTAAACAAACTTACCATAGTAACAAAAACATATTCAGCTTCCATATCAATTCTTCTAATCTGAATTCACTGTTTAACACCTGCTATATGTACTATATGTGAAATATCTACTTGAAATATTTTCAGCAATGATACAGTACAACTCGGAACAAAGCAGATAGAGATAACCATATAAACAAGAGAAACAGTCAATGTTGTCCCTTTCAGGTTATACCTGAAATACTGAAGAGAAGTGTTTCTTCAAATAGCAATTCTTGTATTTACTTTTAATTTTTACAAGTAAGCTTGAGAATATCTACTCAGGTTAATTCCTATTTCACAGATGACGCAGACTGCGAGCTCATATCTTATGGGAAAAAAATACCAAAATATGGAAATAACGAGGTAACAGTGGTTTGAATTCTCCAAGAAAACAAGCCTTTACTTTTAAACCATGAATAACTGGGGGAGAGCTACTAGATTTCAAGTAGTAGCTTGAATACAAAATAGTACAAAAGTAGTACAAAAGTACAAAGTAGTACAAAAGTACAAAGTAGTACAAAAATATACAATAACAGGCAATTGCACTTAAAAGTGAAAAACATGAGCATTGGAGCCTATCTCTAACTCTCTAACAGCAGATGTGTGAGCTAGGCAAGTTATTTAACCACTCTAAGCCTCAGTTTCCTTGTTTATAAAATGGATATATATCCGCCTACGATTTCTGTGAAGAAAATGAAATAATGACTGTAAAGCATTTCATACACTGCATTATGCATATTTAGCAATCAATAAGTGGTAGTCACATAAGAAGAGTTGCTCTTATTTCATAACCAAAAAACTGTGTGGATAAAAAAACTCTTTAGCTCTCATTTAAAGAGAATCTTCTAATAGTTTTTGAAAATAAAGTATGTAATTATGGTTCTCTATTTGCTACGATTTTACAGTTTTCACCAAATTAAAATCATCCTCTTAAAAAAAAAAAAATCACTCTAAAAACAATTAAAGCAGGGTGAGAAAAAGGAAAAACTGCCCTACCTCCTTTTCTGCACCTGCGACTGTTTCAGAATTACTAAAAAAAGTATATTTTTACTATACTTTTTTTACTAAAAAAAGCTATATTTGTTAACCTGCACAAAGCTATAAAATTATGAAATTAGATTCTAAGTGACAACATGCAAGCAACATATAAATCAAATGTTATATTATTCTGTGTTTCTTTAAAATACTGAAAACTTGGACCTAAGAACAGATAATTAAAATTAAAAAAAAAAATTCTCCTCCTGTTGGTACCATCTAGTTGGTAGAAGTTTTCTTTAGCTCAGTTTATCTTAACATTAGACTCATAGGAAATCTTATATTTTAGGTATATGTTGTTAAATATTTAGTTGTATGTTTTTTCTTAAAACCAGAGGCAGAAACTAGAAAGCAGAAGTCAAATGATTATTCTTTTAGGTAACTGAGTAATGTTTCCAACCTAAAACAATTTATTTGAATACGTATTTAATAGTGTCCCCCATCTTTATATAAATATACAGTCCTCAATAAACACTATATTTCAGCTGTTTTTAAATAGCAGTGAAGAGCTTGCCATAAGTTTATTTCAGACAATGGCTTATATTTTTGTGATTACTGCCTGTCTCTCAAATCCTGCACAGTGCGTAGAACATAAAAGGCACTCTACAAAGAACTGGTGAATGAGTTAGAGCACCCAGGATGAAACTGCAGTTCTGGCCTCATTAACCAAATGAGTTGTCAACCTATACAATTACGCGCTATAAAAACAACCACATGACACCTTTTCCAGAAATGCATCTCTCATCTAGAATCACAGAAGCTCATCCCCAGGATAACAACTCATCATCACATCTGTAACAGAACCACAGACTCTGAGTTTGATTCAGCAGACAAGATGATCTCACAAATTTACTCACAAGAGGTAAGAAGGCAAGAGGTCATATCTATTGAGACCATAAAGTGGCAAATATTTCACTATATTCATTAATATCAAAAACTCCATAGCCAGAAAACTCACACTGTTTAAAAATCCAGCTGATACTTAAAGTATAAATTCATTAGGGTCTTTAAAAATAAGAAAAAAAGAAAGGGAAAGACAATGTAGTAAACAGAAAAGATGTGAGCTTATAACATAGGCATAACTAGAGAAAAACAATTCAACACCATACAAACAACTACCACAAAGCTTTCATATCTTACATGTGAACAAAAAACTGGTTATACAACTGGCAAGTAAAATATATACAAAATACATTGAGAATAAATGGCAGCCATTAAAGAAATAATATAAAAGGAAATACCATGAGATGTCTGGTAAATCTGAGGTCCAAGAAAGAATAAATGTCTTCACAAAACCTGCTATCCAGAACAGACCTAGAAACCAAGTGAACACAGGAGTATTGAGCTGTTTATAAATGGCATAAAATTATAGGTATTGATAATTCTGTCTAACATGGAACCTAAAATCAAAGGGACTCAAATAAAGGCAGCAGCTGATTCTTAAAAAAATAAATTTATTCTTCACTCTTTTATACAAATGAATGTAAACACAAGTAAAGGAAACAATGCTAAATACCAAATCAAACTGGAAAGAAACTGGGAAAAAACGGTATTAAAAACAAATTTAGGGGAATTCCCTGGTGGTTCAGTGATTAGGACTCCGCACTTTCACTGCTGAGGTGTGGGTTCAATCCCTAGTCAGGGAACTAAGTTCCCACAAGCCTCGTGGCATGGCCAAAAAAACACACAAAAAAACAAAAAATACAAAACAAACAAAAAAGAAAACAAACAAACAAAACAACCCCACAGATTTAGCAGAGGCATTGATACCAAAACAAAACCAAACAAAACCCTAAAGTAGGAAAAACGAGATAAAAGGCAAGAAGGAAAAGCAATTAAATTAGAAAACAGTTTATCAGAAGAACTGGAAAACTGAGGCTGCTTTTAAGACCACATTAAGAAGTTCAAAAAACAAAAAAATACCACTGAAAAGATAAATATGATACCCAAAAGGCAAAAAAGATGAAAATGAGGAAAATTTTTTTTCTAAAATTACAAATAAAGGGCCCAACCCAATTTAACATAATCTCTTTGAGGAAAGGGTCATTTATTATTACCTTTCAATCCTTAATAAACACCTTACAAAGAGCTCAATAAATATTTAATATTAAATCCATGTTTACATTTTGGACATATAACAAGAGATAAGCAGGTGAATCTGAGGCTGAATTACTAATAGAAATGAAACAAAGAAACTTGAAAGAAGTTGTGAGGTACCACATAACTGAGATTTTCTTATAAATCAGAAATTAAACTGCCCTCATTAATCATTTATAATTTTAATTTTACTTATAGCTGTTGACTAAGGTATAACAAAAAAGGATACTAGTTAATCAAAATCTATTACCAAGTTACTACCTACGAAACTTTGGTCAACTCATTTCACTATTCTGGGCTTCAACTATAAATGGAGGCAGGTTAGGCTGACGATCTTACAGTTTAAATTTTACAATCACAAGTACATTAACAGATTAGTCCTGATAATCAAAATGACAGATAAATATCGGATTCTAAAAAGAATAACAGAATGAATTATGTATTTCTCTAACTGGGTTAATGTCAGTATTAGCCAGTGCTCTATAAGCACTTACCTGATACTCAAACGTCCCCAAATAGAGGTTATAATAATAATGATGATAAATACTGCTTACAATGCTTAATCCTCACAATGAGCCTATGGCATAGGTACATTTATTACCCCATCTTACAGATAAGGCAGAGAAGTTAAACTTTTCCAAATTTCCATAGCTAATAAATAGAAGAATCAGGTTTTGAACCCTAACAGTCTGATTCCAGAACCTACACAGTAGTTTCCCTGAAATTAAAATTTGTCAGATGGTTGGTAAAATAAATAAAATAAATAAAATAAAATCCAGAATTTACAGTTAAGGGGGAAAAACTGACAACTGCCTCTCTCAAAAAGAGGAGAAATTAAATAACTACATAACTGTCTCACTGCAGAACATATGGACTGCATTCATTCTGGCACACTAAATGAAACAACAGTAACAAAACCTACTTTGCTCCTCCCCGAAACCTAATCTACTTAATAAACCTACATGCATTCCACAGCAATGCATTAAAACACTACAAAGTAAGTAAAGATGCATGGGCTCAAAGTCTAAAATTTGCATTTAAAATATTTCAGGGACAGTGCAAAGCACATACTCAAAGGATAAAAATATTTAAATTCCCTATCATTTTTCAGGAACAGATGCCTTGCTAGTGAATTGAAAGCAACCCAAAAGTTAAGGGAACCAGGCTCCAAATTTGAGATTACTAATGTATACATAAGTATACTCAATTCCTTACATAGAACTATTTGTTAAGCAAAGACCACCTATCTAACCAGTTGAATTTTTTTTTTTTTTTTTTTTTTTGTGGTACGCGGGCCTCTCACTGTTGTGGCCTCTCCCGCTGGGGAGCAGAGGCTCCAGACGCGCAGGCTCAGCGGCCATGGCTCACGGGCCCAGCCACTCCGGATCTTCCCGGACCGGGGCAAGAACCTGTGTCCCCTGCATCGGCAGGCGGACTCTCAACCACTGCGCCACCAGGGAAGCCCTAACCAGTTGAATTTTAACTTGAGTATCCCTTTGATAACCATTTCATTCCTAGAGAGAAAGAATTTCACCAATTCAACTTACACTATAACCTTTTATAGCAAATAAACTCTCTATTTAAAAAAATCTTTCTTCTGGTAGTCAGGATTAATGTTGATGGACCTACATGAAAAATGGAAACCTATATATGAAATTCAATGTTCAAAACACAGTTTCTGGCTCTATACGAGAGTTCCACAGTTTCACCATATCATATTTTAGTACAATTCCAACCACTAGTACTAAATTCAATATCAAAATAGCAATGCTTCAGTTTTAACACTCTGCCACCTATTAATAATGGTTACTTATTCTCTTGAAGCCTTAGTTCCTCATCTGTAAACAGGAATAATCATAAAACATATTTCTGAATTGTTTCAAGGAATCTGTGTGCCACTCAGTTAAGTATTAGCTATGATAACCAGATAACATTTCTGGGAATTAAATATTTAGGAAAAGTCCTTAAAAAGATGAGTATTGGACCATATGGTATCACTTATGACATCACTGGAATCTAAAACATGATACAAATGAACTTATTTACAAAACAGAAACAGACTCACAGACATAAAAAACAAATTTATGGTTACCAAAGGGAAAGGGGGCTGGGGAGGAATAAATTAGGAGTTTAGGATTAGCAGACACCAACTACTATATATAAAATAGATAAACAACAAGATCCTACTGTATAGCACAGGGAACTATATTGAATATTCTGTAATAAACTGTAACAGAAAAGAAAAAAAAGTATTGGAGAACAATTCTCAGCTATTATACTTGTAAAAGTCAAGTAAACTATTAAGAATTTCTGATCTATTCTAGAATCCATTCTTGTCAGTAAAGGAGAAAGGATGCTTCTGTGTTGGACTGCAAATCAGAGAATGTGACAGAAGTAGCTTCACTTAAAAAGGCAACAGCCAGGGACTTCCCTGGCAGTCCATCCACTAAGACTCCACGCTTCCACTGCAAGGGGCCCGGCTTTGATCCCAGGTTGGGGAACTAAGATTCCGCATGCTGTGTGGTATGGCCAAAAAAAGAAGGGGAAAAAAAAAAAAGGCCAACAGCCAAACCTCTTTATTATAAACTCTAAACATACTGTTTCGCTTATTTTCTTAAAATAAAAACAGAGTAATGGTTAAAATAACTAGGGCATCAGGCCCTTGAAATCCTTTTTACAGAATTTTTGTCAAAACAAGATTGGCTCTAGTAAGAGTAAATTCTTTAAAGAATAAGCCAATGTCAACCCTCATGATATTACCCAACAAGCACTAAACCACCCCTATACAGTTAAGAATGAGGCATTTTCCCAAATCAGCCAGTATTTGGCATTACTTCACACTGGCTTACCTTGCAACCCAGTTTACCTTATCTTCAGCTCACTAGAGATTTGATATTGTAATCAAAATAAAGTATCAAGAAGTACAACCTTAAAAAAAATGAATACAAAGAGTATATCATAGTGTAAATTTTGGTTGATAATGATGTGCCAATGTTGATTCATAGAATTTAACAAATGTACCATAATGATGACAAATGTTGATGGTGAATATGATATTCTGAACTGTTTGGCATCATATAATGGGGTACCACTCTAACAGGGTTTGGGGAAGCTATGCTGAACACCAATTCTTCAACCTGTCAAAGTACTGGTACACTCCTCCATTACCACCCCAAAACAACCTTGAATTAAAATAATTAATTTCAATACTATCCAGTTTTTTAATGCACCACGTCATTATTTTAAAACAGTATTCATCATTCCCTAAAGCGTTGGAGGTCACTAACCTCTGGTGTAAAATCTAACAAAATGCAGGCTTTGAAGCAATTCAGTGATTGGTAACTGGTTAGTCTCTGGGTGCAAATGTACAATTTCTGTTTCCTACACCCACAAACTATTTTTAGAATGAGTTCAGTCTTTGTTCATACCCGACCATGTAAGTAACAAAAGTGATTTCATTCTAAACAGTTACCTATTCCCACTTTCTACTTGCCATGTGGCCCACGACTATATGTCGTAGAATGTACTGCTTGCTATACAAACACAGAAGAAAAAGAATCTTCAAATTTAAGAATTTCACCTTCCCAATTCCTTAAAATCTTACTTTTATGTACAAAAGTAATGAGTACTGTAAAGCATAACACCACATAACTTCAGTGGGTTCTAAACCTTCCTTTAGTTAAAAAAAAACCAAAATTGTTGTCTACATGAGCAATTTTTAAACTGTGCTCCCAACAGTTCTAACAGAGTTGGGAACTGAGATAATAAAAGAAAACAGAGTCAGGGAAGTTAACAAAAGAAAATGAGAGACAATATGTTCTGTAGATTTAAAAGGAAAAGTCTGAAGCTGCATGTTCTATGGGGTAGCTACTAAGTGAGAAAATAACATTAAGTGGAACACTACTTAGCATTATAAAGGAATGAACTACAGATACATGCAACACCTTGGATGAATCTCAAGGAAACTGTACTGAGTGAAACAAAGCCAATCTCAAAAATGTCACACATACTGTATAATTTCATTTATCTAACATTCTTGAATGACAAATTATAGAAACAGAGAATAGTGTGGTAGTAAGAGTGCAACACCAGGGATCCTTGTGGTGATGGAACTGTTCTGTATCTTAACTGTGGTGGTGGAGATACGAACCTACATATGATAAAAATGAAAAGAACTATATACACACAACACACACACAAGTAAAACTGGGGAAATCTGAACATAATGGGTGAACTGAATCAATGTCAATATTGTGGTCATATTGTGCTACAGTTTTGCAAGATGTTACCACTGAGGGAGACCAGGGAAAGGATACAGAATTTCTACTGTTTCTTACAATTGCCTCAAAATTAAAACTTTTAAAAGTGACATTAATATTGTGGCCTTCAAACTTTGACTATTGATAGAAACTTTCCTACAAATAAAATCTTACACAAAAATCTAATCATCTATTTTTATTCTAGGATTAAAAAAACGTTTTAATCTCCTATGCTTTTCCCAGTGATTGCTAGTGTCAACTTTAAATGTTGTGTTAAGGAGGCTACAGCCAGATACAAACAGGAGGTGGCCCCAGTGATTAATGATATTTGCTAATGGGCACAGTAGGCCCATTATTTGCTTTTTTACTTCATTATTTGCTATGTCTGCAGTTAAAGAAGGTGGCAAGGGAATGTCCCTGCCTGAACATCCTCCCACCTACCAGTTAAGTTCCATTAAAAACCTAAGAATTCCTTGAGAATAGTTTGAAAATCATTGGCTAAAAGAAAATACTTACTGACTCAACATGTGACATAAAAACCTTATCGCACTGGTGAATTCTCTGGTCCAAAAGCAAAAAACAAACAAACAAAAACACAGTCTTCCAAAAAGTAGTGTTAAAACATTGTAATTAAAAACCAAACAAAATCAACAATAAAAATCCTGCGTTTATCTTTTAGTCACTCAACCTATACAATCAAGCTGGTTCATTCTTGCCTTTTTAGCCTTCAAATAAGTGTGTCACCAGGAAAGGGCATACTTTTTGACTGAAACAAACTTGGCAATAATTTTATTCTCTCATTCTTGATTCTAATCTCAAGCAAAATAATGTCCTCACTCTTCAGGATGAACTAAGTATTCCTTCTATCACTATTTTAATCATTTCTTTTAGTCTGAACCTTGAATCCTCTCATTTCCCTATAGAAAAATAATGTGCATCAAATCTAATTAATTAATAGGATTTAAACAAATCTTTCTGATCCTACTGTCTACATTTTCTTATCTCAGACCTAGACTACCAGAATAAGTTTCTAAGTAGTCTCTCGCCCTATTCTGACTTGACCTTTAAACCAGTGGTTCTCAAACAGAGATCCACAAAATGCCACTTTTAATATACCTGGGGTTAGGGGCTGAAAATAACAGATTCATAGGCCTCACCCTAGAGATTCTGATTAAGTATGTCTGGGATGTGGCCTGGAAGTCTTAAAAAAAAAAAAAGAAGAAAGACATTTGCTCCAGTGCTCTATTTTAGAACACTTGCTGAAACACTGAATATACTTCAAAGCCCACTAGTTTCCTAATTTTGCCCTCTTCAAAAAAGCATAATAGCAGGCTCCCCTGGTGGCACAGTGGTTGAGAGTCCGCCTGACAATGCAGGGGACATGGGTTCGTGGCCCGGTCCGGGAAGATCCAACATGCCGCAAGGCGGCTGGGTCCGTGAGCCATGGCCGCTGAGCCTGCGCGTCTGGAGCCTGTGCTCCACAATGGGAGAGGCCACAACAGTGAGAGGCCCGCTACTGCAAAAAAAAAAAAAAAAAAGCATAATAGCTCACAGTAATAACAGGTTCCTAATCTTGGCATTATCAGGTTACCCTGTTCCATGCTAATATCCCAATATATAAATCCACTGATTATGTCAGTCTTTTTGTGATTGTTGGCATATCCTTGTTCATTCTCCTTCAAGTTTTCAAAAGTCATTTTCCTCTATTTATATCCATCCCACTCTATAAATAAAAATCTTATTAAACCTTTGAGGATTGTTCAAGTACCAGCACTTCCTTGAAGCCTCAACTTCCCAACTGTGACATCTCTGCCACAAAACTAGCTTTGAGATCTCCAGCAGATCAACCTCCTGAGCACTGTTTCCTTATCTGCAAACAGAAATTTGACTACATTAACTCAAAAAACTGTTACAGCTATAAGGCCTCTTATACACTAATCTCTTCCCTTCTTAACTTCCCAAAGAATATATTAGTTACATTTTTTTAACCACTGGTTTATATTTTGACACACTTTTTGGAAACAAATGTTAGATATACAGCTTCCACAAATAGATCATCTACTTCACTCTATAGCAAGAACTGAAATATTTATATATTAGCTCTCAAAGCTTGGAACATAGTGGCTAAGATACCACCTAAGTTATTCTTGCTTAAACCACACTTTCTTTAACACATTTAATCCTCTCCTCTCCTTTTAGATGAACGTGAACATACCTTAAAAACAAAACAAAAAATCTGCCATTAAAGAATGTTAGTGACTGATTTCCTTTTGGAACCTTTTTTTAATTGCTTCCTTCTCCCTTATTACTCTAAAATCTGGTTGTCCTTTAAGGCTCAATCCTCCCATTAGTCTCCACCAATCTTGGATATAGCCATTAATTCCTGATTTCCTATTCCTAGCCATCTACAAGATATATATCTATTCAAATACCTGCCATCACTACAAAAATCAAACTGAATCTTTTTCACACATCTTCTTCCATTCCATTTTTTATTAGTACCCTTTTCTCCCAGTTCTCTTTTTAATCGTTCTTTTCTCTAGTCTATTACATTTGGTCACCCAGTCTTCTGTGCCTCCCCAGTGTTTCAGATTCACTCTTCCTCAATTTCTGTGGCCCCCACCACGATCTTCATCATCTGAATAATTTCCCACAATCAACAACTCTTCCAGCTTATCACTATCAAGTTCTGAGTACTTTGTCTCCAAACAATGGAAGAAATCTTGAGTGTTAAGCATTTCTCCCCCCAGACTATGGCAACTATTCTTTCAAAATATAATGAATTCAAATTCATGCATTTAACATACTTATTGCGCATATACTATTCCCTAGATACTGTTCTAAGTGCTGGGGAATGAGCAGTGAACAAAATTAAGCTGCCCTTCCTTCTACAGTAATGAAAACAAAAACAAAAATAAACAAACGGGACCTAATGAAACTTAAAAGCTTTTGCACAGCAAAGGAAACCATAAACAAGGCAAAAAGACAACCCTCAGGATGGGAGAAAATTAAGTTGCCCTTAAGACACCTCAAATGAGCTATGACAATCTAATATAATCAAGGGTATCTTAGAATAGTTTTCTTAAGTAACTGCCTTGGATTAGTAATTTGTGTATTCTCATTACCTTGCCAAGAACTAGTCCTTTTTAAGGATCAGTGGAAAGCTATGATGATTTTCAAATGACTTGAATTAAAATTCTTGATCAGTCACTCTTTGGCTATGTGACCCTCAGTCTCTCTAGACTTCTCATGAAAAATGGGTAAAAGATCTACCTGCAGAGTTGCTGTGCAGAGAAAGTAAGATATGTAAATACACTGTAGATACTCATTTATGGATGTCAGTGTTGTGCCTCTTAGAATTAAAGCTATGAAGTTTATATTTTCCAATCCAAAGATAATTTAATCAATTCCAGTCAAAATATTGTTGGCTACCAAGGACATACAAATGGTGAAAGAACACGTGAAAGAACAAATGGTTAAAGAATATATCTGTTTAAAATATTTACTTTTGGGCTTCCCTGGTGGCGCAGTGGTTAAGAATCCACCTGCCAATGAAGGGGACATGGGTTCAAGCCCTGGTCCGGGAAGATCCCACGTGCCGCGGAGCAACTAAGCCAATGTGCCACAACTACTGAGCCTGCGTTCTAGAGCCCGCGAGCCACAACTACTGAAGCCCGTACACCTAGAGCCCGTGCTCCACAACAAGCGAAGCCACTGCAGTGGGAAGCCCACGCACCACAACAAAGAGGAGGCCCCACTCGGCGCAACTGGAGAAAGTCCATGCGCAGCAACAAAGACACAACACAGCCAAAAAATAAATAAATAATAAATAAATACATTTAAAAATTTACTATCAAATCTTAAGTCTAAAATAAGAGTACTTTAATTTCTAAGTATCTAACAACCTACAAAGTCAGCAAGAGACCAAAATGAATAAAAAAAGGAAAAATACTTTCCATGTTTAAACCGTTTACTTTTATGGAATTTTTCCCAGTCCTTTGATCCCAGGGCTTACAGTATTCAAAGATCAGCTTCCCCCTCTTCATATGTTAATATAAAAACAAAAACCAAAACCTAGAAATGGAGGACTGGTGTATTACTACTAGAGAGTTGAAACTTAGAGAAAAAGTCTATGCATCTTACTCAAAAATGAATTATGGTATTAACAGATCTAAGTCTCTATTAGAAAAGCTTTTAGAGGCATATAATCACTGAGAAATTATACAATAAAGAAAAAAATAAAATGTCAAGAATGAAGTTGGTAGATACAACGAGTTCTATAGTGACCAGTATATTTGCTATAAGACAGGCTGCACCCACTTTCACTTTCAAACTTCATTGTAAAGACCTTTATGTGAAGAGATTAAATGAAAAATAATCCACATGTACTGAGCTGACCAGCCACTCTTATAAAAGTCATTTGAACATGAAGAAAGAAGTTGCTGTGTGAAATCAGGGACCGAATTAGAAATACTTTTGCCCAAATCCATAATGAACAACTTACTTCAATCTATAAGAAGCATAAAACTGGAACTTCTTCTAAGTGATAGTTTAGGCTATACCAGCAGAATGTCTTCTGAAATCTCCACCATGACTCTAGATTAAATTTAAATGATAAATATCACAGCTTCTCAGATACTCTCAAAGTAAATACACAACAAAAGAACTTTCGTGTTTTGGCACAACCACACCACATCCATAAAATCCGCCAGTTTTAACACGAAATTTAAAAATCATGCAGTTACTACATTAATGTATAACTAAAAAGTTACTACTAACATAGAGCAACTAGGTTACAACATACCAAACAATTACAGGCTGAAATTTGAAAATGAAACAAACTGATCCCAGGTATATTAGCCAACACAATCATCAGCTATTTCCCTTAGGAAATATGTGCAAGATCAGCAAGCCAAAATCAGTAGCTACCATGATGCTTCCACATAGAGGGCATTCAACTCTCTGCCACTAAATGAATCTAATATATAATACTATCAGAGTTAGAAAGGTCCTAACGAAGAGTACAATTTAAATCTCACAAGGTAACAAAGGCTATTGGATCTTAACATATCAATGTATCTGTTAAATTCTAGAGACAAATGAAATCTGTCATTTCATCTAGGTAGGGTCATATAAACCCCATTGGACAAATCTGAGTCTAATTTTGAAAGAACATTTTTAGATCTACAAGATACTAAATGAAAAAAGAAAGTTACAGAATACAGTTAAGATCCATCCTGTTTTGGATTAAACATTGAAATCTGGATTTATATACCAAAAATAGGGACTAGAAGTTTGAGTTCATCAAAGTCAGTCATTTAACATGGAGAATCACGAAAAAATTATATATAAATATATATTATTATAAAGACTGTATTTTTAATTTATAATATCATTCATCAATATTTTGGTGTCAAGCCAAAATATTTTTTGAATATGGCTCCCCTAATTCATATTCTGGGTTCTCGTTCTTGTAGAAACCATATCTATAATGTATTACCTATGGTTTTTGGTTTTAGATTATTCCAAGGTAAGAAATCACCTAGACACTTGTGCAGCAGTGTGAATGTAGACTTCCTTCTAGATTTTTTCTTATTTTTCCCCATAATCTTTTTTTTTTTTTGCCGTACGCGGGCCTCTCACTGTTGTGGCCTCTCCCGTTGCGGAGCAGAGGCTCCGGACACGCAGGCTCAGCGGCCATGCTCACTGGCCCAGCCGCTTCGCGACATGTGGGATCTTCCCGGACCGGGCACGAACCGGCGTCCCCTGCATCGGCAGGCGGACTCTCGACCACTGCGCCACCAGGGAAGCCCCCCCATAATCTTTTAGTTGTCTCACCAATACCTAACTTGACAATTTTCTTCAGCAATTAATTTGCCTTTATCAAGTTTTCCAAAGCATTTAACTTAGTTTTCATTTAAACAACTCTCTCTTCACATTCACTTATCTCTGTTTTATGTAATACCTAACTAATATAAACACAAGACAAGTACAATGGGATTAGCCAATTTGGGAACAAACATGACTATTGTGAACATTCAACTCAACTAGTGGCAGCAGCACAGAGTAGTTTATTTACATCATTCAACATGTAATGGGCATCCGTAGTTTTTACAGAAGGAATATTAATCCTGAAGGTTGGTTAAATGAAGGTTAAAGAAACTTCTACAGCATCTACATAAAACACCAAAAGAAAAATACAGAAATTAGAAACAGTCATCACCTCAGCACAAGAGAGAAGCTAAGGATGGGAGTCAGAGACTCACTTTTTTCCTGAAACAACTATAGCAGCAACAACTTATAGAGCTTACCAAGAATTTATACGTATTAACTCACAGAATTTCAAAACAACTCTATATCAACTATATTCCAATTAATAAAAAAGACTCTATAAGATAGGCTCTATTATTATGTTCATTTTGCAGATCAAGAACCTAAGGCACAAAAAGGTAAGTAACTTGCCCAGGGTCACATAGGAGTACAACTTAGTTTGAATGCAGTCAAATTAAAGCAGCGTGGTTCTAGAGTTTCTACTCTTCACCCCTCTGCAATACTGCCTCTAAAGAAGTACTGAGTTCTTTTAATAAGCATATATTAATTACCTTCATAATCTTAACAATTTTAAGGAGTAAATAAGCATGTCCTAATATATCACTCCCCAAGGGTAATTTTTCAGTGGCTCTTCCATAAAAGCTACTCTTTTATCCTGGCATTCAAGACTCACCACAACTTGATCCCAATTGGTACTGCTATAATTCCAATCCAAGACTCTTCTAGAAACCAAGAGATCATCTTGAATTGGGATACAGAAAAGCACAAAATATAGAGTCTGTCACATGACATTGCACAAAGACCAGTATTTCCTCATTTAGAGAATCCAGAAGCCTGGCTTCTCAAGAGAAGAGTCAGCATGGTTTCAGCATGGAAAAGTATAAAGCACCAAGCATCAGGATCTAAATTTTAATTCTTGATCAACCATAAGCTAATATGATCTTGGGAAAATTATTTAACCTCCCTGGGGCTGAGTCTACCTGTAATATAAAAGAGCTAAAATAGTGTAAAAATCAGCTGAGACTAGTACTCAAATGCAAATTCAAGGCCCCTCCAGATGTGATTATGTAGGTCTGGAATGGGGCCCAAGAATGTACATTTTAATAAGCACTCCATGTAAATGATACATGTGGTCCCTGGGCCACAATAAGAATATTTAAACAAAACATCTCACAAATCAATTATAACTCTAGTTTCTTAACTTTAGTCAATAGGGTGCTACTTTACATGTCCAGATTGGGGGTTTGGGCCTAAAAGAAAATCCTCTAATTCATCATGGGACTTGTTTTTGCACCTTTCCCTCTATACTTTTTTAAAACAACGGGCTAAGATTTGGTAATGCTACAAATTGAATTTTCCTTCTCTTAAGATACAGTTGGATACAGTTGATTCAAATGAGTTTTAAGTCAACAAAGCACCTGTAGAATGCTACAATCCACTGTATCATCTTGTTAATCCTCACTATTCTCAAATATGATCATCTTAATTTTCTCAAAAGGGAATTTAAGTTTTACAGAATAAAATCTCCACCCTCTAAGTATTCACAACACTTTTCTTCTACCAGTCCCTCTGAAAATTTCCCAAGAAATTAAATTAATAATTTTCATTCAATGTTACCCAGGACCTGAATCAGTATAACATTCAAATTATCATCCAAATTCACTACCAATATTTTGCTATCAATGAAAGGAAATATGCCAAATTGATAAAAGTGTCATCACAATGTAATTAAAGTCTGATATATGTGTTTTGTTTCTTGTCCCTTTCTTGTTCTTCTGAACTTCTTTACAATGAGTATGTATTTCTTTCATTACAAGGTTCCAAAAATCATACACTGCTTTGACCTAAGGGTTATAGATGTTTGATGCTCTGCTGTATTACCAGCTTACCAACCCCTTTTTAAAAAGCATTGACTTGTGTATATGGGAAAAAAGAACCTGTCTCAATGATTTCAGGAAAAAATATTTTAACTTTAAAAAAATTACTTGAAGAATTTTTTTAATGGAAGAAGGGAAATAGCACCACAATTAAAATATGTATTTTTAGCCTTGTGTTAGAAATCAAACTGCTAGCATTAGTAACAAATCATAAACCTAAACAACTGTTAAAGGCTCATTTAGCAGTAATTCTAAAAACTGAATGAGGAATTGGAACTACATCATTTAAAAATTTTTTTAACAATCTAAGTACTTAATTTCTGTGTTCTGAATTTCAAATTAGGCTAGATTCAAGAAACTATTTTAAATCCCATTTGTGTGGAAAACCGTGCAGGAATACTATTGATACTATCTAAATTATCTACACTTTTCTTCCTTAAAATTCATTTATTTGTTGTGATTACAAAAGCAACCTATATGCATTACAGAAAAACCAAAATGGAAAAAGAAACTCCCACAATACCAATTACCCAGAAACAAACAGCTGCTAAAAACCTTGGTAAATGTGCAGTTACCATAGTAAAAACTTATTCAGGTAAGAATCATCAATAGACACTAAATCTAAGAGAGGAAAGTCTCATGAGGAACAGGATATTTACACAATTTCAAAATATCTCCCCACAAATTACTTAATAATGGCAAAATGAGAAACAGTAACTATACAATGGAGAAACTCCTCAATACCTTTACCAAGCAATCAAAACGAACATACTGGTAGTGGGCAAACATCAAGTGCCTCCAGATGAGAGAAAAACACATATTACTTATCTAGTGTTCCAGCCCAAAATGTAAAATCTGAATTTAATTATGAAGAAAACTTAGACAAACCCAAATTGAGAGGAACTGAATAAATTTCTAGCCTACCAATGTTATGACAACAGACTGAGGAACTCTCTTTCAGACTACAGGAAACTAAAGAGACCTAAGAACTAAGTGCAATCTACGATCCTGGATTAGCTACTGTACCAGAAAAAAATACTAATAAAGGGCATAATTGGGAAAACTGATGAAAATGGAATATGGACAATAATCTAGATAAAAGTATTACACGCATGCTATATTTCCTGAATTTAACCACTCTGGTTACCTAAGAAAAGATGCTTGTTCTTAGGAAATGCATACTTAAGTATTAAGGGCTCTAAGAGGGCATGATGTATGCAATATACTCTCAAATGGTTCAGAATTTTTTTTTTAATACGTACAGAGAGAACAGTACGTAGTGACAAAATGTTAAAGATCAGGGGATCTGGGTGAAGAATATAAGGCAAGTTTATACCATTCATGAAACTTGTATGGAAGTTTGAAATTATTACAAAATAAAAAATTAACACATAAAAAAAACCCCTGTTTTTTGGAAACATTGGTCAACATTCATATATATTTATATATATATATATACCATACTTGCATTTTTAAGCTAAAAAATAGAATCATCATTCGATATTATTTAGTTTTAGAGGCCCTCCAAGGTATATCTGAGTATCTGTGGGAAAAAGGCAATTATTTTCAGATGAATTAGAGGTGTTTTTCTTTTGCTCTCCATACAAGGAAACTACTCCCCCCCCCCCCCACACACACACTCATATCTTACCACTACCATCTCCTTAACCAGTCACAGCTAATTAGAGAGATCAAGATGGAGAATACTGGTTCTCTGACACCTTGCCAATTCCTGTGAGGCCCAACTGTACTTTTTCAAATAAGTTCTGTGAGATTTCCCTACAGCCTTATAACAAATCTTTTACTTTAGCTACTTGGAGCTGATTTCTGTTCCTTGCATCCAAACAAATCCGAAAACAGTAGGCTTTTGAGAAATAGAAACAAATGGTACAAGGGAAACAGTAGCTACTCAAATTAGTCTTTTGTCTGTGCCTCAAAAATAGTGTTTAGGTAGGGGTTTAATGCTAAAATGTAATAAGGCTGTGTCAAATTCAACCAATTATGCAGCTTCATTTAAAGAGAAAAGCAAATAATTCCAAAAGGAACAATCTTACTACCGCAGACCCTACTGCCCGGCCATCAATTTATGGCTACCAAAGTATCTTCCCATCTTGAGACTCCCCTGGTGGGGCGGGGTTAAGAATCCACCTGCCAAAGCAGGGTACACAGGTTCGATCCCTGGTCCAGGAAGATCCCACATGCTGCGTAGCAACTAAGCCCATTCGCCCCAACTACTGAGCCTGTGCTCTAGAACCCACGAGCCACAACTACTGAGCCCACGTACGCCTAGAGCCCGTGCTCCACAACAAGAGAAGCCACCACAATGAGAAGTGCACACACAGCAATGGAGAGTAGAGAAAGCCCACACATAACAAAGAAGACCCAACGCACCAAAAACAAGTAAATGAATTAATTTTTAAAAAATGTTTAATCATCTTTTGCCACATGATTAAAGATGAAATGGGTTTTCAAATTCCTGAAACTTGTCTTTCTTTAAATGACATACAAAATAAGAGGAATACAAGAGGTCTCTCTGTAAAATCAAAAATAGAAACTATGACCTCATTATTAGTCTGTGATATAAGAAAAAGTATTAGAAGGGCTTATCTTTCTCACAGATAGTCTCCTGATATGTGAACTTTTGAAAAAACAAACCTGTGTTTTCCGGACAGTATCTTAAGTGATAATGGTTAATTTCCACCACATTCCTCACTTTTTGCCAAAAACCATTGACACTAGGCTTTACCTAATTCTTACACCAAACGGTGAGAAAAATGGAAAACATATAGCTCTAAAGTTTAAACTTATTTAGTTTAAATTAATTTATCATGGAAAATTTTGTTAAAGTCTTTAAATAAAAATGTTTTAAGTACTTTTTGAAAATAAAACTCAAAAAAGATTTTTAAAAGTTTTTAATTTTCTGGTCTCAGATAAAATGTTAGATAACATAATTATGTGAACTTGAAATTATCTTATAAATACCACAAACCAAAACTAACTCAATCCCACTGTTATATTACTTAGCTTCTGCCACAGGCTCAGACCTTAAATGGTGCACCCGTGTTGGTTATAACACAGGTGTGATTACTCAATATTATCTTTCTCAATAATAAACCTCAGGACCAAGAATGTTTATACGTTTGGATTAACTCTAAACTGCGCGATCATCTAAGAGTTAGTAGAAAATTATCTCTTCTCCAGTTGTATAAAGAAAGCTGTACTTATCATTTTGTATCTCATGTTGACCTGTATATAGGTCCATCCTTAAACCCAGATTTCACATTTGAGATAGTTTTAAAATGCAAAAATAGGTATTTTAATTTAAAATGATTGACAAGTAATTATTTACTCATTAAATTATAAATTATTTACTCATTATAAAGCATAA